>NW_012121265.1:11324375-11389557 GCF_000951035.1 Colobus angolensis palliatus
CTCCCTCCCTCCCTCCTTCCTTCCCTCTCCCTCCCTCCCTCCTTCCCTCCCCTTCCCTCCTTCCCTCCCTCCCTCCTTTATTTTCTTTCCTTTCCTTTGTTTTATCTGAGAATTATCTTTCTTAAGTTGCATTTCAAAAGTAATGGTTCTTGGATAAGACACGGTAGAAAATTTACATCTCAAGGGCACAGAGGAACAATGTACATTTACCAAGAAGTTTTGGAGGCATATTTGCCTATTATCAGATGTCTAGGGTAATTACTAGTTAAACTTTTCCTTCTTTTCTTAATTGCAGGACAGTTCCATTTTCAATGTCTTGATTTTCTAAAGTATCTACAAGCTTCTTGAGATACATAGATGAGGTTTGGGAATTAAGGAAAGGTGAGTTTGAATTTCTTCTAGAGGCACATTTCTATTTTTGTAAAGACTCAATTTGTAAAACACTTGTTTTTAATTTTTCAAAGAATTGGCTTGCAACCTAAATAGTATCAAGGGTTTGACTCACCCATCCTGCATTATCTTCAGCTTGCTCCTTTACATCAGGGAGAAGATTTCCCACTAAGATGGAAATCAAAAGATTCCTTTATTCTATATTTGGAACTGTTCATCTTTGGAATGTTTTAATAAACTTTTTTTTCTTTCTATGCATATAGTTCCATTTTAGCTTAGGAGAGAAAGCCAAAAAAAAATTGTTACACTCTGAATATAAACCAAAGTTCTAAAACAAAAGATATACCTTAACAGGTGACTCAATTCTAAAACTAATAAGCCTTTTATGGCTGCACCACAGATGCACCAGTCATCTTCAAAGCGAAAGTAAAATGATAGAGTTCTTCCAAGAGCTAGAGTCACTCAAAGACATACAGAAGACTTAGACAATGTCTCTGTGAGCTGGCAACAGTTAGTATACTACGTCCAAATGGGGTGCAACCAACATTTCTTTCTGACCATATTCTTGGGAGCTCCTAACCTACATAACCCTGGCAGGCAGAAGGCCAAGCCAAGATCTCAGCTCTCCTTTGGAGAAAGAGAATGAGTAACAAATGGGTACTCCAAAGCCAAGAGTCATAATTCAAATAAATTCTTACAAATGTTTCTCTTGAGCTGAAGGAATTTATTGAGGAAATTGAGCTGAATTTGGAGAAGATGGATTTTCAATTAGAGACCCAAAGATCCAAATGAGCTGTTAGAGGATAAGGGACCTGGACATAAGGAAGTATGAGGGCAGAGAAGGGGAATTTATGGTCAGTTTAAAGAATTTTAACTTGTTCTAAATCTGTATTCTCCTTTGTTAATATTGCTAAGGAAGTCTCTAAGGCAATCTGTTACAGTTCTTTGTGTCTTCATTTCAATTTGATTTTTCCATAGGTACCAATAAGACAGTTGTTTAGGATGAGAGGTCTCTAAAATTTTTTCAAATATAACCAACTTACTTATTCTAGAAGCAACTCAAAGCAATAAGACTTTTCATGAAAATACTTTCCAGGTTTAGAATACCATGATGGAAATGGTGTTCCTAAAGTGAGTACAGAGAATGCAGCCCCCGTGATCTAAAGTTTGCTGTCAGAGATAAACTAAGAAAGCAAAAACCTTCATTGCCAGAGGTGGTAAGAACAGTATTTGTGAAAATGGTGTCTCTGGTCTCTCACAGAACATTGGGGTGCCTGCAGTCCCTGAACCATTGTGTGTCATTGGTAACACCAATAAGGCGCTACTGGGACTGGACTTTCACAGTGTTTATCAAGCAGTTGAAGGTTGAGACAACAAAGGCCCTTATGGATTGGGACCTCTCATTAAGACAAACTCACTTGAGCACTGTCATGACTGAACAGATACTGCTGCTTGTGACTTTATGTCTGCAACTTCCAGCCTATTCAACGGGCTGTCTGACGCAAGCCGGCACACTTGCCTGCCGATTGGCAGAGACCGAAGACAGTGTTCTCAGTGGTCAAATAGCCGGATTCTCAGGACATAAGACAAAAGGATAACCTCATACTTTTTTTTTTTTTTTTTTTTGTCTCAGAGACCTACAGGAAAGTTTGTCTAAACAGACATCACTCTAGTGAGAACTGTGAACTTACCTGGCTGGGAGGCCAGCTCAAATAATCTTATATATAAGCCTTACGCCTATGTTCTTTACCGTCTGATTCTCCTCTTTATGACACATGAAATAAAAGAAAAAGAAAAAAAAAAAACCGTCTCTAGGAGGGAAGGGGTCAGAAAACAAGAGTACTCATACTGCGCCCAAAAAAAAAAAAAGTTGCTGTATGCGTGTGAACAAGAACTAGTTCATACACGTTTTTTCCTGCTAATTCAAATTTAGAAAGGGAAAAAGACAAACTCCTACTACTCTTACTTTGACCACACTTTGTAGGCAGAGATCTGGCAACCTGACGTGGAAAGAAATCTCATCTGTGACCACCATTTTGTCAGGAGTCACGGGATTCAACAGCCGCAGCAAACCTGGAGCAAACTGGTCCCCACCAGTCTAGACGAGACAAACCAATGATAACCGAAAATCACAAATTGTAATACTCAAGATCCCAAAGAGATGATTCAGGAATAAAAAAGTACCATTAAAAAAGTACTTCTTTTTTTTTTTTTTTTTGAGACGGAGTCATGCGCTCTGTCGCCAGGCTGGGATGCAGTGACACGATCTCTGCAAGCTCCGCCTCCCGGGTTCACGCCATTCTCCTGCCTCAGCCTCCGGAGTAGCTGGGACTACAGGCGCCCGCCTGCCACTACGCCCAAATAATTTGTATTTTTAGTAGAGACGGGGTTTTCACCCTGTTAGCCAGGATGGTCTTGATCTCATGAGCTTGTGATCTGCCCACCTCGGCCTCCCAAAGCGCTGGGATTACAGGCATGAGGCACTGTGCCCAGCGCCCCCACCCCCCACCCCCCCTTTTTTTATTTTTTATTTTTATTTATTTTTTTATTTTATTTATTTTTTTTTGAGACAAAATCTTGCTCTCTAACCCAGGCTGAGAGTGCAGTGGCAGATCTCGGCTCATTGCTACCTCTGTCTCTGGGGTTCAAGTGATTCTCCTGCCTCAGCCTCTTGAGGGGCTGGGATTACAGGTGTGTGCCACCACACCCAGCTAATTTTTGTATTTTTAGTAGAGACAGGTTTCACCATGTTGGTCAGGCTGTTCTTGAACTCCTGACCTCAGGTTATCCACCCGCCTTGGCCTCGCAGAGTGCTGGGATTACAGGCGTGAGCCACCACGCCCAGCCCCCTTCCTTACTTCTATATAAATAATTTTTAAAATACTTGGATAAATGGCCATTAGGCTAGAGTTATAAAATATTAATAAATCCGGATTAGTAGATTCTATTACTTTGTCTCACTACTTGAACTTTCTCTTAAAGTATTATGTACAAGACAGATAATTAGTACCTGTGTAGCACTAAGAATTCTGACTTCCAACAATTATTATCAGCCATCCTTTATTAGATTGATTCAGAGTAGAAAATTGTGATGTGTTATTTAAATGGAACTGAGATTGTAATCACCGATCTTAAGCAATATTTCAGTCTTGTTCTTCAACAATTGGTAAGTTTCCAGTTTTGGGGGGAAATGAAATGGAATTCCCATGTAGATTCTACATGAGCAATTGGACAGACTTTTAACAATAGCTCTAGTATTTTTGACTCTTTGGAAGATGAGTGGGTTTGAGAGGAAGGTATGTTTGGCTATTTTCAAAGCTCTACTATAGTTGTTAATTACAATGATAGTTAAAGGTGTAGATATTAAGAGTTAAATAATATTCATAGTCTATAAAGCCACAAATGTCAGGTAGATAAGGTTCACAAGTTAGGCAGGCAGGATCAAAATGATTGCCCTACCTAAAGAGGGCAGTTGATGTTCATCTCCAACTAAGTGTTATACTCTGGCAAAGAAAGCTCAGAGAAAGAGCTGAAAATATTTCGAGTTTTGTTTCTAAAGCTCACTCTGGTCCCAAGCAAGTGACTAGCTTTGGCCAGTAGGATGTTAGTAGGTATTCATGCAGAAGCTTAAAAGCCTACTTGTATCAGCCCACCTTCTCTTGGAATTCTGCTACCATAAGTACAAGCCTAGGCTAACCTGCCTGAGAATTAAAGATCACAAGAAGATCGCAAAGGTGTCCCATACAATCAGCCTAGAGCCAACCAACTTCAAAACATGCTGGAGCCCCCAACCAAGATCAGCAAAAACACTTATGCAACCTGTAGCTGACTGAAGACCTGTAGTGAGCCCGGCTAAGTCTGGCCTAGTTTAGCAGAATTGCTCGATTATCCCATAGATTCATGAGAAATAATAAATATTGACTATTGTATCACACAGGTTTTGTGGTAATTGGTTACATAGCATTAACATGCCAATAGATAACTGCTACACCACCCAATAGAAAATGATCAATACATGTTAGCTATATACACTCATATTTCATTGAAACTAAGCTTTCACAATGGCACTGTTTTGCTTTTTCCAGCAGCTTTCTATAGAAAGTTTTCATACAATAGCACTATAACTAACATATAGCTAATAGTGACTGCTATATTCCATAAATTATCAGATGCATCCTGAATTAATAAGCCATTACAATATAAAAGTTCTGCTTATTATAGAAAACTTCACCAGTACTCCATGAAATACTTGTGTGATTGGTGAGTGTAGCTGAAACCTGGCTCCTTGGAACCATTTTGCTACAGAAATAAAGGTGGTCAGGTTGACACAATACAGAATCAGAATTTGGGGTTCGTGAATAAAGGGTTGCTAAATAGTGTATGGTGAATGGTCTCCTCCGTTAAAGCAGGTAAATGCTGTCCTCTTTGATCTCCTAGGTGACCAGAGAAGTCTGAGACACCCACGAGGGCTTCCAAGTTGTCAAAACATCACAAGGACAAAGGCTTGAGAAACAATTTCACACTTGCAATTTGAAGGGATAAAATATGATCCCTAGAGTCTCTTTATGCTGAATTAGGATATTGTTTAAATTACACTGGCCATAAATGATGTGGGGACAGTGAGATTTTAAATACTACAATTAAAGGTATTCATTGCATGTTTTGCTTTTTATGTTCCTCCAGGGCTTGTGCACTACCGAGGAACAAATTAATATTCCATTATTTCAATCCCTTATAGTTTTTAATAGAGTAAGGAAAATGAGGTTAATATTTGGCATTTATACTTTTAATGGCAGTTTACAGGCATTAGAAGAAAATCAATAATGTCATTTCATTGCTATTTTTCATTTTAAACCAAAAATAATCCCCAGGTTGAGACCTACACTTCAAATAACGTTAACCTGTATATGGAATATATATATAAAATTCATATATATGTGTGTCTATTCATATATGTGTGTGTATATATTCATATATATGTGTTACATATATTCATATACACACATACTCTTCGTCTTAAAAAAACCCTTAAAAGTACTTTCACAGATGATGAATATATATACACACATACACACTCTTCATATTAAAAAAAAAAAAAAAGCCCAAAAGTACCTTTAACAGATGATGAAGGCCACTGCAAAGATGAGTGTCCCCAAAGTGTCTGATAAAATGATGACACCACAGGGATCTGGATTGTCCCTTACACGACGAAAACCATGGGGCGGTGGGGAAGTATTTCTCAGTCAAGAAGAATTAGCCTTCCATAGCTGAGTGATGAGCTGATTCTGAATTTTATTTTTGCCAAGAAATTTCTGTTACTCCCCTGTGTCCATGTCTAAGAAAGGACCTTTGCCTTATTAATGATCAGGCTTGGGAACCAATCTGCTAAATTATCCTCTTTGCCTAAGATCCAGCTTCGATTTCCTGCCCAGACACCTTATGGTTCCCTGAGAGGGCAGAGGTACTGACCTAGTGTGATGGGAGAGTATGGATTTTGGGATCACAAAGGTCATGTGTTAAAGCAACATATTAGTGAATATTTATTGAATAGTTTTTAATGTGCCAAGCTCGCTTCTAAGGGCTAAACATTTGGCATTTGATTTACCACTCACATCAGACCTATTATGTGGGTGCTGTTAATAGCTCTGTTTTACATATAGAGCTGGGGAAACTTGAGACAGAGAAATTAGGGACTCACAGAGACATTAATAGTTATTGTGTGGCACAGACAATATTTAACTCCCAGTAGACTGACTCCACGGGCTTCTCTGAGTCTCTCCAATGGAAGCCTTCCTGTTAGACTTTGGTCATTTTCAGATTCAGACAGACTCTTCAGATGAGCTAGAGGCGTTAGAAGAAGAGGCATCTTGGTTCTGTTATGAGGTAAACTAAGTGCAGTCGCACAAAATCATATTAAGGAAGTTGTTTAGGGCTTCTCAGGGGTTGAGATAGAGTTTAAGGTACACAGCATCAAGTGTGCAATGGCAAAAGGTGGGCTGAGTCTGGGACCAGTGGATGAAATGTCGTGGGAGTATAAAGAGAAACACACATCTGTATTCCCTCCCCTCTCTTGGGCTCCACTCTCTCCTTGATGGCATTTGGGATTAGAGAGCAAGTGTATGAGTTAGATCTGATGCTAATTAGAAGACATGTTCCCTCATTGCCACGTGAAGACAATGTTCATTAACTAAAAAACATTCTCTCCATTGCTGTAGAAATTACAATGTCATTGGTAATAGAAACTTCTACAGCAGAAACACATCAAAGTTACTTCTATTCTCGTATTTCAAGATCAAAACTCTGTTCGAAACCATACCGACTCTAGGGGGTTCTAAGATGTTTGTCTCTCCTCAGGAAACATCATACTTAGCTTTGAACGCTGGGGCTGTGAGGTCATCTAATTGTTTTTCCTGCCTTTGGCAATGTCAGGCACGAACAACTCATTGTTTTAAAGCTATACATCTGCTTTATGCCATTTATAATATGGAAATATAAAAAAATGGGTTCTTTGTCTTTGAAAAAATAAGATGTATTTGGTGTATATTGGTCACTTGCCCTATGCCTCAGAAACTGTTCTTGTTTGCAAGCCACAGAAACCAATTATACTTTATCAAAAATAAAATGTGTAATCAAGCTAATTAGCATACCCTCACCTTGTATGTTTACCTTTATATGGTGATATATGCATGAAAATATATGATATACCTTTAATATGCAATTATTCATCAATTATGTCTCAAAATGATAGTAACAAATGAGCAAAATAATTTATATATGCAAATATATAAAGATTTATATATAAACATATATAAATGCATATCAATAAGGATTTATATATAAATATCAATATGTAAAGATTTACATGTAAATATGTATCAATACATAAAGATTTACATGTAAATATAAATACATAAAGATTTACATGTAAATATATATCAATATATAAAGATTTATATATAAAAAATATATAAATGTATATTAGCCCCATCCCCTAGGCTAATGATATAACTGTAAAAATCTCTTCCCACCATTTAAATATATGTATTTACATACACATATATATATTTATGTATTTTTATATAAATATATGTATTTTATGTATATATGTACAATATATTCATGTATATTTTATGTATATAGAAATACATCATAAATACATGTATTTTAATGGTAGGAAGAGATTTTTACAGAACGTTATTACCCCAGGGGATGGGGCAGCAGGAGCCACAGCTAAGATTCTACAAAAGGACAGTGTGATTCATACATGTCTTAGCTTCAAGATTCAAAGTACTGAAAAAATAAAACAAGGATGGAAATGCTATAAAAACAGAGATAAGGAGGTGTTGAATGCTCACCAGGCAGAAACAAACAAAAGTTTTTAAGCAAATGTAAAAACAACAACTGTGTGTGTATTGCCTTACATAACACACAGGTTTCTGAAAACCGGCATTTACAATGCATCTTACTTCAGTTGTAGAAGGGTAACTATGTATTGTCTAATTCAGGTGCTGCTGCTTTTTGTAGCTACTAATGCAAAACAGAAGCTCAAATTGATTTTGTTTAAAAGTAAAATTGTCCCATAATTGCTTTCTTCTAGGAAAGAGGCTGAGTATGTAATTGCACTCTTGTGGGGAAGCAAATTCTGAATTCTGCCAGCAGGAAGCTCCTGTCTTCAATAGATCGTGATGGAAGATTCCATCACGGATCCCATTACTTCAATCAGACAATTATCTCTCAAGAACTGAAAGAGGAATCCTCTTTTTTTGTTGTTTTTTTCCCTTTTCTTGGTGTATACGAGCATATATGTGATCTTTTTCTCCAACAATACATAGTATTTCAACCATGAGTAGAGTGGTTGATTTTATCCTGTTTTCCAAAGGATTAAATAAATCATATTTGCTAGTTGAGTGCCTGCTAGGGGTCCCTACATTCTCTTTAAAGTCTACTTCTGGTAATGAGGCTTTCTTAGAGGACCACCAGCCCACGGAACATCTTCCCCTTTCTAGAATTCCACTGGGGCACAGTATCTGAAGCACACTCTTATGCTTGATATCTCTGTTCTCTCGTCCTTTCCTGTGTGAGGATCACATGTCATCTTCTAGTCCAGGCTTTCTGGCAATTCTTAAAGGGCTTCTGGTGAGACCTAAACTGGTCTAATATTGAAGGAATTGATACGGTTATTTGCTATTTATGCATGTGAATTATGAGCATTAACAAAAAGCCTTCTCCTCCCAATATCCCCCTCAGGATGAATCAATAATTAATAATTGGTCTTTGTGGCTTTTCTGGCCACCTCTTAGAATTTGTGCACTTGAGCTGTTTATCGAAGGAGGCTGTAACCAAAGACCAGAAGCTTAAGCTGGCTTGTAAAAAGAGCCAAGAAATCTGGGGACCTTCTACTCCCATGGAAACTAAGCTTGGGGACTTCACGGCCCAGTCAAATTTTTTAGAATGATAAAATATGGAGCTGAATTTGCTAAGTTAGCAAATTAAAATTAAGACAAAAAGTAAATACAATGACAAAATGAAACTTCCAGCAGTTAACAAGGGATTTCAAAGAACATTTTTATCACAAAAAGGATGAAAGAATATAATCCAAAATCAAAATAAAATAATTTATTTTGAATAAATTTACCTTTAAATAAAATATACTTCATTTTAAACTTTTCAAAACATGTCATTGAACTCTATAATACTATACAATAGAATATAATATACAGCATTATAATCTGCAATATGAATAAATCTCACAAACAATGCTGAGTGAAATAAGCCAGACACAAGATGACCCAAACTGTATGGTTCAATTTATAAAAATAAGATAAAGAGGTGAAGCTAATTTCTGTTCATAGAAGTCAGGGTAGTGGGATGTTATCAAGTAGTAGATGGAGAGTGTATGGAAGGAAGTAAGGGAGGGGGCATTTCTAGGGTCCCAGTAATTTTGTGTGTGTTACAGATGGTATGACATATATCTTTTCATTTTATGTAAATTAAGCAAGTTGTACACTTTTAGGTGTACATTTTGCTATACTATTCTTCTATTACAATTTTTAAAAAGATATGCCATCACAGCCCCATATGGACCTATGGGCATTTGTAAACCACTGAACTGGTTCAGTTTCCCTTTTGACAGATGAGGAAACTGAAGAGCTGAGAAGAAAACTGCCTTGTTCAAAGTTACGCAGCAAATCAGGGATCCAACTGGGAACTGAGTCCAGGTTTCCCCAGCTGCATCCTGGGACCTTGTCATGCTGCAGGCTTTCTTAGCCTGGGATCGCCACTGTACTTGAGTTGTCTCTACCAGGAAGGACCTGACTTACCTTAAGATGCATACTCAGGTGCAGGGTGCTTAGCAGACATGTGATTTACACTCAGTGAGCAAGACTTAGATGGATGTTGCCATCACTTCATCCTCACCCAGGGATCTGAGCACTTCTTAATGGATAACTGTCTCTTTATACTTGTACATATCCAAGACATTGCATTATTTCTTTAAGAATTTTTTTTCCTCTTTTTCTAAGACAAATTCCTTTTCTTGAACATGTGGAACTCCCCAACCCTTCTTGTTTTATTTTCCCCTCACATTTACATGATCTTTTTTTCACTAGATCCTCCTCTCTGCCCACAAATATGCTCAATATCCCTCTGTCTTAGAAAATAAACAAGATATATGAACACAAAGCAAAACTAACAGAGCAGCCTCTTTCCTCATCCCTGCTAGTGTATCATTAGGTATTTATTGAGTGCCCATAATGTGTCATTGTGCTAGCCCAGCCCACGGTCGGACAGGCCCAGGGTTCCCCTCTACTTAGTTTTTTTATTTCTTCACACTGTTTGAAGAATCCAAGTAATTCTTAACTTTTTTTCACTAATCTCCAATTTTCTTCTCAACCCACTGCTATCTGGCCTCCACTCTCAAGGTTCTACTGATACTGTTCTTTTGAAGGATGCCCAGATCCTCCTGCTGGGGCATCTATACATCTTAATTCACCTGGGATAGTGACAGCATATGCCTGTCATTCTGGCACTCATTAACAGGCCCCTGTTTTTAAATTCTAAACAATTTATCAGATTGGTGAATAAATTATATAGTCAACCTTATGTTTTATTGACCACATAAATGGCCATTCCTGAGTCCTTGTTGACATCGAGCCTTTGTTATATTGGGCATAGTGTGTGTAATGGTTATTTATGTAGGCTTTAACATAGAGCCCTGAGTTCAATTCTTTTCTTGCATAGAATCTGTGTGATCTTAGGCAAGTTACTGGATTACTCTGATCTTCAATTCCTTCATCTTCTAAAAGGGCACAGTAATAATAGCATCTACCACACAATATACTTAGAAAGGTTTAACAAAACTGTATCTAAAGTATCTTGAGTTTTTGGCAGTTACCATTCAATAAATGGAGCTATTTCCTCACTGTGTCTTTCTTGTTGAGTCTAATGCAAACTCATGCTCCCCACAGTCTCCTCCTATCTCCAGTGATGTTTCTTGGGATACTTTCATCCTCTCACCCTTTACTTGCTCACCCTCACTTGCTGTGGTCTCTGTTTTTATTGTTTCTATGTTCAACACTACAGTAGAGCCTAATGGTTAAGCTTCACGGTCTGTGCTGAGCAGTCAGACCTCATCGGTTTGTCATCCTAGCTCTCTTACATGCTAGCTGAGTGTACTTGAGCAAGTTGTTTTACCTTTTGTTGCCTTGGTTACTGTAACTATAAAATGAGGTTTATAGCAGTACGTACCTTCATAGCTTCTAACAACTTTAAAGCAGTTGTTACAAAGATTCAGTGAGCTAAGGCATATACCCTGTGCTTTGCACAGTGCCTGGGACAGAGTGAGCACCCGCAAAATAGTTATCACTATTCTCATTTACCAGATTAGAGATTTCAGCCCTGCACTTATTCTTCCCTCTTCCCAGCCCCATGTAAAAACCTGTGGTTAGTCCTGTGCGTTTGTCCTCTGTGGAGCCCTCACAAATCCTCTCCTTTCCCTCCACACCACTCTTAAGCTCAGTTTATACCTTTGTTCCTTCTTTCTGGTCTACTAGAATAATTTCCTAACTAGTCTCCTTGTCTGCATATGTCCCCCAAAATCTATTACTGATGGCAAAGCACTGCACACATCACTCTTTACACGAAGAACTCCTATGGTTCCCCATTGTCTACAGATTAGATTTTAAACTCCTGATATTCAAACTCTCCTCTATCGAGACTCTATTTCCTTTTCAAATATTATTTCTCCTCTGCACACATTGCTGCACCCGAGAGCTCAGCTATACAGACCATTACTCTCTTTCTCATGTCTGACTGCGATTACTCTAAGGAAACCATTGTTTCTGTTGTTCAATCTATCCCAATGTCCACCCCTTTGTAAATTCCCAATTATTACCATCCTTTACAGTTCAACACAGATGCTATCTTCACCATATCTGCCCTGGCATGTCCTCTACCCTTCAAATGGAAGGATTATCTCACTACCATACACCCCTCTGAGACGATGTCTGACTCCTCCCAATTGACGCCACATTTTCCCTCTTGTGTTCTGTCTGAAAATACTTGTTTTGTCCCCACAATAACAGCATCTGCAAATGCCCACTTTCTCTTCTGATTTCCCTGTCCTCTGTTCTTCACCATGCAGTTTGCATCAGTATGTTCAGGGGAGTGAGGAGGGTGGTTTGATTTAGTTAACCCCAAAAGCAAGAATTGAATCAGGCTCTGTGGAAGCCACTGCAAAAACCGTAAAGGTCTCTTTTCCTGCCTTGCAGGAACATAAAGCTGAATTGAGATGAAAGAGCACACACTCATGAAAATGACTTAAGAACATTCTCAGAGCAGCACATAAATAGATGCAGCTTTATGCAGTGCCAATGGAGTTTGTAAATGCTTGGAGGACGCAGAGTAGAGAGAGCTCTGCAGCTTTGGGATATAATGAGAGTGAAGGTGCAGTGGAGGTAAGGAGTTTTAAAGAGAAACTGGAAAGAAGGGAGACAGAAATAGCAGGAAAGAGAGGGGAATTTATCCTGGTGAATAGCAGTGACTGAGCAGGATGCAGTGACGTCCATTTTCTCCCATGCCCGAGGGCCAAGGCTAGTTCTGTTTTTGGAAACTGAAGGTATATTACTGGCTTAAATCAAAATACCCTCAGGCCCCAATTTACAGCACTAGTGAAATTAATCCTTCATGTTTAATAATAAGAGCATGTATTTTGGAGTCGAGCATGCTGGGTTTACATCTTTTATGTGTATGATCCTGGGCCTGTGATTCTACCTCTTTAATCCTCAGTTTGGTCGACTATCTTTAGTACAGCTTGGGGTTCGGAACAAGGGTCTGACAGTGATTAAATTTTTCCTTTTCTAAGTGCTGGTTGGATAATCTTGAAAAAATCCTTTGACTTCTCTGAGCTTCGTCATTTTCATGGGTGTCCATTGAAGATAAATAAAATAGTATAGATAGGTGGTCTGCCTTATCAAAAAAGATCAATACATCTTAAATGATACCAATATTATTCATTACACTATTACACTCTGAGGATCCGTATGTTCAGCTATAAAATGAAAAAGCTAATAATCACTTGCTAGGGTTGCATGATATTAATAAGCCATCATTCAAAATACTACCCATAGAATGGGCATTCAATAAATGACAGACTGATACTATTCCAAGACAATATATGCCTGAAGTTAACATGAAACATGCATTAGCACTGTATTTAGTTGATTGTGTAATTTTGTGTTTAATGTCTGTCTTCTATGTGAGAATGAAATTCCAAGAATTCAGAGATATGCTTGTCTCATCTATGACTGAATGTCTGGCACTAAAAACAATTTCTGATATATATGGTAAATTGATGCATAGACAAACAGGAAAGCCTAGAAAAAAAGTTTTAGTGGTAATTATGGGGACACACACAGCTGGTCAATGGTAGATTTTTTTACGGACTAATACGTTGTTCAAATTTGTAGAGTTGTTGGAATGAGGCCATTTGCATTAAATATGCAGAGTATTAGTAATTAAGCTATAGATTTTAACTTTTTCCAGTCTAGCATCTTTTGTTTTATTTACACTTTATTTACAACAAATTCATGCTCTTTCTTCCATATTCTCTAACTTTGTCTATTGATTCTTCGAATTTTCTCTTATAGATCTTATTACTTACTATACAAATTAAAAGATCTATGGGCAAAAAAAAAAAAATCAATTAAAAAGTGCTTACTATTAGAGTTTAAGGCATTGTGTCTCCTGAGAATTAGTATAATTTTCAGAAACCTTAATTAGACCCTGGGAGAAGAAGAGGTTTAGTCATGGCAACTTAACCAATCAGCTAAGTTAGACTTACTTTTTCAACTAGCAATCTTCAAAGTGGCTAAAACTTCATTTGCAAATATTTATTGAGTTGTGAAATGCTGCACTAGTAGAGTGGGGATTAGAGAGAATATGGCACAGCTTCTGTTCCCAAGAATCTTCTACCTTAGTGGAGGAAAAAAATAAATCCATAAACTTGAGTATGCCACTAGAGCACCTTGATTTTAACACAGAGAAGAGAGAATGTTGAAATAATTTGGAAACAATTATTCTAAAGAATAACTAGATACCTCAGACGTATGTCTTATAGGGAACTGGCCAGGAGCTTCAGGGAAAACAAGGCTGTTATGTAAGAGAGTCTCAGACTTATTTCCCACATCTTCAATGGGCAGAGCTAAGGCTGATTAATTTATTATCTCATTCATTCATCTATTCAGCAAATTTTTTTTTTTTTTTTTTTTTTTTTTGGCGACAGAGTCTCGCTCAATCACCCAGGCTGGAGTGCAGTGGCCGATCTCAGCTCACTGCAAGCTCCAAGCTCCACCTCCTGGGTTCACGCCATTCTCCTGCCTCAGCCTCCCGAGTAGCTGGGACTACAGGCAGCCGCCACTATGCCCAGTTAATTCTTTTGTATTTTTAATAGAGGCAGGGTTTCACCGTGTTGACCAGGATGGAATTCAGCAAATCTTTACAGAGCATTAACTAAATGACAGGAATTGTTTAAGTGGTACCGTGAAAAAAATAAAATAAAAATTTGTTTCCCAGTGAATAGGAATATCTATAGAAAGCTGTAAAAGAGACCATCTTCAGAAGATGGACTCACTCAAAACTAGAGCTTTTCGGAGATGAACTTCCAATAAGACAAGGTCAAAAATCTCTCACAGAGGTTCCTAATTGTTAATGCATGGAAAATATTTAATACATTTATTCATTTAGCAAATATTACTTTTACTACAAGTCATGAGCCTTGCTAAGTGTTGGGAATACAGAGATAATTAAGATAGACAAGGTCTCTGTATGGAGATTTCATTCTAAAGGAAACATTTATAAAAATGTTGTAAACAAATATTTACAAAAATATAATTTCAGGTGATAAGTATAAAAATTATAAAGCATAATTTATGATGAGTCTGAATGGGATGTTTTAAATTGGATGACCAGAGTTTTCTTTTTACGAAGGAGTATTTGAGCTGAGATACAGGTTACTGTGATATAGAATCCAGATTCTTCCATTTTAGGACCAAAGTACTCATTCTGTCAGTTGCTAGAAGAGGTGGCAGCTGATATCTTTCAGTCGAGTTTCTCCCTCTAGTGATTGTCCTTGACTGTAGAGTGGCCTCACCTAAATCCATTACCCTTTCCACATAAAGGCCTAGGCACCTAATTCCTAATAAGATACAATCCTACGGGGCCTTACTAGCTCCAAAACTCCCCCGTCTGATGGATTGAAACTTTAATTGAGGTTGCAGTTACCTCCCTACTTCTTCTTACTTCCCTCACAAGACTTGATCCTGAGAAATCGCCCCAGAAAATTGTCAGCTTCTCAGACTCTGCTTCCACATGACCTGTGACAGACATAATTGGTAAGAAGTTGACCAGGCATTAATATAAAATATTAAATTGATGTCAGTCATGGTACCATTATGAATACAGGCAGTCTAAGAAGATGGGACTCTTTTCTGGTTCCCAGACAAGCGTGATATCAGCCAGTTGCCCTCTCACAGTTGTTTTCTCCTGACCAGGATTGGCTCAACATTCCTGTAGCTTGACTAAATCTTAGACATGTTTCTCCCTCATTATTTTCGGCATAATCATCCTGATGATGAGCCCCTGACCTCCCTCTTCTTGGACTACCTTAGAAAATTTGCAGTTGTAAATTCTTTCTCTTCTCCTTTGAGATGTACTTCTTTCAGACTTTTATCAGTTGTACGACCCAAGAATGTCGTTCTCAAGGACCTGAAGGGCTATCCCTTTAAAATATCACCAAGAAAAGATAGAATCCCTATCTCCAAGTCTCTGTTGGAGAGTAAGAGCCTAACTTTAATAAGTAGAAATTAGCAAACAGAGAAAGTCTAATTGCATCAGACAACCTTCTCTCCAATGCCTTCTAGTCCTTTTCCACTAGCTCACCCCAACACCTAAAATCTTTCCTGCCTTTCATTTTAACAGAAAGTTTTCAATCTCTCGTCTATTGCAATTATCTTCAGTAGAGTTTTCCTTGCCTTCTTGGCTCTGTCTAGTGCATTTTTTGACACTTATTTTATCTATTAGTGATTTTTGTTAAACAGGAAGCCTGGTGGAGAAAAGTGGCTGGGATTGGCAGGGCATGACTCTGCTAAAAACAAATTTATATTCTAGATTATTTGAATTTCTCCAGGTCAGGAACATGGAAGATTACCAAAGTCCTATTAGTTAGACTTCTGGAAGGACAGCAAGAATATATCTGCTGATATCTTAGAAAGTCAGTATGATAATAAGCTGGTGAAGAGCATGTTTTGGAGAGGCAAGCATGAGAACCAAGCCTGGGTTCTAGCATGGTCTGAAAGAGCAGTTGAGATTTCAGGTCTTAGGATATGCATAGGGAAGCTCCAAAATTGATATTGAGCATCCTAAACTATGATGATCTTTCTCTAAGACCTTTTTCTGCCTCGATGATTTTATACCAACTTCTCCAAAAATAATCATGGTACCTCAGAGTTCAATTATTACAGTTACACAATGGTCTGTTAAGCTGACACACTGAAATTTCTTACAAAATCCTACTGGTATTTGAGCAACTTCTAGATGTTACTTTTTTTGTTTGCTTTAATGTTAATTTTTATTTATGAAAATTCTCAGCAGTAGATTACTGGGTCAAAGCCATATATATATATGTTTTTTTTTGTTTGTTTGCTTTTTGAGACAGAGTCTTGCTCTGTCACCCAGGTTGGAGTTCAGTGGCCTGATCTCTGCTCACTGAAAGCTCCGCCTCCCAGGTTCATGCCATTCTCCTCAGCCTCCGGAGTAGCTGGGACTACAGGCATCCGCCACCATGCCCGGCTAATTGTTTATATTTTTAGTAGAGATGGGATTTCACCATGTTAGCCAGGATGGTCTTGATCTCCTGACCTTGTGATCTGCCCACGTTGGCCTCCCAAAGTGTTGGGATTACAGGCATGAACCACCGCGCCCGGCCCTCAAAGCTATTTTTATGGCTCTTGTAACCTGGTCAGACTGTCCTTTTGAATTATGGAAACAATTTTTGCTGCCAATATTTGAGTGAACCAGTATCTCACAATCTTGCTCATTTTTTAACTAATTTATTGTTTTTGTTAAGATCTGGAAATCATTTAGATAACATTTGAATGTATTTATTTACTACATAGTCTCCCTTTTCCCTCTAGGTAGCATAACGAAGACTCTTGGGATATGTTTCAGATATCTGCCCTGGGACTTAGCTCTCCTATTTCATCTTTCCATTGACTAGGTTTAAATAATTCTTCCTGTATTTCTTTGCACGTGGTATGAACAATGATAAAGCACTGGAGCATGAATGTTCCCTAAAGCAGGGCTCATACTGGAGCAGAGAGTCCTTTTACATCTAGGAGATACACATTTATCCCACTACCCTGTATCCTTTCCTTCCTAAGCCTCACAACTATGAGATATTGTATTAAAATCAACTAAGAGAAGCTTAAAAAACTAAGAAGACCCATATGGGTCACTTTAGCCTGAGGCAGCCTGGTAGGAATGGACAAGAGCACATTGACTGAAGCCTCATAAGCTAACTGCATGAGACTTAATTTCATTATCTATTTTTTAAAACACGATATTACATTCAGCATTCAACATTTTTCAGAAAGAGTGCACATATTCTGAAATTGAAACAACATACAAGTGTGAAAATTTTAAAAAATTATTTTCTATTTTTACTACTGTGAGGTATCCTGTGTTAAGATTTTAATTCTTTTATAGTTTTTAAATATTATTTAAAATATTAATATAAGCATACAAGAAAAATCAGGGAAGACTGCAATGTACACTTATTTACTTATAATTACCCAGCATTATCAAACTCCTATAATTAAGAGTTTTTAAATGTTTTTTATTTTTATATACATTACTATGTTGGCAAATGTTTTCATTCTTTTTTTTTTTTTTTTTTTGGTAATGCAATTATAGTCTGCATACAATTCCTTTTCTTGCTCTGACATTTTCCCAAGTCAGTATATCTGGATAATAGTTCTCAAAGGGTCTGTATATTATATTCATATGAAGAGATTTTAAAAGTTATCACCAAGTTCATCGCTTGATGTTTAAAAGTGTCTTTTAGGGCCTTCAGATCCTTGCTGGATTTTTACATAATTTTGAATTATGTTCCCCAAATTGCTTATTTATTACAAAGAGAAAGAGTGAGATTAGAGTCATGCTGATATGAATGTGCTGATAATTTCACATGTATACATACGTAAAAAATCAAGTTGTATATCTTAAATATATACATTTTTGTCAATTATACTTCAATAAAGCTAAAAAAGAACACTATAAACATACTCACTTTTTACATGCATATCTATTTTATTTTTCTAAAGCTATTAATGTACAAGTTTTACAAAGAATGTGGATAACTTATAATGGACTTGGAATTTGAAGAAGTCTGTCAGACTCAGGGCCAACAATACTATAAGTCCTGATTCTTTCCTTCTTAAGTATCAGGGCTGTGTGTGTGTGTACAAAGGTGTGTATGTGTGTGTGAATGCATATGTCTGCATACACACACATTTGGTGTTTATGCCTGGCATGTATACAATGTGGGTCTATATATGCACCTGAGCGGGTATTTTAGAACATCTGATGACCTTATCATTTCAGGAACTGTGGCCACAGATTGAGAAAGAAAGCACCCTTTCAGTAGTCTGAGCATTTTTCAACAAAAGTAGAGAGTTGCCTATCCTCAGTCATTTCTGTGGGAGGAGTGGCCTCTCATTTTATGCTTTTGTAGGGACATCTATTCCCAGCCCATAGTTTATGAGCAACATTCTGTCAGCAGGCAGGAATAGTAGCTCACTATAATTAATTCCCTTCTTGCCTCCACACCTCTGAGAGTGAGAAATAAAAGGGCATTAAAGGGAAGGTAGTTACAACCCACAAAGGGACCACATAAAATGTCATCTGTTGGCTCAACACATGGCTCCCTTCATGACTCCTAGTTCTGAGTTTCCATCTCACAGGGCAGAGAGTGTATGGCCAGCTGAGACCCAAGAGAGATACACTGGCAGTCTATCTGCATGATATGGTAGGGGTATTAGCTAAAACTTTACTGAAAGTTAACAATCTGTATCAAAGGTTTTTCCTTTTCTTATGTGTGTTACATGGAAGACAGAAGAAAACAAAAGAGATGAGTTGCTGCTGCAATTTAAAGTATGGGGACAGAGAGTTGAGTGTGATCTGCAGAAGTTCCATGTGACAACATAGAATAGTGGTGAAGTTACTTTTGTGGGCTTCAGTCCTCCTTGCCTCCCTTTGTAACATTAGCATCATAATACATGTCTCCTGCTGTTTCAGGGAAAAGTGGGTTTAGATATATGTAGTGAATAACACAGTACCTGAGATATAGTCAGTTCTCAGTGTTAATAATCATATAAATTGAAAGCAATTAAAACACCCCCATTTATCTTCCCACGTGTAATTTCTAACGCACATTCACATCATGCAGATTCATCCTCACAACACTCAATTAAGGTAAGCATGCACTCTTGTTTCCATTTGCACAACGTTTGCAAGTTGAATGGCTAGCTTGGTTAGATTCAATCCAGTGTCCTTTGCATTAAAGGAGCTGCCACCTAGAGAAGAGGATGATGTTTCTTCCAGCCATGGAACATGCTGCATGCCTCTGTGAGGGCAGCCGTCAAAACTCAGGCCTGCTGTTCTCCTCTAGGAGGACAGGTGGTCTTAAGGAATTAGGGACCTTCTAGACCAGAATCCTCACACCAAACTTTTAGTCCATGGTAATCACTTTATATAAAACATATAAAACTTTTTTTTTTTTTTTGAAACGGAGTCTCGGTCTGTCGCCCAGGCTGGAGTGCAGTGGCCGGATCTCAGCTCACTGCAAGCTCCGCCTCCCGGGTTCCCGCCATTCTCCCGCCTCAGCCTCCCAAGTAGCTGGGACTACAGGCACCGCCACCTCGCCTGGCTAGTTTTTTGTATTTTTTAGTAGAGACGGGGTTTCACCGTGTTAGCCAGGATGGTCTTGATCTCCTGACCTCGTGATCCGCCCGTCTGGGCCTCCCAAAGTGCTGGGATTACAGGCTTGAGCCACCGCGCCCGGCCTATATAAAACTTTTATCTTGTTCACTTCTTCGAAAAATTTCAGATTATTGGTGTTTATTGACTTTTTTTGTTTCTTTAAAAAAAAGGACAAGCCGGGCGTGGTGGCTCACGCCTGTAATCCCAGCACTTTGGGAGGCTGAGGTGGGTGGATCACCTGAGGTCAGGAGCTCGAGACCAGCCTGACCAATATGGTGAAACCCCGTCTCTACTAAAAATACAAAAATTAGCCAGGCGTGGTAGTGGGCGCCTGTAGTCCCAGCTCTTCCGGAGGCTGAGGCAGGAGAATGGCGTGAGCCCAGGAGGCACAGCTTGCAGTGAGCCGAGATGGCGCCACTGCACTCCCGCCTGGGCGACAGAGCGAGACTCCATCTCAAAAAAAAAAAAAAAAAAAAAAAAAAACCCAGCATTTTCTCCATACAATATGCATGCAATTCAAGGTTCTCTCTTTTTCTAAAAATCAGGAAAAGTACATTTTGGAGACGGTTGGTACAACTCTAAGGCGTGGATTTGATATCCTCGCCTCTCCAACAGGAGACGGGCCAGGCGATGCCACAGTGTGACTTCATGCATCTTCAGAAAGGTACAGACAAAAGGCTTAGAGATTCTGAGGAAGGAGAATTCTACAGTAAAATGCAGATATCCCTTCCCTAGCATTTTTATCAGTCTTTGATAGTTTTTTGAAATAAGGAAAAAGCAACAGGTCGAGGGCTTTATTCTTTTAAAAAGTGAAATAAAGACAGAACAGGGAGGCAAGGAAATATGAGAAAATTTCAGCTCTGCATTCTTGAGCCTTGTATCTTCAGGTTGCCAATTCAGAAAACACAAAAAGTACATAGTAGTCTTATGTTTAATTTTTTATCAGTAAAACATATCCATATACTCATTTTTAATTTGCTAAAACTAAAATCTGTTATCAAGGCATTCGGGTGCGAGGTGTCATTCTACTACTCTGGAGACCTGTCCTCTTTGATTATCATAAGAGCATGATTAGGAATGTTCTCGCAGAGTCAAGGAGGGAAGGAGACAGTGAATGGAACTCTGTTTCTCTACCACTCATCCTATATTACTTTATTAAAATTCATATATTAGCATTTACTGAGCATCTGCTTTATGAAAGGAGGAGTTTTCCCTGTTCTATTATTTCTGGATTCCAGGATAGAAAGTATGTGATTCTGGAGAAAGAGACTCAACAGAAGTGAGTGCTGGTGCTGCAATATAGGATCCAGGGAAAGAGTGTGGATCAATCATCCCCTTGTGCTAGAAATGCTACCAGAGGTTTCCTTGTGGTCAGGTGGTATATATGAACACCACCTTCTGTGCTAGAAGATTATTATGACTTGATGTGCTCTGGCTGGAGTGTGACTGCCAAATACTGGAAAGTATTCAGAAGGGTACATCATGATGGAGGTGGTGGTGGAGACAGAAGGAATTATTTATGTCATGGATTAACGGAAATTATACCACCTGAACTACATAAAGGATGTACAATTGTCCAGCCCAAGTTTTTTATCTGGGAGATGAAAAATCTGAGATTCAGAAAGGAAAGATTACTTGATCTAAGTCAGCCAGTTAGAGAGCAGCAGGAAGATTAAAATTCACATACTCCAATTTCATGTTCGATGCTTGTTTTCATAAACACACATAAATAGGAAGTCTTGGGAAAAGAAGATATTAGCTGTGTCTTTCTACCACCCAGAGGCTTCACCTCTCTCATGCTTCTAAAATAAAATACCAAGTTAATGTTCTGACTATGGGCCATAAACCAGGGTCAAGGAAGTCCAAGGAGACTGGTCATCTTCCCAAGGCATCCTCTCTTCTTTATCAAGGACACTTCCACAGGTAGTTAAGACAGAGTCCTAACACGGCTATAAAACCACCACTTAATTTGTCCCTTCCCCACTCTAGTCAGATAGAGGCCCAGTGCTTCCTACACCCATCCAGACTTAGCAGCTCCTGGGGCCAAAATGGCGATATTTGTTCAACAGTACAGAAGACAGGTCCATGAACCAGACTACCAATGGTGTTGGGTTTAGGAAACAAAGACTGGAAATTGTAACGTCTTTTGTAGTTGTTTTGTATAGACCATACCTTTTTGGCAATGTTTATTTTTTCGTCATTTGGATGTGCAAATATTTAAGCTCATCAAAGTGGTACAAACCTAACAAGATTTTCCTTTATAGACAGCAACAGTTAGAAAGGAACTTAAGCCTTCTTTACTCTACCTAGAACATAGGAAGTGCTAATAGTTGTAAGGTAAGCAATAAAAAAAAATGTTTACTTGTATGCTCGCACTTTACTTCACCATGAAAATATAAGAGAAAACAAAACAGACATGGTCCTCCTGACATTTAGCTTATAATTTTGCAGATGTAGATACCTTAAATAATCAATTATAGTGGATCAGTGTCTTGTCGAGGTAAAGGTAATATGAGATTGAACCACAGGGACACTAACCTAGTTTAGGGAGGCTAAAATATCTTCACACAAGAAGGGCATTTTAAAAATTATTTTATTTTTACTTTAAATTCCAGGATACATGTGCAGAATGTGCAGTTTTGTTATATAGGTATATGTGCTGTTTGCTGAACCTATTTACCCATCCTCTAATTCCCTCCTCTCGCCTCCCAACCCGTAACAGGCACTGGTGGTGTGTGTTCCCCTCCGTGTCCATGTGTTCTCATTGTTCAGCTCCCACTTATGAGTGAGGACTTGCAGCTTTTGGTTTTCTGTTCCTGTGTTGGTTTGCTGAGGATGATGGCTTCGCGCTTCATCCATGTCCCTGCAAAGGACATGATATAATTCTTTTTTATGGCTGCGTAGTGTTTCATGGTGTATATATACCACATTATTCAGTCATTGATAGGAATTTGGGTTAGTTCCATGACTTTGCTATTGTAAATAGTGCTGCAATAAACATACATGTGCATGTGCCTTTATAGTAGAATGATTTATATTCCTTTGGGTATATACCCAGTAATGGGATTTCTGAGTTAAATGGTATTTCTGGTTCTAGATCCTTGAGGAATCACCATACTGTCTTCCACAATAGTTGAACTAATTTACATTCCCACCAGCAGTGTAAAAGTGTTTCTATTTCTCCACAGCCTCACCAGCATCTATTGTTTCTTGACTTTTTAATAATCACCATTCGGACTGACATGAGATGACATCTCATTGTGGTTTTGATTTGCATTTCTCTAATGACCAGTGATGTTTAGCTTTTTTTCATATGTTCGTTTGCTGCATAAATGTCGTCTTTTGAGAAGCATCTTTTGATATCCTTTGCCCACTTTTTGATGGGGTTGTGTTGTTTCTGTAAATTTGTTGAACTTCCTTCAAATTTGTTTAACAAGGAGTTAAAATTTGTTTAACTCTTAATAAACATAAAATTGTTTGTTAATTTGTGTATGTTAAATTCTGGAAATCAAACCTTTGTCAGATGGGTAGATTGCAAAAATTTTCTCCCATTCTGTAGGTTTTCTGTTCACTGTGATGATGGTTTCTTTTGCTGTGCAGAAGGTCTTTAGTTGAATTAAATTCCATTTGTCAGTTTTGACTTTTGTTGCAATTGCTTCTGGTTTTTACATCATGAAGTCTTTGTCCCTGCCTATATCCTGAATGGTATTGTCTAGGTTTTCTTCTAGAGTTTTTATGGTTTTGGGTTTTACATTTGAGTCTTTAATTTCATCTTGAGTTAATTTTTGTATAAGGTATAAGGAAAGGGTCCAGTTTCAATTTTCTCCATATGGCTAGTCAGTTTTCCTGGTACCATTTATTGAATAGGAGATCCTTTTCCCATTACTTGTTTTTGTCAGGCTTGTCGAAGATGAGATGGTTGTAGATGTGTGGTCCTATTTCTGAGTTCTCTATCTTCTTCCATTGGTCTATGTGTCTGTTTTTGTCAGTACTATGCTATTTTGGTTACTATAGCCTTGTAGTATAGTTTGATGTCAGGTAGTGTGATGCCTCCAGCTTGTTCTTTTTGCCTAGGATTGTCTTGGGTATATGGGGTCTTCTTTGATTCCATATGAATTTTAAGGTAGTTTCTTTTCTAATTCTGTGAAGAATGTCAATGGTAGTTTGAGTGGAGTAGCATTGAACCTACAAATTACTTTTGGCATTATGGCCATTTTCACAATATTGATTCTTCCTATCCATGAGGACAGAACGTTTTTCCATTTGTTTGTGTCCTCTCTAATTTCCTTGAGCAGTGTTTTGTAGTTCTCCTTGAAGAGGTCCTTCACATCCCTTGTTAGCTGTATTCCTAGGTATTTTATTATCTTTGCAGCAATTGTGAATGAGAGCTCATTCATGATTTGGTTCTCTGCTTGTCTATTGGTGTAAATGAATGCTTGCATTTTTTGCACATTTATTTCATATCCTGAGACTTTGCTTAAGTTGCTTATCAGCATAAGGAGTTTTTGGACTGAGGTGATGGAAATGGGGTTTTCTAAATATAAAATCATGTCATCTGCAAACAGAGGCAATTTGACTTCTTCTCTTCCTATTTGAATAAGATTTTTATTTCTTTCTCTTGCCTGATTGCCCTGGCTAGAACTTCCAATATACATTGAATAGGAGTGGTAAGAGAGCACATCCTTGTTTTATAACAGTTTTCAAAGGGAATGTTTCCTGCTTTTGCCCATTTAATATGATATTGGCTGTGGTTTTGTCATAAATAGCCCTTATTATTTTGATATATGTTTATTGAGAGTTTTTAACATGAAGGGATGTTAAATTTTATCAAAGGCCTTTTCTGCATCTATTGAGCTAATCATGTGGTTTTTATCTTTGGTTTTGTTTATGTGATAGATGGTGTTTATTAATTTGTGTGAGTGAAACCGCCATGCATCCCAGAGAGGAAGCCAATTTGATTGTGGTGGATAAATTTTTTTGAAGTTCTGCTGGATTCGGCTTGACAGCATTTTACTGAGGATTTTCGCATCCATGTTTATCAGGGATATTGGCCTGAAGTTTTCTATTTTTTTGATGTGTCTCTGCCCGGTTTTGGTATCAGGATGGAGATGGTACCATTCCTTCTGAAACTATTTCAAACAATTGAAAAGGAGGGACTCCTCCATAACTAATTTTATGAGAAGGCCTTTTAAGTTGAGATCTGATGGATCAGTAGAGGTTGGCCAGGTGACTCATATCAGTGTAGCACTGAAGCATTTTGAGGCTGGGGTGTGCAGGTTTCCCAAGTAGAAATATTGTAAGTTGAATTTTACAATCAACTTTTGTGGTTTTTCACCCTATCAAGAAGAAAAGACAAAAATAAAAATTAATGAAACCAATCACCTGGCTTATTACAGCAATCTGGGGTAGACTGCCAGTGAAGAACTGAGGTTCTCAGTCTAACAGCCTATGAGGAATTCATTGTTAACAACAGCCATGTGAGAGCTTGGAAGGGAAACCTCCCTCAGGTGATCCAGTGATGACCATAGCCCCTGTGAGAAAACAACAAATTTTTTTTAAGTTGCTAGTTTGGGGGTATTTGTTAGGCAGAAGTAGATAATTAATGCACCATTACTTGCTGGGACCAAGACTTGTTCAGCCTCATTTTTGTATGTTGTCTTTAAGTTCTTGTCCAAATCGGGGTGGGGGTGGGGGGCAAAAAAAAATTTGTTGTAATTTTTCTCAGTGAAGACAGAAACGATGAACCGCACAAATGTAGACATTGGATTTTTCATAGTCATAGAAGTCTGAGTCAGTGGTTGATTGACATGAAAGCACCCCATTATGCAGACACTATATCATAACACTGATTAATGCCTCATGTCAAAACAAGGCCTTTGGGATTCTCAGCCTATGGTGCACTTTGGGCTAAAGGAGGTTAAATGAAGAAGGTTGGAAGCCAATTCCAGAAGAAGAGCAGAAGCTGCTGCCATATTCTTTTCAATACAGCCTTTTTTATGAGTATATCTCCAGATGGCTTCCTTGGATGACATACGTCATTCCCAGTGAGTTTGTTTCCCTGGCCTCCTTTCCCTCAAGGACCCCCAAAAACAGAGATGTGATTTGTAATCTCCTGGCAACCTGGGGCAGCTCTCATGTTAATAACCAAGGAGACAATTTTTTCCTTGGGGAATCAAGATTCCTATATGCCCTCTGCTTCCCACTTCTCTAAGGGGGAAATATTACTGCCGAGTATATTCTTAGAGATGCTTAAAAAGCACATACACAGCAACATGTTCTGGCAGAAATATAGGCAAGAATAAGGGTAAGCTATTTCTAGATAAAAATACAAGGAATGTATGCATACAAGAAAAACCAAGTTTATGTGATCTTTTTGCCTCTCCCGCAGTCCTAGGGACCAACATCCCAAGAGTTTTGTTTTCCTTCTGTTTGTTTTAATATTTTGATTATGGAATATTTCAAATTTATCCAAAAATAATATGACAAACTCCTATGTACCCTCTTTTTCAACAATTATCAAGTCATTTATATTTTATCTAGACCCTTCACTCACTCCCACCCCTAACACACACAGGACAATATTTGATGCATTTCTAAGAAATGTAACATTGGTCTGGGGAGGTATATATGATACCTACCAGTGGTATTTGTTTTTTCCTAGTACCATATGTGGAGTGAATCCATAGGTAGTGAGGTAATAGGACTTTTCCTAGATCTCCTGTTTATCAAACACGATTATATTGAATACTCATAATGATGCTCTAAAGAGAGTACTATTATTAATTTTATTTTACCAATGGAGAAACTGGTCTGATGAAATGAGGTCAGTTGCTCGAGGTCAAATGGTCAGCCCATGATTTGAAGTGAAGTCTCTCAGAAAACTGGTAAGAACACTTTACCCAAGAATTATATGGTCCCTCAAAAGGATTAGATTTTCTCCTTTTCTAACATAGGCTTGTTGTTTGTTTTCCATGCAAGAGGAAGCAACACAAACCTTCACTTTTTGCTCTTTGCTGAAATGAGAAAGTGGGGCGCCTAAGGATCTTGCAGTGCTTATGCTGAAAGCACTTTGTGAACGAAAGCCATGGCTCAGCTCAGGACTTCCAACTGCGATGATACAAAATCAAAAGAGAACAGTTTATTTTAGCTCTAATCAGAATAAAAGCAAATGGATCAATGTTTTCCAAATGAAACTTGTCTAGAATAGCACTTATTTTCTAAGTCTCACAGGTATTACAAACCAAAACGGGAAATGAAAAGCTATTAAAATAAATGGTCCAATAGTGTCCTTTAAACAACTATCAGCACTTCGATGAAAAAACTTTTACCCACCCCCACCACTCGTTTATTCTCTAAATTCAAACTCATATATCCTTCTTGGTAGGTCAGCATTAAATTAGGGGAAAGACTTCTAAGTCTCAGGTACTACTATTTGAAAGGAAGTTGAGATAAAATTAGAAAATAAAAGACAAAGAATTTTTAATATATTTGAGTGTTATGTTTGTAGGTAATCTGTTGCTGGACCAAGAGGAAAGCTGATAACAAGACAATAAAAATATCCCAATATTAGTCAAGTATTATATTTTAATTTTATGTGCTGAAAAATATTTATTAATATGACATTTTCAGAATTTGCTTTTCCCATTTTCCCATGATGTTTACAGAGGATTTTTTGGTTCTCTCAATCTCTTTTCTTCCCTCATGTTTCTAGGAAGCATCTGGAGAAATGGAAGAGGAGGAAGATAATAGGGATAAAGTAAAATAATAATAATAGCGATCTTCATGTCTAATATTATTTTTCATTTGTACATAGAGTTGTGAAAGCGATGTAGTTTTATTGGGCTGGTAGCTTTTCAATGGGGTTTTAAGGAGGGTGGAGGAGGAGTTATTGTAGAAGGTTTCAAAATATATAGATGAAGAGACTCAAGTCATTTTGTAATTACTTTTGTATGTCTGGATTATGTGTCTTTAATGGCCTCATTAAAGGGTTCCAGGCATGAACCTTGTAGGTCACAGCTTTTATAAGCAGCCTGTATTGGTAGTGATCCTCCAGTCTGTGGGAAGAGTTCCGCAATTTTTCCTCTGCATTCTTTCCTCCTCTGCTGACTTTTGCTTACAGTAGAAACAGTTGATTTAATTGCTTGCTCAGTACAGTGGAAAAGCCCTGGATTTGCCAAAAGTAAAATTTTGGTAAAGTAAATGAATGTGTAAAGAAGGACAAACAGCTTTGAAGGACTCTAGCATCAGTTTTTGAAGCTCTGCATGTGTTTTCTGCAATTAAAATCCCTTTCCATTCTCTCAATTTTGTATCTCCCCGAGGAAGCTCAAATCAGCCCTCTCCCTCCAACAAATGCCTGCTTAATCTCCAGGGGAGGCTCATTCACAGGGACTGGGATTTCCTCAAGAGGTGATTTGAGTATTTGCAGAATATTTGATATCCAAACATTTTTTGCTTGAGCTGTTAGTAACTTTGGGAGGAATTCAACAGAGGTGGTTGTCACTGAAGAAGGCAGGGGTGGCTGCTGAACATGAGCGATCTCAGTTGGAAGCAAAGTGCTCAATTTGCAGAGGAGATGTGGGGAGAGTGAGAGGACGCCCTGATATATTTAGCCAAATATAAATAGTGAATATGTATTAGTCATTTATTATAATGGCAGGCATTGTATTTCTTCCCAATAACCCTGAGAATTATGTTGTATTAATATCCCCCTTTCAAAGAAGGAAAATATGAAATTTAATAAGCTTGCAAACATTGCCCATGGTGTTTCAGGTATAGTAATTTTCAGAGCTGAATCTAAGTCTAAGTCTGTTTGATACTGAAGTTTAAACTTTTATTACTCTTTTTTTTCTCTTCAGAATGTTTAGGTGGTGTTTGATCATCTAAATGGAACCTAGCTATCAAAGTACTGGGTTTTGGAAACATTTGTATTTAGTAAGAATATATTACATGAGTCAGGCTCTTTCTAGATATAGTGGAGGTCACAAAGATGAATAAAGTCCAGTATGTTTTCGTGGAATCTGTAGGCTATTAGAATAAGTTTTTCTGAAGCAAGGCAGATTATCAATGGCACAAGACAAGAATAAACAAAGGGTTACGTGAGTTTACAGGTGAGAGAAGTTCCTTTAGGATAGGGGAAGAGAACCTGTGAGCTGGTTCTGAAGTTCAGTGAGAAAGCTTTAGAGCACAATGAGCATGAAACAGCGCAATTAGAATACTGAACTACAATTCACCACTAAGAAGACTGGTTTGATCCATACATTTCTTTTTTGTTTAAAAGTATCCTCAGAGCACTTCAATTCTTCTAAAGGTTAATGGATCCATCGAGTATTATGGTAAAGATTAATTGAGGTGGTGCTGGAGGGATGATGGAGAATTAAAAGTATTATGGAAATTTTCTGCTAAGTCATTTTTCTATGAAACAGCAATGGTTTTTTGTGTGTTTGTTTTCTTTTGAGACAAGGTCTCATTTTGTCACCCAGGCTGGAGCACAGTAGCACAACCATAAGTTCCGCAACCTTGACCTCTTGGGCTCAAGGGATCCTCCCACCTCAGCTTCCTAGGACTACAGGGATGTAACATCGTGTCTAGCTGTTTTTTGTTTTTTTTTTTAATTTTTGTAGACACAGGGTCTCACCATGTTTACCTGGCTTGTCTCAAATGCCTAGGCTCAAGTGGTCCTCCTGCCTCTGCCTCCCAAAGTGATGGGATTACCAGCATGAGCCACTATGCCCAGCAGAGACAGCAAATTCGATGGCAGCAACAGTATCAAATTCCTGAGTACATTTCTGAGTAAATTGTTTCAATCCTCACTCTAGTTAGGTTTTAATTTGCAAATCTAACAGCTAACTTCCCTAGAATGCGCAAAAGATAAAAAGTCCTGCGTAGATTTTGATTTAAAGTGTGTTTTGACCCTAGCTCGGGTCTAAGGAGTGGTTTAGGTACCCTAAGCAGAGAAGAAATTGTAATTTATTTTGAAGAAAGATCTTCTAGCATCTTGTGCCTTCCAGAAAATAGCTAGCACTTGTTAGAAAGCTAACGCTTGTCAGAAATAAATGCAAGAGGATTTATTTTCCTGATGCTTTATTCACACAAACACGTCACAGTAAAGTCAAGGTGTAAGCTGCCTCATACATTTGATTGGACTTTGAATATCACTTTGTAGAACAATCACTTGCTTGGGGCATGTCCAAAATGTTGGTTTGAAACTGCACATAAAGCCACTATTTGGTCACCTGAGATGTTACTGTGAGATACTTCAATGACTTTTTTCTTCAAATCTTCTGCACAGTATTCTTCTACTTACTTCACCAATGTTTCAGTGATTCTAGGCTAAAAAGTTAAGATTATGTGAAAGTACATGGATTTTACTAACCAGAGTGTGACCAACAATCCCGGTACTCTCTCTGCAGATGACAGAAATGAAGTCTTTAAGGGTGTGGACCCTACACTGAGATCCTCTGGATTAGGATTTGCAAGTTCACCTCCTACTATGGGACAGTCAGAATGTAACTGCTGTTAAGAGTTCAGAGCCTTGATGAATTTGGAGTTAGACCATTGTTCAAATCTGAGCTCTATTAATTAATAGCTGTGCATTCTCAGATAAATCTGTTAACTTCTCTGAGTCATCAACTAAGAGTGCAAGGGGAAACTTTGTGGAAGGAATAGATGTAGAAGACCTAAAATATGGAAAGGAGTCTACCAACATACCAATACTCTAAGCCTGCATTTGATAACATAGAGTTAGATGCATCTGAATGAATATGTGGAAATTATCATAAAATAGAATTGAACGAGAATGCTGGCCACTTCTAAGAATTACACTAAATTACTTGCATGATTTCTCTTTCAGACATATGTTCACTAGACTTCTCTGAGGCTCCACATTTTCCATTCCTGTTTGTGCTGTCCTCTTAGCCTAGAACATTCAGTGTTAGGCTGAGGATGGACCCCATCTGAAAAAGAGGGAAAACAAGGCAAGCATCTCTCTCTCTCTCTTTCTCTCTCTCTCTCTCTCTCTGTGTGTGTGTGTGTGTGTGTGTCATAGAAATATGAGCACTAAAGCTCAGATATGCCTGTCTTTTTACAGTTAGGGTTTACAGTAAAATGCTGCTAGGTCCTGAGACTTTGACGCTCTTGACAGCCAATGGGTTTGAATTTAGTATTTGTGGGGAGAAGGTTACCAAGTGTGGTGAAAAGTTCTGGCATTTCAATGTGAATTATCAAAACCTATTACTGTTGGATAATTCATCAGATATCAATGTTATGTCTTCTTCAGAGTCTTTGGAGTGTGAGAGGATTTTTGTGGTGACTGTGCTAGTTTTAGTGTTTTCTCATTTTCCTGTTTGAACCAAGTGTTTAACTGTCATGTTTTGATTGTGATCATTCCTCATGTGCACCATCTAATGACCACATTACCCACCTCCTTCACCCCTTGAAATCTGGAGTTTGTCTGCTAACGTGTCAGGTCATGAGCATTAGGATCAATATTACTGAATGCCAAGACATAGCCTATCTTCAGATTTAAACTCTGACTTAGCTTGGGTTCAACTACTGGAGGCCACTGTGCAATAAAAGTTGAAATAGGATGGAAGAGGGAGAAATGCATAAAATAAAATGAAATACCATTATAAATAGTAAGTCTATGGCTTCTCTCTTTTCTTGAAACAGAGCTATGGTATAAAGCAGGACTGTATTTACAATGAGTTAATGAAATTTTTATTTGAATAATCACACCCAAAGTTGCTTCCAATTTTTCATAATCTCTCTAAATGTCATCACATATTATTTGCTTTTTCCATTTTTCGAGACATTGTATTTTTAAATTTGTTCACCTGGTAAAACCTGTTGGTTTCTGCCAGAGACTTGTTAACTAGAAAACAGCAATTTCCCTTTTTCATTCCAACCTCATACAATTGCCTGAACTAAAACATAATGAAAAACATGAACAATTTCGAGGAGCAGTACTGTTAGAAATGAGCTGAAATGTCAGTGGATTTATTGGGAAACATCTCTGTAGAAAATCAAGACTGGTTTTCCAAGTTTGAGAGAGGAAAATGGTTTAATCAATATTGTCCAAATTAATTATAGGGAAATGGCAATATGTATTACACAAACTGTTTTTTTTCAATGGAAAACATCGTGTTAAGTATTTTTAACAACAGAACTTGTTCAGAGCCTTTAACATATCACTGTGTAAGAGAATCCCCGATATAGTTTACAGCAACAATGTCTTTCTCTTAGACCTTATTTTAGGACTAATCTTCAGTGAAGCACATTTAGGAAAGCTGACTTAGATATCTTATTTTAACACTGATTTATTCATTCTGATAACTGGGATGGGAGCACATACCTAACCTTTAAAGGGAAGATAGTATGAGGGTTCATTCTATGGCTACCATTTACGTCTTGGTGTCTCTTTTAGAAACAGTCTTAGAAGGATGAAAAGATTGAGCCAAAATAAATAGCTTTGGAAGACACTCTTAGTTATAGTCTACCCAGTAGTCCTTCTACCTAACAGTGCTGCTTCTTGACAGTAATGTTTTTGTTTCCCCCCGGGGAAGAGGCTGGCAGGGCGGGTAGTATTAATTGCAATAATGTTATTGCCCCTTTTATAGTTTTCCTTGCAACTAAGTGTTTCCAGGTGACTCAGTTATAGTAAAGGACACACAAGGAAAATACTATTAGTAAAAGATGTGCATCTGAGAGGAGATAGAGTTCTTGAGTACCAGCTCTTCCGTTTCTGTTTGCATTGATTGTGTTTAGATGGCTTGTGACCATCTTGTAAAGGTGAGGCCAACATGTTCAATGTATACATTTAACTTCATTCTTTCTTTAATATAAGCAACTTCATTCTCTTTATCTCACCTCTTTCTTTGAATGATTAGAGAAATGGCCAGTGAAGTTGATAACTTTTACTAATTTACACAATGTTCAAATAGTTTCTATTTTGACTTCTCTTTGACTTATTTTTTATTTTATGATGATCAAACAGGTAAAAGTCTCTTAAGAAACTTGCTGATGTTCCTCAAAGGCACCACAGTAGGACCTGTGATATTTTAAAAAATGAAAGCAAAAAAGAAATATATAAAAAATTCTTTATTATGTGGCGGTGCATTCCTTCTACACCTAAATTGTTGATAGTTCTTATCATGAAAGGGTGTTGAATTTTGTCAAATGCTTTTTCTGTATCTGTTGAGATAATCATATGATTTATATTTTTAACTCTGTTAATATGGTGAATCACATCTATTGATTTGTATGTTGAATCATACTTGTATTCCAAAGATAAATCCCACATGATCATGATGTATGAACTTCTAATGTGCTGTTGAATTGTTTGGTAGTACTTTGTTGAGAAATTTTGCTTCTATGTTCATAAGAGATATTTGGGCCTAAAATATTATTTTTGTAGTATCGTTATCTGGCTTTGATATCAGGATTGTATTGGCTTCATAAAATGAGTTTGGATATGTTACCCCATCTTTAATTTTTTGAAAAAGTTTGAGGATTGGCATTAAGTCTTCTTTAAATGTTTGGTAAAATTAACCAGTGAAGTCATATGATCCTAGGCTTTTCTTTGTTGGCGGATGTTTGATTATTAATTAAATCTTAGTCATTATTGGTCTGTTTACATTTTCTATTTATTCATGATTCAGTCTTGGTAGGATTTATATAAGTAAAAACTTATCTATTTCTTCCAGTTTATCTGACTTGTTGGCCTACAATTCTTAATAATATGTTTATATAATCCTTTTTATTTCTATTTCATTCATTGTATTGTCTCCTCTTTCATTATCTGATTTTATTGGGTCTCAACTTTTAGTCTAGCTAAAAGCTGAAAACAATCAGGAAAAGGGAACCTATGGGAAAGGAAAAATATTTGCAAATGATATATCTGATAAGAGGTTAATATCCAAAACACATAAGGAATTCACATAACACAATAGCAACAAAACAAGACAACAACTAGCCTAATTAAAAACTGAGCAAATGACCTAAATAGGCATTTTTCCCAAAGATGTACAAGTTACCAGCAGGGTGAAAAATGTTCAGTATAACTAATTATCGGGGAAATTCAAATCAAAATCCCAATGAAATATTACTTCAAAATTGCTAGAATGCCTATTAACAAAAAGTCAATAGACAGCAAGTATTCACAAGGATGTAGAGAAAAAAAAAACTTTATACTATGGGTGGGAATATAAGTCGATTCACCCATTATGGAAAACCATATGGAAGTAACTGAAAAAATTAAAAATAGAATTACTATGTGATACAACAATCCTACTCTTGGGTATGTATCTAAAAATAAAAGTAAAATCAGTATTTCAAAGATATGTCTGCACTTCTGTGTACACTGAAGTGTTAGTCACAATAGCCAAGATACAACAACCACCTAAGTGTCCATCAGTGGTTGAATGGAAAAGGAAAATGTGGGTATATATGCGATGAAATATCATTCAGCCTTAACAAAGAAGGAAACCCTACCACTTGCTTACAACATGGGTGGAACAGGACATTATGTTAAGTGAAATAAGCCAGACACAGAAAGAGAAATACTACATATTATCACCAACATTAGAAATCTAAAAATGTTGAACCCACAAAAACAGTAGTATGGTGGTTACCAGGGTCCGGGGGAGTGGGAGAAATGGGAAGATTTTAGTCAAAGGGTACAAACTTTCAGTTACGAGATGAATAACTTTTAGAGATCTAATGCATAGTATGGGGATTATAGTCAATAAATGTACTGTAGGCTTGAAATTTGCTAAGAGAAATCATAACTATTCTCATCAAAAAAAAAGCAATTATGTGGTGATGAATTTGTTAGCTTGATTATGGTAATTATTTCATAGTCAAATTATTATAGTGTACACCTTATGATACTTCTATAAAGCTATGCAAAAAGAAAAAATGGACAACATGTACAAATGCATGTAATACATCAGGATCATTACTCATTTTAAAAAGCAATTGTTGTTGGCTAAAGTTTTAAATATCCTGGAATCATTTCAGATAGGATTGCTAAAATAAGTTGTTCAGAGTCTTTGAAGGAACATTTCAGTTACGTTGATTGTTCATTTTCTCTCTCTTTGTCTCTCTCCCCATCTCTCCCTTTCTCCCCTTTCTTTCCTCCTTTCCTTCCTCAACCCCCTCTCTCTTCTAATTCTGGTTGCTGTTAAGCTCTGTATAGAAACAACTGAGCATCTTGGCTGACAAGGACATTTCTAGGAGCTAGATTACAGAGTCCTTGGGGCTAAAAATTACTATGTAAAGTCAAGGGTTCCATACAGAGCTCTAGAATTAGGGATTATGGGGATGTAGTATGAAGAAAAGCTGTGTTGTAAGGGATGTTATTGACATGCTTTCACTTACAAATAGTTTCGACACAGTAGTTGATGTTCTTAACTCTGCCTTCCAGTAGTTATCATGTACTCAGGTTCCCAAATCTCAACTTGTCTCACTGTGGCCCTCCCCACTTTGTATCTTGTCTAAGACATGGATGGACTATGGCTGTGGTTAAGGGATTCGAGAGTGGTAGAATGAATGAATGAAGGTCCAAAGGCTCAATCCAACTATTTACAGACTTACCTTCCTACTTACCTGTTCAACTAACTCACCTTGCCTAACCTAATTACTTACCTATTTTCCATTTCCACTTACCCACCTACTTTCCTAACTTTTCATAATATAGTGAATGTTATAAAAGTTAATGTTTAAAAATTTCTAAAAACGATAAGGCTGTGCTTTATATATTTTTTAACTTTCTATGTTGAGATCATTAGAGTTGCAAAAATAGTACTAAAAATTCCCAGATATTCAACATTTCCTAATTTTAGTGTTATAACCATCATACAATTATCAAAATTAAGAAGTTAACTGATAGAATGCCACTTACTGAACTAGTTACTCACATTTCAGAAAAAGAGATGCCAGCAGCTGTGCCTATCATGTTCAAAATGGTAGCTCCATCTTCCCTTGTCTGCCAGCCAGGTGTACAGTAAGGAGCAGACAAGATGTCACGGGCCAAGGGGAAAGTTCATTTGCATAATAAGATTAGGGTGGGGCAGCCAGCCTTCTCCTGTGTAAATGTCATTAACTTTACAGCCATTGATTTTTTTTCTACTCGGCACTACTGAGTCCTCTGATGACCTATCAAAAGCAGTTCTCTTTTCAGTTGTATTTTTCACTTGAATTGTTCATATTTGAATGTTTCTTATAGTTTCCTTTTTGTTTTGCTGGAATTCTTCTTCTCATTTTGCATATGGTTCACCTTTTCCTTTAGAACATTTAGTATATTATATTTGTTTTGAAGCTGTGACAAGGTTCCAGTATCTATGTCATATCTGATTCTCATAATGCTGACTGCTTGGTCTTTGGAATTATGTGGTATTTCCATGTGTTGTTTTTAATATACCATAATTCTTGTGGAAAGGTGAATATCTTGAAAAGAATAGTAGAGACATATGTAACTAGCTATATGTCTAAACGTGACCGAAGCGTTCTTCCTGGTAGGACTTTAGTGTAAGCATTTGAGTTTTTTCAGTTGGGATTTAGGCTGGGTTTGAAGTTTATTAATGTGATTATCTTCGCTGGGCCACAGGCTTTAAATTCCTCTAGCAAAACTTTGTGTTTAGAGTAGGGGCTTATTTGTCAGATAGTTTTTCTCATAGTCTACATCACACTGAGCTTTTGTATTCCACCTCTGAAAGGATATTTTTCATACTCATGTCCCTTTCCTATCCCTGTGCAACATTATTTTCCAGTTTCTTATGATTTGAATCTTAACATTCTGCATGCCTCTCGCTAGGCTAACTGTTATTCCGATTACATCTTGGTTTTAGCAGGCACAATGGCCGTGGGTGTGTGGTCTTGTGAATACTCCTGATATTCCATGGCTATAGAACTAGATTCAGCATTTTCCCCACCCATACTCCAGGGATAGTTTCTTTTTTTATCTGTTTTCCTCCTCCAGCTGCGATAGATTTTCACTAGTGTCCTTAAGGTGCCAGCTTGTTACCCTCTGAATCAGTATCCTGAGGCTGCTCTAACGGATTACCAAAGACTTGGTGGCTTAAGACAAAATAATCACTCTTAGTTCTGGGTGCTAGAAGTCCAGCAAGGTTGTGCTCCCTGTGGATACTCTTAAAAAAAAAAAAAAAAAATCCACTAGTTACCTCTTCCAACTTTTAGGGACAGACCTGGCGTTCCTAGGCTTGTAGCTTTATCTCTAACTCAGTCTTGATATCACCCTCTCTTTTATCTTCTCCTCGGTGTGTCTATCTTGTAAGAACATATGTTATTGCATTTAGGGCCCACCCAGATAATCCAAGATAAGTTTCTGTTTTTAAAACCCTTAATTTAATGATACCTTTTGTCATATGACTTAATTTCATAGGTCTGGGAATTAAGGAATGAATATATCTTTTGAGAGGTCACCATTCAGCCCATTATATTTTACAACTCAGATAATAGGGATAGGAGAACAATGGAGCTGCATGATTCTCTGGCAGTGGTTACTATTCCCTCCCCCAGACCTGCACCTCAAGAAACATTTTGTTAGGACTTACTACAGTCTTTTTTGTAAGCTCTTGTTGGGGTAACTACATAAAAAAAAATCCCAAAGGAGGGTATTGACATCTTGAATTTCTGTCATCTTCAGGGACATTAAACTTTATCACCAGTACACAGTTGTCCCCTACCAAATTTTCAACCAAACTCTTATTACCAGTATCCACTTGTGTCTAACTTAAGCCAGTGTTTGCATGTTGTCTTTCCTTGCAGGTTTTTTCTCCCTCCTTAAACATTTTTTCTAGTTTATTGCCTTGCAATTCCATCTTCCTGATAGGATCAAGAAACGTTGTGAATTTGCATGGGGTATCATCACTAAGAAATGTAGTAAGCTAATTTCCCTCTTATAAAATTATATCTTGCTGTTAATTTGCACATTCTGATTAGTAGTAAAAAATGTTTCATGTTTGTTTAAATAGTTGAGACTTCCACTTACATTTTTATTTATGAAGAAGAAACTTCATCACATTTAAAGAAGGACTAAACTGCTAACCAAGGTCATATGTTTAACATTTCAGAAGCTATTTAAACATAGGCTCAAGAACTACTTGGTAGAAATGTGACAAACATAATTAGAAAGTGATATTTGGGGCCAGGCACAAATGGCTCACACCTCTAATCCCAGCACTTTGGGAGTCCGAGGTGGGCAGATCACCTGAGGTCGGGAGTTTGAGACCAGCCTGACCAACATGGAGAAACTACATCTCTACTAAAAATACAAAAATAGCTGGGCATGGTGGCAGGTGCCTGTAATCCCAGCTACTTGGGAGGCTGAGGCAAGAGAATTACCAGAACCTGGGAGGTGGAGGTTGCAGTGAGCTGGGCAACAGAGGAGACTCAGTCTCAAAAAACAAAAAAAGTAGTATTTGGAACAAAAAATCTTCAAGTTTCTGTGAATCCTGACAGTGTAGTTGGAGATAAAAAGCAACATAAAAATGAGATATCTCGAAGTGCAAAAAAATTTCCCCTTTAGATCTTGCCTCTGTTTCTTCATTCCTACTCTATTCTTTCTTCATTCTCTGTGCCCCCAGACTCAGGAACAAGTTCTTGATTTTTTTTTAATCAAATGGTCACTTTCAGATTAGTATCTTCTACAATCTGCCAAGTTTTAACCTAGAAATTGCTGTTTCTCATCCTCATTGTCTTAAGATTCTATTTTCCTCTTTCCAAGGGAAATTTTGCACCAATAAGTTGGAGTTCAATTTTAAAGCTAAGTAGCCAGAGTGGTTATTAAACAAGGGGGTGGTGAGATAAAAGCTGGATCTAATTGAAAGTACAATCAATTTAGCAATTTTTTTGGCTAATTTCTAATGATTGATTAATAGACTGCAGAATACTACATAAAACTCGAAAATCTTGATTTTTTTCGGGGATGTTTTGGGGAAAACAAAATTAGAAAAAAATATTTTTTTGATTTTTGTTTTGAATTTTTTCTTGCAGACTATGATACAGAGATTTGATTTTATTAGAGTGTAAGTAATCCATCCCAATGCCTCAGAAGTTTATCAGTCTAAGTCAGAGGTCAAAATAACAAAAGCTATCCCAAAGGATTCATTCTAAGTAATAAAACTGAATAATGATTGTACCTCTGTTTTCCATGTTAATGCCAAGGTACAGAGAAAAGGAACCTTTTAATTCCCATTTCAGGAAGACATAATCTTCCTATTAAGAATTTATTGTGGATCAATGGACAGAAATATCCAAGGGATGTTTTAGTCCAGTCAAAGTCAGTGAGGTCAACAAATCTGTCTTCCTGCCTCTAAAGAGTTCTCAGGAAGATTAAACAGCTGATATCATCAAAAGATGTGTAGATAAGGAGTTTGCAGAACTCAATTCTCATCCTAATCTTATTATTGACTAGTTTTGTTACTGGACAAATTTATTTGGGTCTACAGGTTACTCAATTAAAAAAATGACAGAAATAGAACCTAACAGTCCCAAGGGCAGCTATACAATTCTGTGGGACAGACATTCTTTCATATTTTAAAAATTGCCAAGCAAAGTAATTTCGTATCTTTCCTATAAGGTATTCCCAAAGATATATACAGAGACAGTATATACCTTGCACTGTACTTAAGTATCTTAGTGTGTGTTTTTTTAAGGAAGTTGGGTCATATGCATGTTAAGTAGTCTCCATTCAAGTTTCTCCACCACATTTGGTAATTGCTTTGCAGTCAGAACCTCAGTGACTGTAAGCATTTTGGGCACCTGATACTGTTGAGGTTAAGAAAAGTCAGAGTGTAGTGATTAATTATATGGGTTCTAGAGTCAACTGGCCTGAGTTAGAATTCTCAATTATCTTTCACTAGTCATGTGACCTTAGGCAAGTAAATTTAACTTCTTGAATTTTAATCATTCTTACCTATAAAATTATGACTCTACTAAACCAACCTACTGAGCCAAATGGGAATGTGAAATAGGCCTTCTGTGTAAATCATAGTGTTAGTACATAAGGGCAATCCAATATGTGATAGCTGTTTTTATCAGCCCAAACCCCTCTATGTGAGCTATTTTTAGAAGCTATAAAGTATTGTTTAAAATATGGCTGATGTTTCTAGGTAAGTTGTGGTATAAAACTGTTTCCTTACTTTGTTTTTCTATTAAAAATGGACATTATTAAATTAAGCTAATAAATTCTGACTCATAGTCCTCACTTCTACCTCTATCTTATTAAGTTTTTGGTCTTTCTAGAATTACTTTATTCCATACAATAGTCCCCTTGTGAGAAATTTAGAGACATAAGAGAATTTTCTCATTGATTATTTGGCTTTTATTCTGCTAAAAACAGATACCTCTATGCAGCTTATTCAGATTGAGCAGATTGTTAAAACCAGACTTCTTCCCAATTTATTTCTCAGATATTTACTGAGCATTTACTGTGTGTCATGTAAACTTCTAGATGCAGTAGTGGACAGTGAGAATATTGGGAATTTTAATTTTTTTTTCTTGCCTCAGTAAGTGAAAGTCTGCTAGCCACTGACTCTTCATTACCACGAATGTCAGAATTCAAATCCTCAGGAGCTGAGAGATCTCCATGAACTGTGGTTGGTGGTGATAGGTTTAGTAAAAAGTCCTCACCCAGACAGGCTCTCACTCCAAAGACTCCTCCCATCCGAACTGCAAGTGGAGTCTGCAGCCTGAAGGAAGGGGCCCATTCCCCGCCTCTAATGCTTACAAAGTTCCTTGATTGTCCATGGGTGTCCCTTTCTTTCAAGTTTTACATACTGAGGTTTTATTTTTTGTATTCCTTCCTGGATTCTCCCCTTCCCTTAACTTTAGATCTCTAATCTGAACCACCTTTTGCATTTTCTCTTTTTTCAAAAGTTTTAAAATATTTTATTGACAAAGATTGTGTATATTCAATGTGATGATTAGATATTGTACACGTTGTACAGTGATCATCACGATGAAATTAATTAACCCAATCTACCAATACTCATGCTGTACATTCGATCCCCAGAACTTATTCATCTTGTAACTGAAAGCTTGTACCTTTTAGCCATCCTCCCAGTGCCCCTGCAGCTGCTGGCTACCACCTTTCTACCCTCTGCTTCTATAAGTTTCTCTTGTTTAGATTCCATATTTAACTGAGATCATTTCTCTTTCTTGACTCTCCCCATGGAAGGAATATTGCAAATGTGCTTTTTTCCCCCGCAAATAAAACATTTTGTTTTTTATACTAATAAATCCTCTTTGGGTTTACCAAACACCCACAGAGGCTCTGAAGAATTTATATGGAAATTAAGGCAGCAATACATCTGCTTAATTAGACAGAATTAGACAAATGTACTCATAAAAGGAAACAGGTATCTGCTGGAATGGAAGGAGGACTGGGCTGGGAGGGGAATTCCTTTTCAGCTGTTTTCATAGGTTAATTTAGGGGTCGTTATCATACAGGCTTCAGTCTCCTGGGATAATACCCTGCTCCACAGGAAAGGAGAGGATAAGTTCTCTTTTACATCCAGTAAAGAATTCAAATTAACCTCTCTCCCCACTGTGATGTAATTAATACCAAATTTAAGGAAAGCAGGTTGCAGATTTCCAAAAAGATGGCAGTGCTTTAGCAACTTTACTAGTATAGTATTGCAGGTTAGACTCACCACCTGGAATGTTTTAAAAATGCTTATAACTAGGGTCACCTAAACCCAATTAAGTAAGGTATGGGTCTCAGTGTGAAAAAAATCAGAATTCAAAATTATTGGTCCACATTTTCCACCAGGCCTGTTTAAACAATTCAGTAAAAATAATGGGCCCAATTAAAGTTGCTCAACTTTCTTTTTTAACACATTCATGCAAGTACTCAGAACCAATACGGACACTGACAAATGCAAACATAGACAAGACACAAAGAAACACCATGCTCATAGTAATACACACCCAGATACAGACACAGAGATCACACACAGGAAAGAGATCCAGAGATCTACAGACACTGGTCCATACAGACTTAGGTACTGGTACACAGAGAAACAAACATATATATATTTGTACACGTTCAGCAGGAAATTTATATGAACTTAGTCTGATGCACACAGAAAGACCATCTGAAATATTCTACAAAGAGATAAGTAAGAATCATAGAATGAACATTGTGGTTTGTAAATTATATCTAAATAAGGATGTTGAAAACATAAGAAAAAGTATCACTGAGATAGACACCTAGCAAACAAAAGCATAAGAGGAGACGCACATACTCAGGAACTCTTCTTTGGAAGTTTTGAGGTCTTTGTGGTGTATAGGCTCTTAGACTAGCATTGTGGTGTTATTTGCCGCCTATCAGTGGATATATTTTTTGTCACGCTCACTTGCAACCTCCTTGACTCCTTGCCCAGGAGAACGATGTAGAAGGCAGGGTTGGAATTACAACCTTCAAAGAGATAAATTATGCACATTTTATTGAAAAAGGAGGTTCTGCTGAAATTTTCCTCTCATGGGAACCCGGAAATTTGCATAGCAGGTAAAGAATATTTCACTGGTTTTGGATGCTGATAGAGCTGAAGACAGCAGAACAAAACAGCCTGTAATAATGATAATGAATAATATATCTGTGGTCTTTTATAATATAGTAAGTTTTCTTGTAACTAACTCAGTTAATCATATGACAATAGTTGTTCCCTGTAATTTCATTTGATCTTCAGAGCAAACAAGTGAATAAAAATTATCAACATTTAACATTTGTCCAAATTAATGCCGAGAGGGTTTATATAACATTTTTTAGGTCATCCAGCTACTAAGTTACATGTTTTAAAGTCAAATACATGTCTGATGGACTCCGAATCTGTGCTTTCAGCAACTGTATGACACTGACTTCTGCAAACACGAGAGAGCATGGGATTGATCTTATGGCTATTCTTACTTTGCATACAAACAAACTGAAGATCAGAGAAGCTATTTTGTCCCAGGCTCCTGGGGACACACACAAAACTTGAATCTAATGTTCTGATTCCTGTTCTAGGACTGATCAGACCCAAGAAATAAGCCTTTGAACCATTCCATGGGCTATATGTAAACTGGACTCGGTGAAGAAACTGAAGCTTAAGAAATGTGGCTGAGCTAAAACTGCAATGGCCAGGCTTTGAGCATACTCCAAAGGAGTCTGGATTCTCCTAGGAAGCAATGGGCTCAGAGGACTTCTCTACTTCTCCCACTTCTTTATTCCTTCTCTGGGGACTGTGACACTGCTTTCTCTGGCATTGGGGTTAGTGATATCTCAGAAAGCTCATGGAGGGGACTACATCCCAACCCCAAGAGCAGTGGTACAGCCTTGACTTCAGGAGAGGTTTCATCTGTTTGCCATTTTCTTAAAGTGGGGGTTTGGCTAGAATGATAAATGATCACACTGGAGATTACATTGATCACATTGTAGAATTTTCTCTAAATACTTTTCCCAGAATCTGAGTGTGATTATGAACTTTCCTGTTCCACAATTTCTCAGCATGTATCATATTCTTGGCTCTGTGATTGGCTCTATGTGGATTAGAGTGAAAGACCAGTTCCAAAGACCTCCTGCCTTAATTATGAAGAAAAATGATGATTACATATTATGTAATAACTAGAAATCATTAGGCCGTACATTCTCAATAAGGCAAGAATTGGTTCTTGGGGAAGGGCAACGAATGTTAGATGGAACAATAATTTGTAGCTCTCTCTCCAAATTTCAGCCCTTCCTGATACAATCTTTAATATTTAATTCCAAGGGTAAATGATTGGGATAAAAAGATGTTTAAGGTTTCTTAGGGAGGTGATAATGAAACAAAAGGTCGATAAACACTGTGTTAGACTATACATCACAGATCTTCATGTTATTCATATTACCATTTCAAATTGTTGCCAACTTTAGAAATTAGTAGATTTTATTTTAAAATGTAAATTCCTGGTTTTTGTTTAAAAACAAAATTAAAAAGATCTTGCAAATCTGGGTCCATGGTTCCTCTGGCAATAATTGGCCAGGTCTGGGGAGCAGCCTCACCTTTAGGGCGGTCTTGTGTGTCTGTTGTTCACCCCATTCCACCATTCGCAATGCATTATGTCCATTCTGACCTGACTTTCTCACGAAAGTTGTCTGTCTGGCCACTGTAGGGATCTATGTACATTCTCAGTATTCAGGTAAAAAATACAAATTCAGCAATGGATATCTCAGCTGTCTAGGGAGGAAGAAGTCAGCAAGAATTTGAGTGTTAAATGATGGATTTATAAAGGAAGTGGGAATCAAAATTTCTTATATCAAGTCAAGATTGAGTAAGGCAATGAAAGAGGATACTTCAGTGTAAGGTCCATAAGAGGAGGAAAAGATTAACACAAAATTAAATTCTGATGCACAAAAGACCAACCGTTCAAAGTGAAACTTTTAAACCTTTAGAATATAATGTAAGACATATTTACAGGTTTAGGTTTGGAAGAATTGTCTTTTTTTAAAATGACACAGGAAAGGACAAACCATAAAGGAAAAAGTAGATAAGTTTGAATTCATTAAATGGAGAAACATCTGTTCATCCAAATATATCATAAACAAAGTAAAAAGACAAGGAACAGACTTTGAGGAGATGTTTGCAATGCATAATACTGACAAAAGATAAGTATCCAGAATTTACAGAGAATGTCTACAAATCAAAATGGAAGAGATAAACAATCCGGTGGAAAAAAATGGTCCAAATGTATGAAAATGCCATTTACAAAAGTTAAAAGCCAATAAATATATCAGAGCCTGCTCAATCTGACATAGTGTCAGGGAAATATAATTTGAAACCATAGGAAGACATCATTCCATAAGCATCATACTTACAGGAATCTAAAGCTAAATGACTCCTAAGGGCTGGGCAAGGACATTGCAAATTTGTACATTTCATGCAGTATTTGAGTCAGGGATGCTCTCTTTGGAGGACAATTGACAATATTTAATAAATTTTATTATTTACATAACTTTTGACACAACAAGTCTGCCACTAGGTATGTACCTTGAAGGAATTTTCACATGTGTGCAAAAGAGGATGAAAACTTGAATGTCCATGATATCATTGTATAGGATTGGGAGGAAAACTCAAAAACATCTTAAATGATCCCCAACAGAAAAATAAAAAGATAAATTGTGATGTATTCATAAAATTAAAAAGAATAATAGGGAAAAAAATAATAATACAACAATAATATCAAGTTAGCTAAATCTTGAAAACTTTGAAAGGATAAAAAGGTACAGAAATACAGTGTTATAATTTTACTAAGTATAAAAGCATGTAAAACAGAAAACTGAATAACCTGATCGCAAGGGAGCTTGGAAGAGAAATGGGTCTGTGTAAGGGGAGATAAGGCTGCCAAGATCTGGCCCAGGGCGCATTGAGGCCTGGAGCAGGAAAGCATGTGAAAAGCTCAGTTTGTTGTAAAACTTTGCAAGTTGCTGTGCTTTCATTGTCTTATCAAGCAACTATCAAGGTCTTTTCAAGCAACTAACAAGGTCTTTTCACAAGGCTGTTACCCGAGGGAAAATAGCCATTGTAGAGTAATGTAGAAGACAGTAGTTTCTAGTTTTAAAAATTGTATTTGAAAAAATAAGAGTCTTTACAGAGCAGCTAGTCCTGAGAGGGAAAAAAAAAAAATCAGTCAATGTTATCTTTGGTAAGGACATCGTGTAAGAGGAGAGACTTAGGCTCTTATAGATCATGCACTAAATTAGATAAACTTGATCTCCATGTTCAGATGCTTTCTATGACCTTACTGTTCTCACTACCCTCTCTCCAGGCCTACAGTCAGTCTCTTGCATACGCTCAAATCTCCCCAAAGCTATGTCTTTTCTAGGCTTGAAATTTCTACTCCCCCTCTCAGAACCCCCAGATCTTTATTATTCTCTGAATCAAGTCTCAGTCCTGAAGCCTCTGAGGTAGTGTGATGTGTTTTCCTTCTTAAATAGACTGTATATTTTACAGAAGTTTTAGGTTCACAGAAAAATCGAGCAGAAAGTATAGAGGTTTTATAAACCCTGTACACCCAGGCTCAGCCTCCTTCGCTATCCACCTCCTCACCAGAGTGCTACATTTGTTACAATTAGTGAACCTACATTGACACATCATTATCAACCATCATCCATAGTTATATTAGAGTTCACTCTTGGTAGTGTACCTTCTATGAGTTTTGAAAAACTTATGACATATCATATTAGTCCATTTTTGCACTGCTATAAAGACATACCCAAGACTGGGTAATTTATAAAGGAAAGGAGTTTAATTGACTCACAGTTCCATATGGCTGGGGAGGCCTTGGGAAACTTAAAATCATGGCACAAAGCGAAGGGGAAGCAGGCACCATCTTCACAAGGTGGCAGGAGGCAGTAAATAAGAGAAGAAGGAAGCGCCACGCTGTAAAACCATCAGCACTCCTAAGACCCACTATCACGAGAACAGCATGGGGGAAACCTCCCCCGCAGCCCAGTCACCCTGCATCACGTTCCTCCCTGGACACATGGGGCTTACAATTCAAGATGAGATTTAGGTGGGGGCACAGAGCCAAAACGTATCACTTATATACCCACCGTCATACAGGATAGTTTCTCTCCTGAGGACCAACTAAGCTCGGAATGTTTTATCTTGCCCAAATTCCTATCCAAGGGACCTGGGGAGTCATGCCCTACAAACCATAAATTATCAGATGAGTTTTGTCTAACCCTGTATATAATGACTTACCTTCCACCCCGACCCTGGCATAACATTACAAACAAGACAAGGAAGAAAATCAATATATTTTACCCCCAAAACATGTTTCTTTGCCATATTTTGAGATGGTGCTGCAAAGCCGTCCTTTGTGGGGAAAATGTGCATCTGTAAAGAATCTCCATTAACATAGCTAGATCTTCTTCCAGGCCTTCTCAATCCTGAAGAGATTAAGTAACAGTCTGGCATCTTTTAAAGAGCTGAAAATTAGAAACATTCGTCATCTATTGTCTTTCAGGGCAGCCACTGTAAGACTTCAAAAGAACCTTGGCCTCCACAATCTTTTATCTTAACCTGAACATTTCCTTTATATATTGATCCCAGGTCTTTAGACAAACTCAACCAATTGTCAGTCAGAAAATGTTGAAATTTACCTATAGCCTGGAAGCACCCTCCATCCCCACACTCCCACTTTGAGTTGTCCTGCCTTTCTCAACCAAACCAAAGTATTTCTTAGATGTATTTGATTGATGTCTCATGCCTCCCTGAAATGTATAAAACCAAGCTGCACCTCGACTACCTTGGGCACAAGTTCTCAGGACCTCCTGAGGGCTATGTCACAGGTCATGGTCACTCATATTTGACTAAGAATAATTCCCCTCAAATATTTTACAGAGTTGGACTCTTTAACACTCCCTGAAAATGTTCCATGTTACGCCTATTCATCACTCCTTTCCCACTATCACCCCTGACAACCATGTATCTTTTAACAGTGTCCACAGTTTTGATTTTTTCCAAATATCATATAGCTGAAGTCATACAGTATATAGCATTTTTAGATTGATTTTTCACTTAGTACTAATATGCATTTAACGTTCCTCCATGTCTTTTCATGGCTTGATTGCTCATTTCCTTATAGCAATAAATAGTATTCCATTATCTGCATGTACAATTATTTATTGTTCATATTGTTCGCTGCACCTGTAACCAAAGCACATGTTCAGTTGCTCACTGCTTAGAGTCCAATTAACAAGAGCAAGGTCTGAGATTGAAGAAAATGATTTTTTATCCTAAAGCTAGCTTAGAGGAAGTAGTACAGCCTCCTGCCTTAAGGGTACCGCTTCCACTTTGGGGCAGAAAGCAGGACCTTTTAAAAGGAAACGAGGCATGGACAGCATGCAGGGAAGGGGCAAGGGGGGTCTGCATGAATTATCTACTGGGTGGTCAAGTTGGAGCCTTCATGGGTAGAACTGGGTTGTAAGGTGGCTGTTGTCTTGAGATACCCTCCAGGTAAGAGAGAATTTCATAGAGGCCATACTTTAGGCTGTACATTGACTGTTGTCTCCTGAGGCAATGTTTTGGTGGGAGAGAGTTCCGGTTCTGGAGCTTCTAAGTAAGCAAATAGTTAGATAAGCTCGCCCTATAAGAAATATCTGGTGAAGGGAAGATAAGGGTTATAATTGAATTTCTGAAGGGTTAAGTAGGCAGTGGGGGAAAGGAGGAAAGAGAAAAAAAGAAAACATAATTTAAAAAATAACTCATTTTCATTCTCTTAGAAAAATGACGGTACTCAGTTAAACACCTACTGAAAGATGTCTTGGCTACTTCCAAGTTTTGGCAATTATGAATAAAGCTGCTATACACATCTGGGTGCAGATTTTTGTGTAGACATAAGTTTTTAACTCGTTTGGGAAAATATCAAGGAGCAAGACTGCTAGGCTGTTGTAAGGTGAGAGTATGTTTAGTTTTGTAAGAAACTGTCAATCTCTTTTTTAAAGTGACTGTACCATTTTGCTTCCCACTAACAAGGAGTGAGAGCTCCTGTTGCTTGACATCTGTGTCATCATTTGGTGGTGTTAGTGTCCTGTATTTGGGCGATTCTAGTAGGTAAGTAATGGTATCTTATTATTGCTTTAATTTAAATTTCCCTAATGACACATGATGTGGAGCATCTTTTCATATGCTTACTTGCCCTGTGTATATCTCCTTTGGTGAAGTAACTATTCAAGTCTTTTGCTCATTTTTTAATCAGGTTGTTCCTTTTATTGTTTTTGAGTTTTAAGCATTCTACATATTTTGGTACTAGTCCTTCACTAGATGTGTTTTGCAAATATTTTCTTCTAGACTGTGACCCATCTTTTCATTCTCTTGATAGTGTCTTTTGAAGAGCAGAAATGTTTAATGGCAATATACTCCAACTTATCAATTATTTCTTTTATGGATTGTGTTTTTGGTATACAAAGAAAGCATATTTTGGGTTAGTAAAGCCTCTGACTTCTGACTCTAGCTTTATTTTCTGCCTTTCTTCACCTGTCCACCTCTTATTTTCAATAGATGTTTGCTGTGGACTTTGTGAGCAGTGGGGATTGAGAGACAGCAAGATGACAAAGGCAGTGTTCTCATGTAGCTCATATACCAAGGTAGAAACAGATCATAAACATATTGACAAACAAATAGAGAATTTCAAAGGAAGTTAGTGCTATGAAGTCTGTAAATCAAAAAATATGGTGGAGTGTAATTCAGGATATTAGGGTGGTCAAGGAAGGCTGTCTTGTGGAGATGAAATCCCAGCTGACACCAGTAAGATGAGAGTCAGTCATGCAAACATCTGTGGGAGGCATGGGTCCATCTTATGGCTTCCTCCATGCTGCTTATTCTGCCTAGACCATTTCTTCATTGATCCCTGTCTATGAAAGCCCCGCCTCCTTTGAGTGCCACCTCCTCCAGGATGCCTTTTCTGACCTCCCCCCAATTCAATGCCATCTCTCTTGCTGCTGCTGATCCCCTTGGTAGTAAGGCCAGCATATGCCTTCTGTTAGTCTGGGCTATTTTAATTACAAATGACTGGACCACTGAAATGCACATAAGAAAACAAGATGGCATGGGTTTAGTAAGCAAACACTTAAAAATGGACAGGTATGAACTTCCAAACCCTGCTTCCTAAAATCAGGAGACTAGTGCATGCTTTTTGAAGGCAGAGATTTATTCTTTCTGACCATGCTAATCGCTGTGCCTTACAAACTTTAGATGCTAATAAAATATCTGTTGAATAAATCTTTGTGTTCCATTTATCATTGTTATTATTGACTATTACTTTTTGAGCACTTATGCTGTGCGAAGCATTGTGCTAAGAATTGCTTGTGCATACCCTTATTTATCCCACATAAGTAGTCTGTGATTTGGAAATTGTGATTATTTCTGCCTTACAGTGTTTTCACTAAAAATAGTCAACTACAACAATAACAAGAAGACAAAGTATTATTCCATGATTTTTTTTTCTTTGACTCAGAACAACTTGGTAAGGCACAACCCCTTTAAAAACTTTCAACTCACCTACCCTTTCCACAAGGTGCTAATTTAGGTGAAAAGCTAACAACACACAATCTAAAGGGAACTGTCACAATTTATTTTCCTTAAAGACAAATTATTCAGCAACTGAACCTCCATTAAAGACTTAATTGTAAGGTGCTACTAGATTTGGGAAAGGGGAAGTTATCCATTAGTTTAATTTAAAAAATGGAGATTAGGCCGGGCGCGGTGGCTCACGCCTGTAGTCCCAGGGCTTTGGTAGGCTTAGGCGGGCGGATCACGAGGTCAGGAATTCGAGACCATCCTGGCTAACACGGTGAAACCTCGTCTCTACTAAAAATACAAAAAAATTAGCTGGTGCATGGTGGCAAGCGCCTGTGGTCCCAGCTACCTGGGAGATTGAGGCGGGAGAATGGCGTGAACCCGGGAGGCAGAGTTTGCAGTGAGCCGAGATTGTGCCACTGCACTCCAGCCTGGGGGACAGAGCCAGACTCAGTCTCAAAAATAAATAAATAAATAATAAAATAATAAAAAATGGAGATTAAATTACGGGTCTGTTAGAGCTACCTTAGGCTGTAAGTGCCATGTTCATTCATTTTGATGAACAGCAAAGTTCACTGGGTCTAGGGCTGTTACCAGTAGGGTGTTCTCCACGAAACTGTCTCCCAGGCAGTTTCTTTTATCCATTGACCTTTCAATGATTTGTGTTCACAGTGCTGTAAGGTCACCAGTCCCCACTCTCACTGCCAGCTCTTTTCCAGGATAGACTTTTTTTTTCATTTCATTGGTTCTGTGGAAGACAAACGCCATTTTGACCATGGAGCTATCATTCTTTGCCCATTATCACACTCCATCCATGGGTCCATTAGCAAATTAGCAACTGGAAATGACACCCAGGAGGGAAATTCTCCTTAGAAACAAGGTGAGAATTTGTTATTGACAATATTATCCTTTGGATCAGAAAGGCTTACTTGTGATGTATATTCAAAGAAGCTTTCCTAAATCTAAAAGAACTCCTATGTATTTACCTTATTGTGTGCCAATTTTCATATTCCTTTGTATTACCATTCTACCTTATACATTTTGACATTTTCCCTTTCATGTGGGATCATGAGATATGCTAAGTGGATATTATCTCCATTTTACACATGAGAAAACGAGAGATCAGAAGGGTTAAATGACTTGCCCTGCTTTAATCATCCCTCCTCTTATCGCCAAATAACTGGCAAAGGGATTGTATTACTTTCCTAGGGCTGCCAGGAGAAAGTGCCAAGAAGTGGGTAGCTTAAATCACAGAAACGTGTAGTCCGACAGTTTTGGAGGCAAGAGTCTCAAATAAAGGTTTTGGTGACGGTGTTCCTCCTGAGGGCTGTGAACGAAGAATCTGTTCCAGGCCTGTCTCCTTGGCCTATAGATGGCTGTCTTCCTACTCACATGGCATTCTCCCTGCATGTGAGCCTGTCCCCAAATATCCCCTTTTTATAAAGAGACCAGTCATATTGGATTAGGGCCCCCTTTTTAAATTAGATACCTCTGTAAAAGACCCTTTCTCCAAATAGGGCCATATTCTGAGATACTGGGAGTGGGACTTCAACACATAAATTTTGAGGGACACAGTTTGGGGAAACTTATGGGAATAAATCTGGCTCAATTACTTCCCACTGGTTATGGAATAAAGTGTAAGTTTCTTGTTATGACCCATGACTTCTTTCTTGATGTGGCCTGACCTCAGCCTAATCTCTTACTGCTGCCCACCAGAAACTGTAGCCATAGTTTACTTCATAAAAACATTTTACTAAGTATTGAGCATTTAATATCTGTTTATATTTATTTATTGCAAAATATTTATTGAGCATTTAACATATAATGCTAAGTGCTTCACATGCTTAAATAGTGTACACATATGCTCAGCTCCTAATTATCACCCTATCATAGACTTATCCATTTATGCATTCAGTCATTCATTCATTAGAAGTCTTTTATAAATGCCGATTACTACAAAGCTTTGTTCAAATTGTAGGGTATACAGCATGGCTGTCACGAAAATGGAAAAATATATCCCCAGCCTCACAAACTTATATTCTGGTGGGAGAAAACATAAACTTGAAGAGAAATTAAAGCATTATATAGTGCTGTAGAAGGAATTTGAACAGGAATGAAGGTACTGGAGGGGCAAGGTGTGATTTTTTAAAATTATGTAAAATAATTTCATACTTATGGAAAACTTGAAGGAATACTCTTTATCCATATTCCTCAAATGTCATTCTGAAATAAATTTAAACTTATAAAGAAGTTACAAGAAGAGTACAAACAAGTCATGTATCTCCTTGATGCAGAATTGTTGATTGTTTATTTGCCAATGTTTGCTCACAACCTACACCTTTTCAATCTCTCTCTCTCTCTCTCTGTCTCTCTCTCTCTCACCCCTTCCACCCTTAACAGATATCCAGCTATGCTGTAATTCCAATTGACCTTGGCTCCTGGGCAAACTATTTCTCCCTGTTCATTCTGAGGACCCTGATCATTCACCTATTCACATCTGCAACCTTCTCAAGACCCCACCTTGACACTATTGCCTCTGCAATTCCCTTCATTTCCTTAGTCCACATGCCGCCAATCTCCAGAGGAAGGGAAGGGAAAAGATCAGAAGGAAAAGCCTGCGGGATTTGTAAATAGAGATGTAGACATTGAAGCTTAGAGGATTAATTTGTGCAAACTCAGCCAGCAGTAGGTGGTGGAGCCTTTCTATCAGACATGAGCAATAGAACTAATTCTTGGCCACTGTGCTGTATTTTCTCATTTACTAAGTGGGGAACTGAGGGTTAGAATGGATAAGGAACTTCCAGGTTATTTTATGACCTACTGCCCTGTGTAGTGTCTTTAGCCTGAAATCCTGCTCCTTTCCTACTGCCCCAGAAAATACATACTCTTCAAAGTTCAGAGCAATCATCACTGTAAGGTAAAATTGCTTCTGATTCTCCTTCATCTGAATACAATTGAACACTCATCTTTTCTAGTTTGCCTCAAGTGCCCTAAAACCTTCTATGCAGGCTTCAGCCTCATCACCTAATACATTTTAGGACACCTACTTGTCCCCAACCTCATCTGTCTGCTCCACAGATGGCTTCTCTGTGGTAGTGAGAGGGTTTGACACAGTCATTCTTATATCTTCTGGGCCTGGCACAGAGTAGGTGCTAAGAAATGATTATTGTATAGGCAAAATGAAACAACTTTTTGAAGTAGGCAGATCTTTTCAATTATTCTTCCCCTGAAGAGTTCCTACATATTTTATAATAACAATAGGTTGTGTTCTAAAAGTTTTATTAGAGGAATTTTTGCAGTAGTGATCAATTCATTTAAAATCACACATAATATATGTATATATATTATTTTTTTTAACCAAAACTTTAGGCACAAGCTTGTTCACATTTACGTCAGAAGGAAAGTAAGTTTTTAAAACACACTTTCTTTTCAAGATTTACATGATAGGGAGAGTTGCCTCCATCACAGGAGGCGGGACACGTCTGGCAGTGCTGAGAGGCAGTGACTCCCCATACAAGTGCTAGTTTGAAAGGCTGCCCATTGCTGGTGAAAGACACAGCAGCTAACAGACAAAAGTCCACAACCCAGGTATGTTACCCCACCTGGAGTCCATGCCTGCCTCTCTCACAACTTCACCTGCTCTCCACCTGGCCTCCCAGGCTGACTTTAGCCCCCATGTAAGCTTTGTTAGGCCAAAGTCTGTCGTTTACCATCTCAACTGACTTTGACCAAATATTACAAAATGCAGATAGATGTTTATTTTGTATGCTGATAACTACGATTGGTTGAGCACTCATATGTGCTGAAGTGTCACATTTTGTCTATCAGAATCACATAGGAACAGGATAAGGATGAATTTAGCTTAACCCCATTAAAAGTGTGGATACTGGATTCAAATTGCTGAAGTTTAAATCCTGCTTCTGCCACATTGTACAATTGCCTTGTATAAACCTCACAGCCATCCCGCAAGTCAGGTAATAACATCTCCAATTTACTAATACGGAAGCTGAGGCTGAGCAAGTTGAATTTGCTTCCAAATTTGTACAGCAGGAGGCAGAGCTGAGATGGATGCAGGTTTGCATAGATGATGGCTGAAACCCTCTCTTGCTGCTTAAAATCCTTCCCTTTTGTCACTTCATCTGCCCATGATACCCCTCATGCTAAACTATAATATTGACTGGCTGAAACTATACATAGTGCATGCTCCTGAGAATTATAAAACCCCAACCTCTCCCAAAAAGAATTTACTATGCTCCAGAATGTGGAGTTTAAATAGTTATTATCCCATTTTTTTTTAAGATGTCTTGTCCAAAGTTACCCATAACATGCCAAAAACTTTTCAATCCCTATTTCCAATATTCATTTTCTAAATAAACTATGACTTACATGCTAACAAAAGTTGTATTAATCCTAGACGTAACATAATAATGCAATAACCAGTATGTTTGGTTGGACCCTCATTTCTGTGGACATTTTATTCAGAACCTCACTGTGCTTCCATCTTTCACATGTGTTTAATGCTATACCATCCCCCCTTCTTGCTGGCTCATACTGCTGACAACTGTTGGTTATATATGTTTGTTCCTTCAATAATCAGTATTCTGGGGAGTTTTTTATGAGGATACTATTAATCTTATCTCAACAAGAAGTTGAGTATGCTTTCACCTTATACATCAACATAAAAGTTCAATTAATTTTCAAAGTATTGAGCACTGAACTCTGCAATTACAAATTAGATGCTAATTAATGCTCTTTTACTTGCTCATTTATTTGGAATCTTTTTTTCCTCTCTAATGCTCTTTCACTTGCTCATTTATTTGGAATCTTCTCTTTTTTCCTCCCTGTCAGAGCCCAAGTAAGTATGTAAATTCCATTAATTGTTTTTACTAACTCATTAAATGGGTTGTAGACCAAAGTAGTAATTTTGAAAATTATAGCCATCCAACACCACCTACATTTGTAAAAGATGCAACATTCTAAAGGATATTGTTAACTAGACAGCAATTAAAAACTGCAGGGAAAGCACTCCCCTGCAAGATATGTGATGACTTTATTTTAATGAATTTCTGAGATAAGATAAATTCTTTAAGGGATATATCTAACTTTGAGATTTCATGAAATTGCTGCTAGTAAAAGAGTGAAAAGAAACATATCATTTGATGTTTTAATATGAAGATGATTGGAAGATACGAGAAAAGGCCTGAACATATGCAGAAAAACTAAAATTTATTTACTTATATACATTTTGTTTCACAGTTTTAACAATTCTGTTCCAAGGTTTTATACCCATTTTATAGATGAGACAACTGAGGCTCAGAGTCCTGAAGTAACTTATGCAATGCTTTTCTGAGGGGAGCATTCCAAGCAGAGGGACCCATGTGAAAAGCTGAAGACAAAGAAACATGTGGAGTTAGAATTAAAGGAAGATCAACATGCCTGGAGTATAGGGACTGGGGACCAAGGCCTGAGCTAAGGCCCATGTAGTAATCAGAGCCGCACATGCAGACTTTTCTAAGAAATATTAAGGATCTGGGGTTTCATGTCTCATGGTTTGAAAAGACCACTCTTTCCACAATATGAAGAATGGCCTGGGGATGAAAAGTGGGAGACAAGATGCCAGAGTGCTGACAAAGCCCTGGGGAGATGGTGACAGCAAGGACTGCAGAAGAGGAGAGTAGTGACAGATTTAGTGGGTGAGAGTGTCAGGGATCACTCATGATGCCAGCAAAATGGGTGATGTGGGAAAAGAGACATGTGAGGATGATTTCCAGGTTTTCAGACTTGTCACCTGTGGGAAAGGTGATGCCCTTTTTGAAGTAGAGAGTGCCGGAGGAAGAGAAATTAACAGGGAGTTTGAGTTTGTTCTAGGCCATGAAGAGTTGAATTATGACATGTAGAAAAGATATTTGAATGTACAGCTACAAAGTTCAGAGTAGATATCTATACTGAGTTTGAAAGCAAAAAAGGAACAACATTTAAAATTTTTTTCAGTGTTTCTCTAAATGTTTTTAACATTACTTATATCAGAAGTGCTTGCATATCTCTCATGACTCAATAGTTCTCAGACTTTAACATCCCTCGAAATCACCTGGTTATAGTGAAGAGAGGAAGTTGAAAGCTCTACAGTTTGCTTGCTTTGGTTTGAATCAGCTCTGACACTTTCTAGAATACATTTGCACAACTTGGTGCCTCTGTGCCTCTATTTCTTTCTCTAGAAAATGGGGATAATACCTACTTCATTTGGGTTTCTTGAAGCTTAAATACAAAAATAGGGACATAAGGAATTAAGCCAAGTAAGCTAGTACATATAAAGGCTTTGGAACACTTAGTGGCACTTAGTAAACAGTCAAAAAAGGCTGGTGTAGCCACGATTGTTTTCCAGATAATTTTTTAAAATGTAGATTCATGAATGGCAGGCACAGGATTTTGATGTCGACATCGAGTTACAGAACAAAGTGAGCATTTCAGTGTGGATTTGGTGGTGTTTCGGACGGGAGATAGATGATTAATTAGCATTCAGTGACTCTGGGCAGGATAATCTTGGACTCTACCACACCTATTAAATCACAATCTCTTGGTTCAGAGGACAGGAAATCTATATTTCTGAATAAACTCCCCAGGTCTTGGTGATGTTGATCCACTGCCAGGCTTGAAAGTGGTTATATTAGACAAGATCCTATGATTCTCGTTGTGTCAGGTCTGGTTGTTCATGAAGATGTGCAGTCCTCCTTAAGATGTTACTTTTCTGGGAAGTAGATGGCCAGTCAGAAAGCACACTGAGTATGGGGTGTGAGTACATGACTAGCACTCAGCAATGGGCATGAACGGAAGTGATGTTTATCACTTCTGGGCCAAGACTTCTAAGAAGCAGCGGTGTCCTTTCCACCGTTTTTCCCCTTTGGCTCACGGAAGCAGAGAACACTGAGCACTAGGGGGTGCCGTAGCCATAAAATGAAAGGAACTGAGGGCATGGCCTTGATGACGGGATAGTCTGCTGTCACACAAATGAGGAAAAAAGCTTCTAAGATGTTAGGGAAATACTGGAAATTACTTGTAATGGCAGTTGGTGTTACTCTAATAGGTGCTTTAAACATGAGACTTCTCTCTAAGGCAATATTTATCTGAAACCTATTGATGGCGAGGGTCACTCCATCACAATCAATATGCTAGACTCTTATGATGAATAAAAAGATTTTGTTTGGTTCTTGAAATACAACTATCTGAACAATCCCTATTTTTTATTGTTTCTGATTGTTATTTTTTATTTTGTATTTAAAGTAGAATAATGACTAAAAGTGTGAATTAGGCTTACATCAAACATACGACCTCAATAATTGAACCTGCTGTCTGTAAACTCTCTTAATTTTTTCCGAGTACATATGTGTTACAAATTAGTGAAAATTAGTAGCTTTCTCTCTGTTATCAAAGCTCTTCGATGGCGCAGGAAAGGTTTCGTCTGAAAGTAAGTGATTGGTCTCTCTTCTGAATCTCTTCAGACAAACAAACGACTGTTTTTGTAAAATAAAAGAATGTGGTTTGTATCTAGATCATTACTTAAATTAATAAAAAAAAATTGCCAAGCAGTGTAAACATCAATATTTATGAATTATTACTCTTTAAAGAATGTTGGCTAAATTTACATATAGATTAAATTTATGAAATGTGATTTTCTTTCATTCTGATGACTTAATGTCACTTGTATTTCATAGGTAAGGTTCCAGCACAAAATGCTCTTTGTTTTTCTATGTGACTGAGGGCATGGAAGACCCCACATTTGATAGACCCCATGACATTAAATTACAAATTGAATTTGAGATGGCAAAGAAAGAGTATGTTGAGGCTTAGAAATTAGAACAACATGGAGGTAACACCCATGACCTGAGAAACTCACAATGAAGCTTCCTCCTCTTGAAAAGGCATTTACAAAGCACAGTTTTTATTACTGAGGCCATATGTTTGATATATCAGCCTTTGATTAACACCCGCCCCACTTGTTCTTTTCATGGAGAGGACATGGATCTCCATTCCTGGAGTTTTATTATATGAACACACACACACACACACACACACTCCCCATTAAATTGCAAACTGATTTTGAAAAGCAGCAAAAAGATACGGTAGAAAGTGACTGAGGCCTAGAAATTAGGATGATGCAAAGTTAATATGTTACCTGAGAAATTAATAATCATCTTTCCTGCTTGCTAATGAGAGTTTACAGACAGCAGGTTCAATTATTGAGGCCGTATGTTTGATGTCAGCCTTTGATCGGCACTGACTCAGCTTGTTCTCTGCGGGGAAAAGACTTTAATCTCCTTTTCTTGTAGTCTCTTGCACATACACACCCCTCCCACATAACTTGACTGGATAAAAGAGAAAGCAGACGCTTATGTTTTCACTTTGATTGTTTCATGCTTTAGATTGAAATGGCTTTCCTATTTTGACGGTAGTGACAAGACTTAACTTTTTTTAAAAATCTTTTGTTACTTTTTCCCCAAGGGCATGTGATTTAACCCAGTCAGCTTCCTAACGATCACTAATTTCTCAAGAAACACCACATGTAAGGGTACTTAGACACTGTACTCTTCCTACCTCTTCTACTCCTGTCTATCACACTGGCCCAGTCCCTTCACTTCTCTACACATCAGTTCCTTCAACCAGTAAGGGGAGTCTGTAATAGGTTGTAATATGGAGCTTCTCAAATCATTGGGATGATTAAACAAGATTGTAATGTTTCTTTCTCAAAGTCCATGTCTGATACTTCTACCACTGTCTCTTAATTACTAGCAGAACCAGGGAAGGTGATTGTAGTCTTACAGGGAGACTTTTCTACTAGTTGCCAGTTTAACTTCTCCGAATGAACTAAAAATGGGTTTAGGAGGGAGTCAGGTCACTGGAAGAGAGGAATAGGAATTGATCAGCAAGTCATGCACAGAATATTAATAAATCAATCAGAGAGAGTGATCACTGTGTCATTCTCAAAATATGTTTTCTAACCCAGCAAACTTGCCTCAGTTGCTTACTAAATATTTAGATTCCTGGATCTGATAGGAGACTCATTGGAAAAGAAGGTCTGGAGTTGGGGTCTAGGAAGCTGCTTTTTGAACAAGATTCCCATGTGATCATAGCACATGTGTAAGTGTTGTGCACTGTAATGGAAGTTTTAAATGGGATATAAACAAAATACTCAAAGTAAATGGTTTTCCGTTTTTCATTTTGATATATTAACTGACAATCCTTTCCCGTTTCTCCTCACCACACCCATATTCGGACCTTTTTTTTTTTCTCATTTTCCCTGGAATTCAACAGGACCAGCTCTCTTTTCCCAAAGCCAGAAGAATGATAAAACACAGTCCTAGCGGGTATAGAAGTAAAGGTGTGCTTTAAGCCATTGCAAATTCTTATTATAAACAGAAATATATAACATGAATAAATAAATTAGAAAATCAACACGTGACTCTACAAGGAGCCTTGAGTCTCTGCTCCTCAGATCCAAGAGCAGTTATGAAGTTGGCAAAATAAGTCACAGTCTTTGCAACCTCCCTCCAGAATTATCACCAGCTCCACAAAACAAGTATGAAATGAAAGCCTTTCCTTGTGGGTGAACATTATTGCCTATCACTGCCAAGTTGAAAGTTACAGTTAAAATGCCTTATCCATTATCCCCACTTGTCCATGTGTTTTAACACCTCAAGATGAGATTAGCTTTCACACTCGGGCTCCATGTTGACTAGTGCTGTATTATTGATTTTCGTTTTTCATTAGGAACAAGCATCAATATTGTCTATACATTTGCTTTCAACCACCAAGAGTCAGGAGTGAAGTTTTATTTTGTCTTGTTTTGTTTTGTTTTGTTTGGGGAATAAAAAATACCTTTCAGTTTTCTGATTTTCCTGATGATTCTAATCTCCAGAAGAACTGTGAGGGACCCAGAGAATGGCTAAGAAACTCACTTCGCCATGTTGTTTACAGTTCTACATGTATCATATAGATTTCATGTCTCAGTGAACATACGTCTTTGACTACAGAGCACACACAGACACAGACGCATACTCGCACATAACCAAGTCTGTATAGAAGTTTGTAGATCAGCGTAGTAAAGCAAAATTCATAACCAGACTGATGGATACTTAATTCTATAAAAGTCTAAATTATTTTTTCAGTATCAGCTTCATTCTCTTGATTTTATTGTTTTCCTGGAAGGACATCAAAAGTCTAAAATTTGCTGCGGTTGATTTTGTTTTGTTTGGCTTCCTGTTGTTTGTGATAGGTGAGGTCTAAAAGAAGGCAGGGCCACTCACCAAAATGGAAATGCTTGATGGGTACCTTTGTTTTGCTTTATTTTCTCTATCTATTCCCCTCCCTCTTTTGCCACCTGTCTCCCTCTCTCTAAATTCTATGAACTAATGTTTAGTGGGCATTTGGTATATTACAGGTCCTGTACTATGGCATTTACTTCATTTACAAAACTAGACAGAAGAGGTACTTGAATTTAGACAAGGGAGTAAGTTACTCAAGATCATAAAGCTAGTAAATGAAAGGGCCAGCTCACTCACTTATTCATTCATTAATGCCACCAATATTTATAGCTGACTTACGTACCGCTGTTCTTGATCCTGGGGTGCGGCAGTGGTGTCCCTGCCTCATGGAGCTTTTATTCGAAGGGGGAGATGAACACACACACAGACGCACACTATGGACTCCAAAAGCTATGGAGAAAAATGAAAGAAGATAAAGACTAGAAACAAATGAAGATCACATATTAGTTTAGACAGGTGATCAGAAAAGGCATTTATAAGAATGAGACATGTGAACTAAATAAAACTGAATGTTTGGAAGCAATGGATGATGTGGGTATTTGGAAGATGTCAAATTTTATATTATCTGTAAGTACCTGTACAATCAGTTTTTGCCTCCCTTATAATCTTATTTTTTCCTATGCTGTCATGCATTCTAAACATTCCCGATTTTCTCTTTGTTTCCTAATGGGCTATACATCTTCTTAGTTTAGAATTCCCACCTGTGCTCCTTTTTTTCCTCGTAAAATTGCCTCCACACAGTTTTTTTTTGTTGTTGTTTTTTGTTTGTTTGTTTGTTTTCTGGCTGTTTTCTGCTCCTATACCATGGAGTATGTGTCGCGGTAGCAGAGTATTCACAAATTGCAATTTATCTGATTGTGTATCCTGTTAAACTGTAAGATCCATGAAAGAAGTAGTTATATCCCCAAATTAATTAAAAGCATAGAATCACGCAGAAGGATGTAGGCCAATGATCAGAGTAGCCAAAAGATGAAAAGAACTGGGTGTCCATCAATGAAGGAACAAATAAACAAAGTAGGCTATACACATACAATATAATATTCATCCATAAAGAGACAAAACTCTGATACATGTGACAACATGGATACAACTTAAAAAACATGCTAAATGAAATCAGACACAGAAGGACAAATATCATATAATTCCACTTATGATGAGGTACCTAAAATAGGCAACTTCATAGAGATAGTAGAATAGAGGTTAAGAGAAAACAGGAGAGGAAGGGGGAACTTTTTAATGGGTTCAGAGTTTCTGCTTAAGATGATAACATTCTGGAAATAAATCATAGTTGTGGTTACACAAAATAGTGAATTTATTTAATGCCACTAAATTATACACTTAAAGTGGCTAAAGTGGCAATTTTTAAAGATATATTTTATCACAATATAAAAGAACCCATGGAGGAAGTTTCTTTTATTCTTCCACAATTATATCCCTAGAACCTTGAACAGGACCTGACAGACACAGCAGATGCTTAACACATGTTTACAGAATGAATGAGCCAATATTAAGTTCAGCTTTATGTTTGGGACCCATCTATGCACTTAACCGCTGCATAGGTGATTTTCAGAGTGTTATGCAAGCATCTTGCAGATGATTTCAGGTGGAGTTTAAAGTGGTTTTAGGTGGAACAGAGCCACAACATCACCACCATGTGACACAGCACTATGTCTCACATACACACACAAAGGTTTTGACGGACTCTGATTATTGCTACTTTTAAAATTCCTGTTTTTCAGATCAAAGTGAGTCTCATTTTTGTTCTTTCTTCAATGCTCTTGTAACACTTTCTAAACTTTTATTTTTTCTTCCCTTTATCTTACCCTTGCCTCCACTTTTATTTTTTTGAGATAGAGTCCTGCTCTGTTGCCCAGTGAGCACCATCTCAGTTCCCTGCAACCTCCACCTCCAGAGTCTAAGTGATTCTCGTGCTTCAGCCTCCCGAGTAACTGGGATTATAGGCATGAGCTATCATGCCCAGCTAATTGTTTTAGTAGAGATGAGGCTTTACCATATTGCCCAGGGTGGTCTCTAACTCTTAAACTTAGGCAGTCTGCCTGCCTTAGCCTCCCAAAGTGCTGGGATTACAGGTGTGAGTCACTGCACCTGGCAACCCCCTTTCTTTTCTTTCTTTCTTTTCAGGATAAAGAAGAAACTTCAGGCTCAGATCTCCCCATCCCCCATGGGCAGCAACACTTAGAAACCAATCATACAATTTGTAATGTTGTTTTCTTGATCTTTGAAATGTAAAAGTGACACTGGCTTTTCATAGGTGGTTATAACACAACACATAAAATATTTTAAAGGATTTGATTTAAGGAGAATGTTAGAAAATAATAATAATACTGAGGGACTGTGGATATTGCCAAAACCAAAAAGGTATTACAAAGATGGCTGAGGGAGCTGAAGCTGTCCTAACTTGGGCTCCCTGCATTCCTGGGCTTGGGTCTGCGTTTCTCTTTGTCTACAGCTGTGCGGTTGGTGTCTGCCTCTCTTTCCTTTTGGCCCACGCTCTCTGTCCACTGCTCCATCTCTCGCCACCCCACGTGGTGCATCTCAGGCTGCTTTTGCATCGCTCTGTCTTCCACAGCATCCCGGGAGAAGGGAGAAAAGTGCTGCTAGTCTGGCAGGGGCTGTCTGTGTGGAATAATTGTGGTGTTTCCTTCTTCCAGATAGATTCTTCATTAAAAGTGCACAGCTGCTTGTTTTATTCATTACTTCTGACATGTCCCCTGAAAACTACTGAACTTTTCCCTGGCTGCCTTTAGTTTTTAGTGTTGGTTCCAAGTGAATAGCAATGACAGTAGTTACCAAAATACAAAGAGGTGGCGACTTGTTTTAGAGGGGAATGCTACTTTAAACTGAAGTGCATTTACTGGTTTTGTTTCATTCACCCAATACAGGCACACATGCATGCACACACACACACTCACAGTCCCTCTTATGATTTAGAACCACAGATTATGGATACTAGATGTGGGTTGATAGGCTGGTGATTAACTGAGTCCTCCATAGGAAAGGAGAGTCAGACCACTTCTCTTGGGAGTGGAAACTCAAACATGGAACGTGATATGTGTGTGTGTGTGTCCGTGTGCTATATTGATAATAAAGACATTAGCTTTCTTATTTCTCCTGTGTAATCTTAGCTCCAAGACAGCTCCCTACCTTCCTTTTCACTGTATTAAACAATGGGGCGGCAAACTTTGGCATATTCGAGGTCACCCTCTACTTCTATATCATGTTTTCATCAGAAGCCATGGTAAAAAAAATTAAGTATAACATGCACAGAGTTGTGTAAATCCAGGACAGGACTTCTACAGAGATGCACAGAAGGAAGGTAGGGGTCAGACACGTAGCACAAAATTCTTAAACCTTGACTTTTTCCCTAAAAGGCTCATTTACAGTCTCTCTCTCTCTCTCTCTCTCTCTCTCTCTCTCTCTCTCTCCCTGTGTGTGTGTGTGTGAGAGAGAGAGAGAGACTAATGCACAAACACATTCTGAATTAATCTCCAAGAAAACAGCATTCACGCATCAATGCAGGCAGCTCCTTGCAACATGCTTTACACTTCACAGAAACCAGGACAGTCAGGGAAGCCCTGAATGGAATAGATGCTTCCTTTTCTTCAGCAAAAGAGCTGAGATGAATGACAGGAGTGTGGTTGTGACTGCTAGGGTCTGTCCCTGCTTTTATCTGCACAAGTTATGAACCAGCCTGCATTCTTCTTACTCCTTACCTCTGACCTCGCTTTACTGAGACATTTATAGATATAGATATAGCCTCTGTTGCTCCCTAAATCTCACCATCACCACAGTGCATCTAATTCTGGTTCACTACCTAACCATCTAACTACGATTCACTAGTTCCAGTGTTCTCTTTCTGTTAGAGATGATAAATGGAATGGCCCATTTGTCACCCATACAGGGTTAGAGCTGTGTTGCACTGAAATCTAATGTCTCTTAACCTGTATGACTCAATGGCACATTTACACATTGTTTTAAATTATTTTGAATCAGATCATATTTTCAAACTATTCCAGATCATAGGTTAGTATCTCTCTGGGTAAGATGGCTTTCTCTTTCTGCCAGTTTCCTTAATTTCTGTCACTTTCCTTAAAATTGTTTAGCTCCTGTGAGCAGTACCTTGAGAACAGTCCTTTTATCTGGTGAAGAAAGGATGGAGAGAACAATACCATCAGAGTCAAGGACCTGCGTTTTCTCCTTATTCCCAAGCTCCTGACTTCTGAGTGATCTTTGGAGAATGTCTAATATTTTTGAATCTCATTTTTTCCATGGGACAAATGGAGCAATAAACATTGACCTCCCCTTATTATTGCTAAAATAAACATTGATCTCCCCTTATTACTATATTATTATATTATAAAATATACATGTATTATTATAAAATAATATATATTGTATTTCATTATTATAAAACTAATTGTGTTTTTTCTTTTACCATTACTTTCAATTGCAAAAACTGCAATTACTTTTGCACCAAACTAATATTACAGGGTCCCAGTTAGAAAATGAGTAGAAATCTATATTGTTAATGAACTTTATCCACAGTCTATATACAATTATTTAAATTATAGCCATATTTTATAGTATCTTTATGAATTACATTTATCAAAGTAATACATAGCATGGTTAAAAAAATTCAGTTAAATTTTAATGAAAAGTGACAATTTTTTACCTCATTGTTCCTTGCCTGAAGACTATCTCCCTGGAAGCTTTTATTTTAATACTTTCTGGCTTTTGATTTTAACAATTTCTGTCTTTAAGTTAATATCATAATGGCAGAATTAAGTTCACACATAACAATATTAACCTTAAATGTTAATGGACTAAATGCTCCAATTAAAAGACACAGACTGGCAAACTGG
>NW_012121265.1:11393435-11410987 GCF_000951035.1 Colobus angolensis palliatus
AAAAAAAAAAAACAAAAAAAAAAAACAAAAAAAACAATTTCTGTCTTTAGTGTGTTGGTTGTTACTTCATAGGTCTTAAGCAGTATCCTTCAAACTCTATCTTTTCATTTACTGCTTAGACTCTTTTGTTTTTATTTCCTTTATTTTTCTATCTCACCTGCTTAGAATACTTCTGATTATTTCTTTATCCCAAATTTCTGCCCAGAAAAGAACCTGAGTGAAAGGAAAAGGGACAACCTTTCCCCTTCATTCCTACATCCTGAGCTCCATAGAACCATTGACTCTGCCCAGAGGGAACACTCACCTGAGACCAAAGGTCAACCTAGAGCACTCGCTCAAGGGGACATTAATGAAAACATTGGGTCCTGGTATGGTAGCTGTGAGAGGGTTATTTATTTATTCAATGGTAATAAAAACATATAGCAAAATCACTTGGAATCCTCTTCAATCAATAATTTGCCAAGTTAAAGAAAAATAACTTAGTGCCCTTCTAAACTTAATAGTCTTTCAGCTGCAGCGAGGGTTGCTTTGACAATAATATGTCTTTTCTTTTGTGCCAGCTTCTGCCTTCAGTTTAAATAGCAGCACAATTAGACCTGGATTCCTGCAACTGTCAAGATGAGTAAGATGAAGCAAGAATTCCATTGCTTTATCCTGCTGCATTTTGGGTTTGTTTTCTAAGTTAATTATTCACAGGATGTAGCATTTTGTTTTGTTTCTCCATAGCAGAGGATGAAGACACAGTATAAATCAATGCCCTGTGCTTATCTAGGATTGCATAGGGAGAGAGCTCTGAAGTTGATTGGAGATGTTTGGGAGAAAGAGAGATTTTTTTTTACAAGGAAAGTGTAAAGGACTGCTTAGCTAATACTGAAAAACTTAAATGGTGCCAAGGAATACAAATTAAGAACTCACATGGAGAAGGCTAATAGGATGTCCCTGTTTATTGAAGAATAATAAATATTTTTTAATAGATGTAATTTTCATTAAAGCAAATCCTTTCATTGGGTGCAGCATTTAATCTATAAAAATTCTGTTCTATAGGACTAGTTAAGACAGGTTTGCTCAGAATAATAATAGTAAAAATAATAGAACAGATTAGAAATCGATAGGTAAATTCGTTGATTCAAAATTCGCCTCTTCTGTTATCAAGTTGTAAAACTACTATGGTGACAAAGAACAGTTTTCTCTCTGATTTTAGAAATGATATTAGTACACTGAAATATCTTCACCAGTTTGAATCTCCCAAGACTCTGGAAAGTAGGACAGCAGGCATTAGTGTTTTTACTGTCTAGATGAGACATGTGAGCCCGAACTGAAACTTGCTTCTCATTAGCTCTTAGCCTTGTGATGGTTCAACTGGAGGGAACGTCAACTCACTTTTATTTAAGCCTAAATTCCATAACATTTCAACTGGAAGTAAAGCTCTGAACAAAATGTGTTGTTGTTGTTGTTGTTGTTAAAACTGATTAAGAAAAATAGCATCTCCCTTCCCTTTCCGCTCAGCCAATCCTACATTCTTCTTCAAATCCTTATAAGATTTCTCATTCTACTCAAATTCTCCTTATATGTTTCGCTCCTGGAGTTGGTAAGAAGAGTTTGGAACACCTTTACTACTCTTAGGTTGTCCTGAATTCAACACACAGTACGTTAATGCTAGACCTTCCAAAAGATTGTAAATATAATCAGGCCTCAAGTCAAATTTTGCTCTCTCACTTATGTGGATGACTGTCCATAAGTTACTGAATTGCTTTAAACTTTAGTTTTCTTACCTATAAACTACTTAAATCAATATACCTCCTGTGGTAGTTATTGGGTTTTTGTTATGTGTCTCTTTCACTAATCAGTTCTATTATTTTAGATCTATCAATCAAAGGACTCCACTTCCCAGAAATTAGAGTTTTGTAAGTGACTCAGGACAAGCCAGCGAAGAAAGTGCAAACCCCTGCTTATGGTAACTGGTGTGATGCTGGACATGTGACCCAAGAAAGACCAACCAATGCTCTTCCTTGGGCCTTCTCTGCTGGAGTCATAGGCAACTACTCTCGCAGCCTCATTTGTCCATCTTCCTTATCATATGAAGGAACGTGTCTATGGAACGGGAGACTGAATCCCATCCAAGGCACAAAAAGTCAGGGGAGGAGACTGAGCAGGCAGTAGATGTAATATTATTTTTACTTTTAATATTTAATTTTAATAGTTTATTTTTGCTTAGTCTACCTTGAGTCTTCAGACTTGATAATTTGAAGATCTGTGATTAACGATTACTCCATAGGGTTATGGAGAATACTAAATGAGGCAATACCTGAAAGTGCTTAGCACAAAATCTCACACATATGAAGCACTCACTTGTCTTGGAAGTAAGAGTACTTCCAATATTATGTTACTGAGACTCAGAGAAGCTAAGTAATCTGCCCAAGATCAAATAGCTAGAATGTGGAAAACCAAGTTTTTCACTCGGGTATGCCAGACCCCAAAGTCCATGTTCCAAGACACTGTGATTCACTGCTATGCTGATTTTTCTGTCATCCAGAAGCAGTGTTGTTGGGCATGTAGCTGAGTGATCTTGTTCTTTTCTCGATTGTCTCGTCATATTTTTTATTATTCTTAAGGAGCCTAGTGCTAGTGTGGCCCAGTCACTAGAGAGGAACAGGTTTCCTTACTTCCAAAGAGTAGCCTTCTGTTCTTAGATGGAAAAAGATACTGAGACCAGAGAGAACCCTGGTGAGTGACTGAAACCCTGGAGATGTCCATCAAGGTGTTTTCATCTTGATTTTCCATTTTCTGGAACACGCCCAGCTAATTAAACTTGCAATGGGCTGCAGGGCTGCCTTCCTGATAGAATTCTATCAGGGGCCATTGACTGTGTATATATTTTGGACTGTTTTGCAGCCTGCAGAGATCCATGATTAAAGGTGTGTCCTTCTGCTTTTCAATTTTAAGGAAAATATAATTAACTGGTTTTTTGTTTGTTTTTTCTGTTTTAACAGCCTTCCCTTCCCCCAACTACATTTCTGCTGACTTAGAGTGAAGATACTGTTTCCTTTTGATTGAAAGTCCAGAGTTTGGTGCTGGGACTGCAATACTTTTCCTGAAGTTTAGGAAGGGCTGTGCATTTACGTGAAAATAAGCGTGTGTGTGTGTGCGTGCACGTGCACGTGTGCATGCACGTGTGCATTCCCTGTGTCACCTGAAGAATCATCAGCTTATAAATCCATGAAACCCATTCAATGCTAATGTTTGCCACTAATGTGGTGGACAGACTTTAGGGTGGCCCCATGAACCCTAGATCTTGGGACTTACATCTTGTATAACCTCCCACCTTTGATTGTGGGCACCCTGTTTCTTGCTTCTAGAGTAGAAAATGGCAAAGGTGATGGGAATTCACTTCTGTGATTTCTGTGACTATATTCCATTGGATAAGACCTTCTTGCTAGATGACTCACTCATGCTCCCCTGCTTGCCTCCAAGAAGCAAGCTGCCACGGTCTTCCTATAAAGAGGGTTACATAGGAGACAACAGTAGGCAGCCTTCAGGACCTGGGGACATCCTCCAGCTGACAGCAAAAGACTAAAGCTCTCAATTCTACAGCCACAAGAAAATAAAATCTGCTGACAACCTGATTGTTCTTGAGAATTCTTCTGGCCAATGTCTTGAGTGCAGTTTGGTGAGACCCTGAAGTAGAGGACCTAGTTAAAATGTTGGCTGAAATATTTATCCATAGAATATACAAGACAATAAACCTGTGTTGTTTTAAGCTGTTAAGTTTGCAGTAATTCGTTATGCAGAAAGATAATTTATGCAAAAGACACCAAATTATAAACAGATTATTAACATGCATATAATTTGTATAAGATAAGGGGTTTGCAGTCAGATCCTCTAAATTTTGAATATTGGGTGCAGACTTTATTAGCTATGTGTTTTCTTCAAAACCTTATTTAATGTCTGTAAGCTTAAGTTAGACTTCCTAAACTGTTTAAAAAAAAAAAAAAAAAAAAAAAAAAAAAAAAACTGTGGACATGGGGTAGTTTTAAAAAGCATACCCTTAGTGCTTAAATGACTAAATGACAAACTGGTTACACACTTTGTTTTATGTTTTTTTTTTTTCTTTTTCTTGAGAAAGGATATTGTGCTGTGCTGTTGCCCAGGCTGGAGTGCTGTGGCATGATCATAGCTCACTACAGCCTCTACCTCCCGGGCTTAAGTGAACCTCTTGCCTCAGCCTTGTGAATATCTGGGTCTGCAGGTGCATGCTACCATGTCCAGCTAATTTTTTATTTTTTGTAGAGATGAGGTATTACTATGACACCCAGGTTGGGGTTACAAACTTTATATTGGTTCAATTTGTAGAGATGAGATTTCACTATGTTGCCCAGGTTGGGGTTACAAACTTTAAATGGATAAACTTTCAAAAAATGTTGCCTTCATCTAACCCTCTAGTTAACCTCTCACATAGTGAACCTCATTTCCCATAGTACTTTATTAATAACTTTATTTCACCTTACAACTAGACTGTGAGATTAACAAGAATAAAAAGATTCCTGTCTTATTCACTTTAACATCTCTAGGTAAAACAAAGCCAGCTGGGCTAGCAAATAACCTTAATAAATAATTGTCAGATTTGTAAATTCATGAATCTACGTTAGAGGTTCTGAGCAAAACAACGTGGTGTTTGTTGAACTTGACAAAGTGATAAATTATGTTTGTGTTTACTCTTTCAATCTCAAGGCTAACTGATGTGCCAAGAGTCTAAAATAAGATGGATACATACATTTATCGTTAAGCTAAAAACTGAGTTTCTGCAAATATAATTTACACAATGGCTGACCACTGGGTGGCTCATTGATGGTCACTAACTGAATATCAGTGTTGTTCTATACCTAGAACGTGACATTTATATCAGAAATATATAGGCTTAAGGATCTAGGACACATCTAACATATGATGAGTATAAATGAGGATTTTTTTCAAAGCACTTTTTTACCTGAATCTTGAATTCTGATGCAGCCACCCTCAGGATGTATGATAGATTGCAAAATATGAGCACATTTTCTTCTCATCTTAGTATGCACCCCCATCTTCAATGTACCTTTGCCAATTCTTTTATAAAGGGGTAGAGTCCACTTGCTAAACCTTGAAACTATCTGGCCTCATGACTGGTTTGACGAGTGGATTTTGGCTGATGTGTTGTTAGGAGACTTCCAAAGCTAAATCTTATGAGGACTCGCAGCTTTTTCCTTCACAGTCTTGGGAACTGCGCTGTGAAACAGCACATAAGAAGGCACTGCCCTGCGACCAGCACACAGATAAGTCTTAAAAGGAATGAGAGGCCATGTGAAGAATTGAGATTCCCGTATAAGAGTCCACAGCAACTGTGAGACATCCAGATAACCCAGCCTGTAGATAACGGAATCACAGTCAACCCACAGATTCATGAATAAAGTTAATCATGGTCATTAAGCCATTGACTTTCAGGTAACTTGTTACATGACAAAAGCTAATCTAACCCTCCCTATTCAAACTCACAAACATACATGTGCACACACAGAGGTGCGCACACACACACACACACAGCATTAAGAGTTATTGCTAGATATTCAGTGACTGATGGTATGCTTGCCATCCTTTATATTTGGGTCTAGGGAAAGAACAAGCAAAGAAATGAGGATTGAGAACCATAAACCTATTTTCTGAGGCGGTTTTCTTTTTATGTACAATGAATGTCAAAGGGTTGTTTGTGAAGATTGAACACATAGAGCCTGAAACATAGGAATTAGCTGGTTTTGTTTGCTTCTCTGAATCCTCATGTTTCCTAGAATCCTGCTTTACTCCCGCTATCACTGTAGTATAAAATTTTAGTTAGCAGTGGGTGCACTCTTATGGTTTTTTTTTTTAATTTGTTTCTTTGTGTGTTTTTAATCTAAACCTGTGTATTTAATCCAAAAAAAAAAAAAAAAGGTGGAGGGAATTACAATGTAATTCAAACTCCAGTCTGAATGTCAGTCATTGTCAAAGACATTTTACTCATTTACTTTCCCTGCATTCCTTCATTTTGGGAACGGCTCCTCCCTGATGCAATATAATGAAGGAGGAAATGCAGTCAGTCAAAGAGCCTGTCTCCTAAAGAAGGCAATCAGAGCCCTCTTTTAGGAGATAGTTTTAGATACCAGGAGAGGCAGGACCTCTGCTCTTCTGAGATCCCGAGCTCTTGGTTGTCATGTAGACGTGGAAGGATCACTGCCTTTCCCACTAAGAGGAAAGGACCTGCCAGAGACTGAAAATGTCACAAAGGAAAGCAGGTGTTAAAGAGAGAGAGAGAGAGAGAGAATGCAGAGAGATATATTTCTGTATTTCTTAAAACACATAATTTGAACTCTTGAGTCCAGCTATTTCTCATATATGAATTTTCAGTAATGTGATCACATGAATTCATTTTTCTTCCTTCAACAAGCTTGAAATTAGGCATCAATATCTCCAAGTAAAAAACCCTGTGGTTAATATCCTGATAATGTTTATTTGGAGGGTGCAGCAAGGCTATTTTGGGTGTTTCTAAAATGAGATTCATAGATGTATCAACCCAGTCCCTTATATTCTGTCATTTAACCTAAGATTGCTAAGTACAAGATAAAAGGTCACTCTATATTGTGTACGTATGTGTGTGTGTGTGTGTATCTGTGTACATGTGTGTTCTGAACTAATCACAGAAAACTGCTATGGGAGCTGTATGAATGTTTTAACAGTTCCACAGATGTATTGCTATGTGACTTCAGGCAAATCACTTACCTTTTGTGAACACCTAAACTCTTCCATTGCCAAAATAAAATTGTCCATATGAAATGCCATAAAGACAAGTAAATAGGATATCTTCACCAAATCAACAAGTAAATAACTTTGAAGAAGTTACAAAAGAGATTAACTATTAACTCTAGAAAGTTTACTGGGTAAACACTAAGCAGTCCAACATCATTATAAATCTAAACAATGAGCATTTGAGTTCAAAATATGACCTCTGAAGTACTGTAAGTAAGTGAATGAAATTATTTCAGAATTGCTAAAGGGAATGTATGTATTTGCATATGTATGTGTACTTATGCATATGTATGTGCGTATATGTCAGTGTGTTACTACGTGTCACTTCGGGATATTAATGATGTTCTTCCTTTTTTTTCTCTTTTATCCTCTTAATTCATGCAAGTAGCAGCTTCTACCCCTCCCATCTGGTGGGCCTGTGGGAATGTAGGAAGCAGGGTGCCACAGATCCTGGCATTTGTATTTGAAAGCCTAAATCTGTCAAGCAGAAGAGTGACTGAAAAGAAGTGAAGTGAACTAAAGGAAGCTGGCAAAAATAAATAAATAAAAGTTTGCTCGCAAGGCAGTGAGAAACAGAAATAGAAACTGAGCTATGCGGCACCTGAATGGAGTAGGTAAGAGGGACCGGAACATATTTAGGTCCCCAGAAAATAACGGTCCTCAGACATAGCTTCACTGCAGATTCTCTACCTGGTATTGGAACAGGAAGTTCCCAGCCTTCATGATAGCTCTGCTTCGGGATAGTCCCGTCTTCATGATACCCCAGACGATGAACGTGTAGCAATAAACAGATAGATAAAGAGGGCTTGGCCCATTTTCTGGACATGAACTACATGTTCAGATGCTGGTGCAGCTCCCATTTGTGGCAAGGGAACAAGTAATTTCAGTATGGATATGTGAGAGTTCAGCTGATTGAAAGTATGAAAGAATGAGATGCAGATTCTGGAGCCATGCTTGTATAGCCTGCAGAATCATGAGTCAATTAAAATATTTGCTCTGTGAATTACTCAGTCTGAGGTACTTTTCTTTTTTATTTTGTTTTTTGTTTTTGTTGAGAAAAAATCTCACTCTGTCTCCCAGGCTGGAGTGTAGTGGTGTTATCTTGGCTCACAGCAACCTCCACCTTTTGGGTTCAAGTGATTCCTGTGCCTCAGCTTCCCAAGTAGCTGGGATTACAGGTGTGCACTGCCCCACCTGGTGGATTTTTGTATTTTTAGTAGAGATGAGGTTTCACCACATTGGCCAGGCTGGTCTCAAACTCCTGGCCTCAAGTGATCCACCCACCTTGGCCTCCCAAAATGCTTGGATTACAGATGTGGGCCACTGAGCCCACCAGGTATTTTATAGAAATGCAACAACAGACTAACACAAGATATAAGTAACTGAAATCAATCCTAACAATTTTTAGAAAGTATTTATTTAGATGGTCTTCTGGTATCTCAAAAGTCTATTATAACTTTTCTTATTTAAAAAGGAAATTAAGCCGGGTGCATTGGCTCATGCCTGTAATCCCAGAACTTTGGAAGGCTGAAGCAGGAACATTGCTTGAGCCCAGGAGTTCGAGAACAGCCTAGGCAACAAAGTGAGACACTGTTACCACAACAAATTAAAAAATTTAGGTGTGGTGATGCGTGCTCTAGTCCCAGCTACACAGGAAGCTGAGGCAGGAGGATCCCTTGAGCCAAGCAGTTCAAGGTGGCAGTGAGCCCTGTTGGCACCACTGTACTCCAGTCTGGGTGAGAGAGTGAAATCTTGTCTCAAAATAAAATAAAATAAAACAAATTAGACCAGAAGGAGGAAAGTAAGAACAACTCAATTATATCATCTACAATAAATTAAATAAATTTTAACCATTTTTTCCCTTGCTCATTCTTCACTTCACTGAAGTGTCAAAGTTCTGCAAACGAAGATACTGTTTGCTGGCCAAGATTAAGCAAGCTTCATCCTTGACCAGACAAGCATAATGTAAAGAAGAACCTATGGGAATTTGATTTTACAGAAACTCATAGGAACCTAATCAGCATTCTCATTGAAGGACTGGGCTTTCTAACCAACAAACTCAACACTGTGTGAAATAACAACTGAGGGAAACCTGAGTGCTGGTTTAGAAGGGGAGATAAGTGGGGGAGATAAAACATTTACAAAGTCTTTTATCTTTTATGATCCTCTATAAACATCTTTATACATCTTTATGAAATGTGTATCCTCTTTGTCTAGGGCATATTCCAAGAAGTAGAACTGCTGAAATTAGCCTCGTTGGACTATCTCTAGCTATGACCATCCAAAGTCATGCTACAGAGGTATATCTATGGCTAAATCTGTTCCCACTTATGCTTGCCAACTGCTGAACTTATCAGACTGTTTACTTTTTGCCAGTCTCATACCTCTCAACTCTTTAAGAGTAAATTACACCCTCCAGATAGGAGTTTGTGTCAAGTCAAAAAGGTAAGAGAGAGTGAGTGGTGGGTGACAGGAGGAACACACTTCCGGAAATAGAATGTGAGGAGATTTATGTTCTCCTCAGCACTCTGTTCACCTGAGGGAGGAAAGGTGAAGTGCTAACTGACCCCCAGTCAAGGGTAGACCAGGAGACATTGTTATAATGGCTTATTCCCATCTTATTTTGCTCAGTTCCTAGATAGGAGCTGTCCACCTCCTGATCAGTTTCTTCTAAAGGGCTTCTGTGAACCCATTCTGGTGAGGGCTGTAAGAAAAAATAAGAAAGAAAGCAGAAACCATTTGCCTGCTCTCAGGGAGTTCCTGGCTTACAGAAATCACAAATTTGACAGCCCTTGAATTTAGCTTAGGTAACAGATATGAATCGTATGACCAACAAAGTGTTTAAAGCTTTTAAAATATTTTGTCCACAAATTGAAACTCAGGACATTTTAGTTACTAATACAAATTCTAGTTTCCTTTAACTAGGTGAAGATCTTGCAACACCGGGTTTGAGTTTCCACTCACTGTAGATAATCACACACTCTTCAGTTTCCAATATCCTCCCTGTTTTCTTGCACTCAAGATGCCTCATTCTTTGTTACCTGCAGGCACTTGATATTGCAGCATCTTGTCTTATATCGTTGTTTCTGACGACTTCAGGAAGACAGTATTAACCAGAGGAAGAGAACTGACAAGGACTCTCATCAACCTGTATAACTACCAAATCAGAAGCATGCTAATGACCCTTTTAAATATCTTGCTTTCTTGCTCTTAGCCAATAACAGGCTTTCAGCACCAGTAACAAGGTGTCACGCTGGAGAAGAGGAAGAAGGATAACAATCTTGCTTAAAAATGGCATGAAAAAATGGCCTGTTCTTTACAGACTTATCTGTGGCTTTCTTGCTTGCCTTATCTTGAATTTACCCTGAGTCAGTTATCTACTGTTGAAATGAGAGAAATGTTTTAAGGTGAGAGAATGAAGTCTTTTCTCAAAGGGATGTGGCAACAGTAATGAAAATTAACATTACGTTTCCACCTGCTACCTGATACTGGCACTTTAAAAGAACACATGGCAAGTGTGGAAATATACATTATTAGTCTTTTTTCCCCCTCTGTTGAGATAAATAATACTGGTCTATGATGCAGAGGAGAGTATAAATGGGTTCCCAGCTTTATATTTCACCATCACCTCTTTCGGCCTCATGTGGAAGAAGGAACTGTCTGTTATGTATTTCTTCATATTTTACAGGAAAATATGAAGAAAACACTCTTTGGGTCAATGATAGCTGGACACAATAGAATTGGAAACAATGCAGGTTTAAAGACATATAAACCCAAATATGGCCAGTATTTTCCTGGTGATTTTTGAGAATTGCAAAACCATGGAAAGCTCTCTGATGTCAAGCTAATGTTGGTGACTGCTCTCTCTTTCTCTCTCCCTCACTTTTAATATGCGCTTACTGTGGCTTCTATCTTAAAGTTCCCCAAGGCTTTCCATGATCACCTTAAATTCCCTGAAAGAAGAGAAATTGTGTTTTTAGCTGGAATTGTCTATGCAGGTATGGGAAGAAGGAATTAGATAATTTAGGAATACTTAGCAGTTTAGTCACAATCAGGACTGAGAATCAGCAAGGAAAGTAAGAGTAGATTATTGGCAATGATTTACACAAGAGATTAATAATGGGTACCTGAAAGAAGGCTTTATTGGAAGAAAACTTAGCTATAAAGGAAAAAGAAAAAAATACATATATAAATATTTTATGTATGTTTATGTATGTGTTATAGACATAACACGTGTGTGTATATATACACACACATACGTAACACTGCTTTATGATGCAGAGGATATAGTGTGTGTATGTGTGTGTGTTTGTGTGTGTGTGCGCACGTGCTCTTAAGCTCCTTCACCTGCATAAACCTTTTACCACTTCTGGATGTGTGGCCCAAAAGTAAAATGCATCAATAAAAAAAGCTTCATCTCAATATAGTCAGCTTAACAAGAGGTTCAGAGTGTTGACCTCTCCTCCACATGGACATTACTGTGACATCTAACTGAGATTGAGACTTTTTGTGGTAGAATTCCAGGAAAACATTGCCTCTAAATTGATTTGCTGAAGTCCGTGGGAATGCCCAGATCTTAATGCTTTCCAATTTCTGATTATTTATGTATTGGATTCAATGAGCTATCTCAGTACCCTTCCTTATTTTGCTTAGGATATCACTGTGTTTGTTGTCTTGTGTGCGTTTGTTTTGTTGTTTTGTGACCAAAATAACTTAATGTATGTTCTAAAATTCACATAGCTTTTGAGTAGTTGCTGAGGATTTGAACTCATATGAATCTGATTCCCAGATGGAAACTGCTTCTAATATCCAAACAGTATTAAAAACAATTCAGTTAAGAATAAAACTCTATAGATGCTTCATTGATGGAATAATACTGATATTTTTACATTTATTTTCTATTCACTTTTTGTTGATTTAAATTAATATATTCAATTCATTTACTTTGCATTTTCTTTAATTTAAACATGAAAGAAACACACCGTAATCACTTAGAAACGTTTTGTTTTCACTTTCTTCACTTCCTAATTTCCAATAACCACAAAAGACTTTCTTGAGATTTGAAGGCTTGAAGCTTTTCTTTTCCTGAGTTTTTCTAGAGAAGGTCAAGTTCTCTAAACAGCACAAGTAGGTAAATGTTGTGATTACCCCCCACCACAGCCACCAGAATGGAGCTGGCTGTCACACCCAATTAGTTATGCAGGATACAAAGATTCCACAACAGTGACTGATAACACTGGGCTTTTTTCCCTTTCAAAGATCATTTTACTCTTGGAATTAAACTCACTGATCCCAGCTCACCAGCAAATGTCTGCTGTTCATTGATAGCACCCTCGGGTGCTTATATCAGCTCCTCATTCTGCTATGAAAGCATCTGTGTGGCCGCCTCCCAGAAGATGTTTGTTCTGAAATGACACGATTGAAGTGCAGGCCTCATAGTGCAAACTAATTTTCTCTTTTCCTGCTCTTGAATGGACTCTCCTGATGCCTTCACCTGTTCATGGTCAAAGCAAAAGTATATTTGTATATCGTATTTGAGAAAATACATATTAATGTGCCTAGTGAGCAGTTTGAGAAGAAATGTGTTTATCAGAATTTTAAGCAAAAGAGCATGTAAGTTGCAATCTGAATAATTTATTTAGAGAAATGATTATGGCAAGGTGGGTTGAGTTGCAAATGTCTCATGACCTTTGGTAGTGCTTCTTAGAAAAGTGATGCCTTTTAATATATCTATAAATGTTGCCCCATTCAATTAGTAGTTCCTTGAATTATTGATTAAACAGTTAAACTTATTGAAGTGTCTTGATGTCTCACTGGTATTGAAGGAGCTAAATTAGAGTGGTGTAATAAAAATAGCCCTGAGTAAGATAATTAACTAGCTGTGTGAACTTCAATAAGTCACTTGACCAAACTGAGCCTCATTTGTGTAAATTGGTAAATAAAATTCTCCTCCATCCTGCCTATAGGTTGTTGTAATGCTTAAGTGAGATAACACACGTGAAAAATACGTAATGAGAAGCATGTAGGGTATGTATGTTTGATATAACTCTATCTACTTGTTATTGTTTGATCAGAATTTGATGAGAGAAAGTATGGCTCATTTTGTGAATTTGGAGAAAATTGATTATATATTTGGAGCAGGAAAACATCTGTTTTATGGACAAATTATCTCATTCTAGCTTATTCTCAGTACATTATAACCTAAATAGCCCGATATTTTCTGAAACTATAAACCCTTTATAATTCGAGCCACATAAATGTTCATAGGCTTTCATGGGAAGAGCACCATTATTTGAGGGGTGTTGATCTTGAGTCTACCACTGGCCTGTCAGCTTAAGAGCAGAAACTATGGTATCCTTTCCTTCTGTATCCCAAGCAAAGAAATGGAACATTTTTGGGGGGTCATAACAAATGTTTTGGTTATTTTATTGACAGAAAAAAAAGGAAAATTTAAAGGCGTCTTTAGTTTTATTTAGCGTATTTATATTTAGCTTATTTAAGAATACCAAACTTGCAATAATAGATTCATATCAGGTTTACATGAAATACTATGGACATTGCTCATTTGCTTCTAAGCCACACATATTCTTTTCTTAAATAACCAGCTTGCAGAGCCAAACAACTTAGATATTCCATTTAAAAGGTGAACATGTTTGAATTGAGGCATTTCATTTGATTGAAAGTTTGATTCAAGAATTAAACTGTGCCTAGAACTTGAGAGTAACTGAATGCTGTCTCTAAAAGGATCAGTGAAGGATTCCAGGCCTAGAAAATCTATTTCACTGGAATGTGGGAATGGAGTATACAGCTTATGAGTGTTGAGCACATTAATTCTATGAGCAAAACAGAAAAGTCACAGAGGAATGGCCTTGGAACATTGTGACCAATGTGGAGAATCAGAGGTCATTCTTCTCAGAATCAAAGCCACGGTGATGCGTGAATAAGGAGTTAAGTTGAAAATCTGCCAGTGAGACTCAAATCCAGGTCAGCTTCAAAAGAAATGACCTAACTCTTATTAAGATTCACTGAATTAGGTAAGCATGGTGGAGAGAAAGCTGGATGTATTCAAATAATTTATTTGCTAACCCCACTGTGAAACAAAAATGGGAGTAGAGATGAACTTTAGATGTAGAGATTGGAGGAACTGATATTGGTGAATTGGATAGAGTCAAGGTAGTAAGGCAGAGAGGGATGGCACTGTCACTCAACTGAGCATAGCATTTCACTGAACGAGCTTCCATACTGGGTGGGTAGAAGGCGTAATAATAAAGCAGATTAGTATTTTACTGAACAAATGAGGTAAAGATAGAGTTCAGACTACTGAGACCGTGAGAATATGCTCAGCAAAATAATACAGAAAAGAATGTTGTACACAATGAGGTGCAGAAGACAGTACCCTGATTTCTGGAGGGTCCTTGGCTTAAGGATGGCTGGCAGGTGTTCAAGGAAATGTTCTATGAGGTCTTGCAGAGAGCTGTTACTGTGTGATTGAGACTTGGGAAACTTACTGGAGGTTGGGCAGGGTTGGAACACATTGGAGTTATAGCCAAACCATAGTGAAGAAACCTCACTAAGCAGCTCAGGCATTTCGTTGAGACACCAGAAAGGCCAAATAAGTAGTAAAGGACATGCCCTGAGTAACAGAAGAAAGTTAAGAATAAAAGAAAAATAAAGTCACCTTAGCAAACAAAAGAAAAAAGATATCTCAATGATGACAATGTCTGTCATTAATCAAACTATTTGACAAAACAAAAATCAGAACTATCTAAAGGAGAACAATATATTTCAAATTCCCTATAATAAATAGCTGCAATATGCAAAATGCAATAAAAAATACTGAGCATCAGAAAAAGCAAGAATATATGACCCTTATTTCAAAAAGACTAAATTGTAGTCAGTTAGAAAAGAACTCAAGATAAACCTTTTTTATGATCATAAGTCAAGGACTTTGAGGCAGCCATTTAAATTAGATTCAAGGAGTTAAAAAATGTAATAATGAAAAAACTGATAGGGAATATCAGCAAAAAATAGAGTCTATAATTTTATTCTGGGAATAACAGGCAGAGTATTTCACAGGAAAAAATAAATCAGTGAATGGGATGAAAAATAACAGATTCGAGACTGCAATAGAAAGAGACAAATAGTATGAAGACAGATCAGTAGAGATTATCCAATTTTCAGAATATGGAAAAAAATGGTTTTGAAACAAAACAAACAGGATGGGGAGAATTGTTCACAGTTGTAATCCCAGCACTTTAGGAGGCCATTGCAAGAGGATTGCTTGAGCCCAGGAGTTTCAGACAGGCCTGAGCAACATAGGGTAGAACCCATCTCTACAAAACAATTTCTTTTTTTTCCTTTATGACATAGCTTGTCATAGTGGTACATGCCTTGTAGCCCCAGCTACTTGGGGAGCTGAGATTAGAGGATTGCTTAAGCCAAGGAGTTCAACACTGCAGTAAGCTATGGAGTGAGACCCTGCCTCAAAGTAGATTAATTATTAAATAACTAAACAAAATAAACAGGTAGTAAATTGTACTGTAATATTAAGCAATCTAATGTATAGACAATTGGGGTCCCAGGAAGTTAGAAGAGAAAGAACAGATGAGAAAAATTATTTCAATAAAATAGATGAATTGCCTTAAATTTGGTGAAAAACATCAAACTACATTTCCCATATGCAAGTTATTTGGATCAAAAGATTCAAAAGAATAAATACAAAGAAAATATATAAGCACATCACAGTTTAAGGAAAATTAAAGATAAATTGAAGAACTTAAAGGCAGTCAGAGAAAATAGATATATTACATAGAGTGAAGAGCAATATAAATGACAGTGAACTTCTCATTGAGAAAAAATAAATATATGTATAGGTGAGTTTTATCAAATATTTAAGAAGATAGAATACCTACATTACACAAACTCTTCTAGAATATAGAGGAAGAAAAAGAATCTCCCAACTTGCTTTATGATTCTAGCATAGTCTATCACCAAGAAAGTTACCAGCAAATATCCTCCATGACCATAGGTATAAATATCCTTGACAAAATATTAGGAAAATAAATCCAACAGCATATTAAAATAATATATTTTATAAATATTATAAAATTAATATAAATACACTTTTTCTTAGAATTTTTTTCTAAAAGTACTTTTCAAGGAATAAGAATACAAGGGCAAAATATCTGAACAAAAAAAATAAGACTTTTTGAGTAAATACATTTTTCCCATAAATATTAATTTTTAACTCTTCCAAGTTCCTACTGAACTAAGCACGTCACACATAATTTCTCTCTTTTATGGCTGTAGAAAATGCAATTTCCTAAGAAAGATGAGAACTGACTCCAAAGGCCCAATAAACAGTAAGTATCAGGGGACATAGAGCAAAAATCTTCTGTTATCAAGATTTTTCTATAAATCGCAAAGGAAAAGGAAAAATATCTTTTCTCTTTAAAAATGTTATTGATTACTTTCCAACATTTTATACTTTTTTATGGTTAATTACAAGATTTGGGGGGAATATGTCAAGAGAGAGAAGAAATTGATTCAATTTCTTAGGTGTGCATCATTGAATTATAATAAAAATAAAATATAATATAAAATTTTGCCTTTATTAAGTACTAAAGTACTATGTTAAGTGCTTTCACGAATTATTTCAATACAGTCTAACTGTAGTTATGACAGTTTTTCCTTTAAGATTTGATTTTAAAATGTCCTCTTTTTATATACTTTCCAATGATATAAAATTCCAATATCAGATTGTTGGTTACAGACTTAGGACTTAAAACAGGAGAATTGAGACACCGAAACATTTAACTTAATTGCATATTTAACATCTCCCTATTGGTTTATCACAGCATTTACAAGATAAGAATATTCCAGAATTATTAGAAACAAATTCTGAGCTGTAGATTTAGCTTTAGCTTTGTTTTATCAACTATATTTGTCTAGTGAAACTCAGCATTAGAACTAACATGTTTTCTTCCAATAATCCAACTGAGGTCCTCAGGGTGGGTCAATAGCAAAAGTTTCCATTTTTATTAATGAACCTAGTGTTCTGAGGGCATGAGTAACTTGCCCAAGGTCAATAAAAGTGTCCCCATTCGAGCAGATAATTGAGTTTTGCCGGTTTCTATGATAAATGAGTCAAGGGTGCCAAGATTGTGACTTAGGTAAGCAACAGAGATGGATGCTTTGGAGGGAATCACTATGGAATTCCATTAAGATTGATATTAAGTAATCAAAATTTACTCTCTCCTTTAATGATAGTGTGAGTTGTAATATCACTATTCTGTCACAAACCATCTGTTACAGTACTAGTTATTAAGAAGAAAAGGGTTTTTGTTTGTTTGTTTTCTTGCCTCTCTCTTCTAGTTCCAGGTGGCTCCCATAATTGATGTATTACCTTTGCAGATATTTTAGGAAAATTTTAGGACAGAAGCCAATCATGGATCACAACAGCTGATGTAAGAAAGCTTTTACATTGATTATTTACTGTCAGAAAGCAGGTATATTATGTAGGTCAGCTGCAGGCTGTGTGAATCTTAATCTCAGAGTATCTGGTGTTTAAAGAAAACGCAGAAGCCGGGCGCGGTGGCTCAAGCCTGTAATCCCAGCACTTTGGGAGGCCGAGACCATCCTGACTATCACGGTGAAACCCCGTCTCTACTAAAAAAACAAAAACTAGCCGGGCGAGGTGGCGGGCGCCTGTAGTCCCAGCTACTCGGGAGGCTGAGGCAGGA
>NW_012121265.1:11411037-11461273 GCF_000951035.1 Colobus angolensis palliatus
CTGAGGCAGGAGAATGGCGTAAACCCAGGAGGCGGGGCTTGCAGTGAGCTGAGATCCGGCCACTGCACTCCAGTCCGGGCGATAGAGTGAGACTCCACCTCAAAAAAACAAAAAAGAAAACGTAGATTACTAGAATAAGGAAACTGTACTCTTACCTCTTAGAAGACTAGAGTTTAGAAATAATGAATTAGGTCTTCCTTTTAGCTCCCCCAGAGAAAATGTGTGTAATTTTATCCCTAGCACTTACACACAATTTTCCTTTCTATAAGTGTTTTGTCAACATTTGTGAGAAGAAATACAGAAAGGTAACATAATCCCATATTTTTGATGAGTAAACTGAGACTCAGAGTGATTATGTAACCACTCAAAATTATGCAGCTCTCCAGTGATAAAGAACCCAGGTTGTGTGATTCTAAACCTAATACTCTTATTATATATCATGCTGTAGCTCCTGGATACAAAACTCCAGATTGAGATACAAAAAAATGGATATTCACTTTGTCGCATAGAGCCCTTTCCAATGCAATATTTAACAGGAAAGCAAAAACGATTTACCTTTTGTAGATTTCATTTTCATATAACTCAACGTCACTTGTTTTCAGAAAAGAAGGCAGGAGAAACTTTATTCCTGAACTATTACCAAATTTATTATTTGGGATGTGTTTTAGGGATTACTTCCCCTCCCACTCAGTATTGAAACATCTCATAGGGTATTCTTAACATTCTTAATTGATACCTGAGTGAATGAATGACGCGGTAGACTGTTAAGTTAGTGACCCAGAATAAACCAGGCCTCCCAGCATGTGGTTCTTATTGGACTTTTCCTGTGTCAAATGGCTCCTCCTTTGGCTAATGGGGCATTAGTAAGAATGAGACTAACAGGGGCTTTATGAGAGTCATACCCTAGACTATTGCTTTTGACATGCTTAATTTTGGATGTTAATCAATGTGTGTGACTACCCTAAAAGTACCCTGCTTCGAATAAGTCCAAATTACCCACAAAGGACACAGACACACACACACACATACACATACACACAAACATACAAGAGAGAAACTAAACAGTTCCAACTCTTTACTCAATACCAGATGAATTGCCAGACATTTAAATAAAGAAAATATGTTAAATGATCTAGGCCTCCTATATACCCCATGGCACGGAACTGCACAGCTGAACTCTTCCCAAATTACTGAATTGTAAAAAGTGGTACAACATTTTCTTAGCCACTAAATTTGGTGAGGTTCGTTGTGCAACAATAAATAACTGAAACAATCAGATTATTTCATACATTTTTCTTGTCTGTAGCTTGTGTTTTTCATTTTCTTCATGGGCTTACATAAAGCAAATACTTTAAATCTTATCGATATCAAATTTATTAAGTTTCTGTTTATAGATTATGTTTTTGGTATCAACTCATAGGTCCAAAGATGTTCTCTTATTTTTTTCTAAACTTTTGATAGTTTTATGTTTTAAACATAAAACTGTAATCCATTTTGGGTTAATTTTATGTAAGATATGAGGAGTTTATTTATTTATTTATTTATTTATTTATTTTGCCTAAGGATGTCTGTGATAGCTCTTCTGACGTGTGAACGTGGCTACGCTACATCCTCAGTTATTCGGTCAAACACTAATCTTGGTGCTGTTGCGATAGGACTTTTCAAATGCAGTTAGAGCTTCTAATTAGTTGACTTTAAGTATGAGGGATTATCGACAATCTCGGTGGTCCTGCCTGCATCAGCTGGAAGCTGTTACACAGTGGGCATCTTACCGAGAGAAAGAAGAAATTCCACCCATGATAAACAGCTTTGACCAGTGCCCATGAAGTTCTATTCTATGATTTTCCTTTCCTTTCCTGGCTGTGCCATGACTTTCAGAATTGCTTAGCTGCCCCTTCAATTACTTGCACCTGGTTCTTTCTCTCTGGTTGAACCCTAACTGATATAATCCCAGTTACTCCAACACCATTTATTGAAAAAACAATCTTTCCTCCTTTGAATTGTTTTGCACTATTGTGAAGAATCAGCTGGACATATTTGTATAAGTCTATTTTTTACTCTTTTCCACTTATGTATGTGTCATCCCACTGTCAATACCACGTTGCCTTGATTAGTGTAGCTATATAGTAAACTTTGCACACTATTTTTCATAGTTTTGTTTTGTTTTGAGATGGAGTCTCTGTCACCCAGTCTGGAGTTGGAGTGCAGTGGTGCACTCTCAGCTCCCTGCAAGCTCCGCCTCCTGGGTTCACACCATTCTCCTGCCTCAGCCTCCCGAGTAGCTGGGACTACAAGCGCCCATTACCACGACTGGCTAATTTTGTTTTTGTATTTTTAGTAGAAACGGGGTTTCACCATGTTAGCCAGGATGGTCTCGATCTCCTGACCTCGTTATCCACCCACCTCGGCTTCCCAAAGTGCTGGGATTACAGGCGTGAGCCACTGCGCCCAGCCTTTTTCAGATATCTTACCTTTGCTTGCTATATATCACACAACACATTGTTATTGTTTTGGTTTTAAGTAGTTAGTTATCTTTTAAAGAGATTTATTTAAAAAATGGACTTACGCTTCTGAAAAAGATTCAATTAATACAGCCAGGTGCCCATTTTTGCTTTTTTTTTTTCTCTCTGTGTAATATTTGTTGTTTTCCTCAGATGTCTCTAAGATTGATATTTTTATATCTGTTTTTATCACTTTGACTATTAGCCCTTTAGGTGTATGTCCTATATTGTTTGTATCAGTTCTTCTTGGTGTTCTCAAGGCCTCTTGGTCTGTACTTTATTATATTTTTGAAAATTAATTAATTTTTAAAATTGTTGCAGATGATCTCATCAATATTCTCTTTTTGGTTTTCTCCCTTCTTGTTTTATGATCCCATATTATATGTGTGTTGGACCTTTGATGTTGTCCTACAGTTCTTAAGAAATCTGTTAAATTTTTTTTTACTATTTTCTTTTTCAGTTTTTGACTGGGTAACATATTTATCTTCAATTTTGCTGATTATAGAGTTTGGAGATGAGTTCATTGAAATATCTATTCATTTCTGATATTTTTAAAATGTATTTTATTTCACTTGGACTCCTTTGAAATTTTCATGTTCCTGTTGAAACATGTATGTTCTACAGCATTTCTCCATGACCTTTAACATGTCCATCAATCATTTCAAGGTTTCCATCTGATAGTCACAGCATGTAAGTCATCTTTGAAGCTGGTTCTGTGAATTGTTTTATCTCCTGGTAAAGTTTTGTTTCTTAGCCTTTTGCTATGTCTCATAATATTTGATTAAATTCTGACTATTTTGTGGGTAAGAACAAGTAAGTGTGGTGGCTCATGTCTGTAATCCCAGCACTTTGGGAGGCTAAGGAGGGAGGATCACTTGAGCCCAGGAGTTTGAGACCAGCCTGAGCAACATGATGAAACCCTGTTTATCTACCAAAAAAATACAAAAATTAGCTGTGTGTGGTGGCGCATACCTGTGATCCCAGCTACTTGGGAGGTTGAATTGGGTGGATCGCTTGGGTGCTTTCAGCTGTGATGTTGCCATAGTTACCTTCCATGCATCATAAATTTATTCTTATTTTATTGGTAAAATGTTATCTTGTGCTCAGAATGGAATATATAGCTTAGTATATCAAATCCTTACTTTGCTTACCATTTTTATTTGTTAGTCTGTTTGAAATTCTTCTGTATATGTCCTCTGTGTGTTTGTTATTAGGGGGATGTTAAAGTTATGAGAACAAAATGATTGGCACTTATTACCATGGCCATTTGTGTAATGGTTGTTAGGGGCTTCAGGCTTTAAAATTCTCACACAGTGATTTAGGTCATAAGAGAGAAAGTAAAAATAGTGCACAAATGTAGAACACAGTAGAAAACTTCTAACACTGATGTTAGTAAAATATAAAAATCAACTTATAAATGTAAATTACTTATAAACTACAATTAAGGATAATATGAGTTTTAATTTACCTTGCTTGATCTTGAGGAAATGTCTAGGGAAAACTTGGGGAAATTTACCATCACAAAGAAGATCAGGAAATCACAAAGTTCTAAAACAGTTGTAGTGAGCCTGTGTGCACCCCTTAATTGTGTGCACTTGCTACCTCTCCCAATATTACATCTTCCAATTACTTTATTCATAGCCTAGAAGGAGGCACACTAAATGTTTATACTTTACGTTATCTGATGGATGCTATTGCCTCATGAAATAAAATATTAGAGAAAAGAGAGTTTTATTAATATGAACACCTCAGCTAGGAGAATATCCAAGAAACATAATTTATTTTTTCATGACTTAGTGTTAAAAATACCTGTGTTAAAATTCAGTGCAGAGTAGGTGGTAGTTAATAATTCTTATCCTCACCTTCCACTCCCAATGACTATCAATGGGTTTCAGAAAATAAAACTAAGAATCCTAAATAATGTTACATTTACATATTTATAAAATTGTATCATTCAACATCTGTTATGTAACCTGTTTTCTTTTTCAATGCCTTGTGACTGTATTACCCTACAATTATCCTTTTAAACTTGAATTTTAATGACTAATATTATAATTGATCATTCTTACATACTGACATCTAGTTAACCAATGCCCTCTGACTGGAATTTCAGTTTATTTTGAGATTTTTGTAATTCAAAATGTCTATAAATATTTTGGGGTATTTGTAATTACACATATAAAGTAAAATATGTAGAATTTTTAGGTTACAGGGCATTAATAATTTTGGCCTTCGAAACATATTGATAAATGTGTCTCCCCCTTTTCTATGAACAAGAATACTTATTAGCAGACACAGACATATACCCATATACATTTTAGAATTTTGACAGGCCAAAAGAATATTATTTGATCTTGTTTTTCTATGATTACTGGTAAGGATTTTTAAAAAATCTCTCATGTTTTTACTTGGATTCCTTTATTGTAAAAATACCACTTATTCATTTTTAGCTAAAGAGTGGCAATTTATGACTATGCTGTATGTTCATGTATGACTAACTCAGGATTCATCATCAATCAGTAATAATTCATTTCTATACCCTTGACTAAAAGACTAGATTCAATACTAATACAAATTATATAATTGCTCTGTAATTTGGGCCACATTTTCCCTTCATTTCTGTGCCTTAATTTTACCATTAAAAAAATGTTAACAAGAATGAGTTTCATGCTTTGAATTTCATCAAGATGCCATTGGAGTAAGTGAAATCATATTCCAGATGCTATTGTGACCTCAGCTACCCATGAGAAAAGAATTAATGAATTTACACTTTTACATTTTAGCATGCTATTTAATAATGACATCAGAGCATTTTTATTTTTATATAGTTAAATAAGGCCTCAATAGTCTAAGAATATTAACTATAGATTTCAAGTTAGTAGAAAGTTCATGGTTTTAGAATTATTGAACATTACATGTCAGGTAATATGCTGAATACTTAACACGCATTATTACTTCATTTAATTTTTACCAAAATCTTACATAGTGGGCATTATAATTATGCTTATTTGATATATGAAGAAACTGAGGCTAAGAGTACCCAAGAATGTATAACTAATAAATGTTTAAGATGGGAGTCAATTCCTAGAAGTCTAACTACAACTACTATGTGATCCTGCTTTGTGAATCCTTGGATACAAGCATGACTAGAATGCAATGTACTGTTACCTCTCAAGTGGACACAGTAAAATTAATAACAGATTAATCTCTTTTTGATATCCAGCATCTTTCCAGGTCTTTTTTCTCTACTCTTAGTAGATGAGCTTTCAGAATATGTGAAATAAATTTAGCATTTGCCTAAACCAAAATTAATTAACTGGATAAAGCAATAACTAAAAAAAGGTCAAAAATAGTCCCCTGAAAATGCACTATAGTGACAGGATATTAGCATGATGGCAGACTGAGAAGCTACATGCTCTTCTCCCAAAGAGACACCAATTTTACAACAATATATAAACCTGAATATCTCTGTGAGGACTCTAGAGGTTACATTCCATTGTAAAACCAAGAAAGGATTCCACCAAATTGGATTTTTAAAAATGTGAGTTTGTTCATGTTCCTCTGCCTATGTGGCATAAACTGGAGCAACCAGGAGGAAACTCTCCATATTGGGGCTAATCCTTTAGTGTGGAAACAAAAGAGTGGACCATGTATTTAAAGTTCTGGTTTGTCTGGGGATTTGCCCAACGGACTGTTTTCTGTTTTGTCTTACTCAGAGCACTGACCTGGACCAGGGCCAGAGTTTAGATAGATGCAAATAGCACATTAGAGTTGTAGTTCTGTGTACAGACACCAGGGGGTGCAAAAAATCAGAAAAGGTTTGGTTGCTCCTCTAGCCAGGCTAATTGCCGATGTTCCTCTTCATGAAGTTTAATATACAAAGACTGGGAAATCGGTCTTCTGTTTGTTTTTGTTTTTTGCTTTTTTCCAAATGTCCAAATATCAGTAAAAAATTACAAAACATATAAAGAAATAGATGATCTAATCAAATAATCAAAACACCAAAAATGACTTCTAAGAAAATATACATGGATAAGCTACCTCAAAAAGAATTTAAATTTAAAGTAACTGTCACAAAGATGCTCAATGAACTATTAAAAAATACAGATAAGCAACTAAATGAAATCGGAAAAACTATGAACAAAATAAGAATATCAACAGAAATAGAACTAAAAAATAATTACAAAATAATATAAAACAAAAATCAGAATAGAAAAATAACTGAACTGAAAAATATATTGGAAGAGATCCACAGCTGTCTTGATAAAGGAATTAGTGAACTTCAAGATAGGTCATTAGAAATCATTGAATAAGTAAGAAGTATCAAAAATAAAAGGAAAAATGGCCTAAGGGGCATATGGGACACTATCAAGCAGATCAATATATGCATAATGGATCCCAGAGGGAGAAAAGAGGTAAGTCAGAGAGCTTATTGTAGCAAAAACATCCCAAATCTGAGAGAAAAAAATGAACATACAGATTCAAGAAGCTCAAGAGCCACAATTAGATTAAATCTAAAAACAATCACACTGAGACATAATCACACCGTCTAAAGTCAAAGAAAAAGAGCATATTGAAAGTACCAAAATAAAAGTGATTTATCACAATCAAGGAAGTTTCCATAAGAGTATCAACAGATTTCTTGACAGAAACATTTCAGGAAAGAAGGGAATGCAATAATATATGAATGAATAATATATTTAAAGTACTGAAAGAGAAAAAACTGTTGACCAAGAATACTGTATCTTGAATGTTGTGTCAAGAATATTGTATCCCTTCAAAATTGAAGGAAAATTAAGACTTTCCAAGAAAAACAAAGCCAGATGATAGACAGCACCATAAAGCCATACAAAAAATAAAAAGTTCTGTAGTAAAGGCAAATATGAGGACAAATATAGTAACCTGTACTATTGTAAATTTGGCTCATAGAATTTAAGTGACAAAAACATTTTAAAAGATATAAATCTATCCTAATGAGCATATAATATACAAAGATATAATTTATGACAAGAGAAAGTAGAGCTCTAAAAAATAGTGGTTCTGTATTTGATTTAGGTTGTTGTCAGTTTATTACCACAATAATTTAGAGATCTTAAAAATATAATTCAATGGTAACCACAAATAAAATATGTATGAGTATATAAACAAAACTAAATGAGAAGAAAATCAAAACATGTTATGACAAAAAAACACAGTGAAACACAAATGAAGTTAGTAAGAACAGAAAAGAAAGAAAAGCTCTAAGACATACAGAAAAAAATTAACAAAATGTCAATGTAAGTCTCGTATTAGTTTGTTCTCACACTGCTAAAAAAGACATACTGGAGGCTGGTTAATTCACAAAGGAAAGAGGTTTAATTGACTCACAGTTCTACATGTCTGGGGAGGCCTCACAATCATGACAGAAGGTGACCGAGGAGAAAAAGCACATCTTACATGCCGGCAGGCAAGAGAGCATGTGCAGGGGAACTCCCCTTTACAAACCATCAGATCTCGTGAGACTTATTCACAACCACAAGAACAGCACAGGAAAGACTTACCCGCATGATTGAATTACCTCCTACCAGGTACCTCCCACAACACATGGGAATTATGGGAGCTACAATTCAAGATGAGATTTGGGTGGAGACACAACCAAACTGTATTACTTCACTCCTGGAACCCTCTCAAAACTCATGTCCTCACATTTCAAAACCAGTCGTGCCTTCCCAACAGTCCCCCAAGGTCTTATTTCAGCATTAACTCAATTTCACAGTCCAAAGTGTCATCTGAAACAAGGCAAGTTCCTTCTGCCTATGACCCTGTAAAATCAAAAGCAAGTCAATTACTTACTTCCTAGATACAGTGGGGATTCAGGCGTTGTGTAAATACAGCTGTTCCAAATGGGAGAAATTGGCCAAAATGAACGGGCTATGGGCCCAGTGCAAGTCTGAAATCCAGTGGGGCAGTCACATCATAAAGCTCCAAAATGATCTCCTTTGACTTCATGTCTCACAATAGGGGTCATGCTCATGTGAGAAGTGGGTTCCCATGGTCTTTGGCAGCTCCATCTCTGTGGCTTTTTAGAGTACAGTCCCTCTCCTGGCTGCTTTCATGGGCTAGTGTTGAGGGTCTGTGGCTTTCCTAAGTGCAGAGTGCAAGCTGTCAGTGGATCTACAATTCTCAGATCTAGAGGATGGTGGCCCTCTTCTCACAGCTCCACTAGGCAGTATCCCAGTGGAGACTCTGTGCAGTGGCTCCAACTCCACATTTCCCTTCCACATTGCCCTAGCAGAGGTTTTCCATGAGGGGCCCACCCCTGCAGCAAACTTCTGCCTAGACATCCAAGCATTTCCATAAATCCTTTGAAATCTTGGTGGAGGTTCCCACACCTCAATTCTTGGCTTCTGTGTACCTGCAGGCTCAACACCACATGAAAGCTGCCAAGGCTTGGGACTTGAACCCTCTGAAGCCATGGCCTGAGCTATACCTTGGCCCCTCTTAGCCATAGCTAGAGCAGCTGGGACACAGGACACCAAATCCCTAGCTGCACACAGCAGGAGCACCCTGGACCCAGCCCAGGAAACCCTCATAGGCCTCCATCCTGTGATGGGAGGGGCTGCTGAGAAGGTCTTTGACATGCCCTGCTGACAGTTTCCCTGTTGTCTTGGTGATAAACGTTGGGTTCTTTGTTACTTATGCAAAATTTTGCAGCAGGGTTGACTTTCTCCCCAGAAAATGTTTTTTTGTTGTTGTTTCTATTGCATCGTCAGGCTGCCAATTGTCCAAACTTTTAAACTCTGCTTCTTCTTGAATACTTTGCCTCTTAAAAATTTCTTCCACCAGACACCCCAAATCATCTCTCTGACATTCAACATTCCACATATCTCTAGGGCAGGATCAAAAAGCTACCAGTCTCTTTGCTAAAGCACAGCAAGAGTCACCTTTGTTCTAGTTCCTAACAAGTTCCTCATCTCCATCTGAGACCACCTCAGCCTGAACTTTGTTGTCCATGTAATTATGAGCATTTTGGTCAAAGCCATTCAACAAGTCTCTGGGAAGTTCCAAACTTTCCCATATCTTTCTGTCTTCTGAGCCCTCCAAACTGTTCCAACCTCTGCATGTTACCCTGTTCCAAAGGTGTTTCCACATTTTTGGGTATCTGTACAGTGGCACCCACTACCAGTTACCAATTTACTGTATTAGTCTGTTCTCATGTTGCACAAAAAGACATACCTGAAGACTGGACAATTTATCAAGGAAAGACGTTTAATGGACTCACAGTTCCACATGACTGGGGAGGCCTCACAATCATGGCAGAAGGGTGAAGGAGGAGAAAAGTCACATCTTTTGTTTTTGTTTTTGTTTTTGTTTTTTTGTTTTGAAATGGAGTCTGTCTCTGTTGCCCAGGCTGGAGTGCAGTGGCGTGATCTCGACTCACTACAAGCTCCACCTCCCGGGTTCACACCATTCTCCTGCTTCAGTCTCCCGAGTAGCTGGGACTACAGGCACCCACCACCTCACCTGGCTAATTTTTTGTATATTTAGTAGAGACGGTGTTTCACTGTGTTAGCCAGGATGGTCTCGATCTCCTGACCTCATGATCCATCCACCTCAGCCTCTCAAAGTGCTGGGATTAGAGGTGTGAGCCACTGTGCCTGGCCACAAAGTCACGTCTTACATGGCAGCAGGCAAGAGATCATGTGCAGGCGAACGCCCCTTTATAAAACCATGAGATCCTGTGATACTTATTCACTACCAAGAGAACAGCATGGGAAAGACCTGCCTGTACGATTCAATTGCCTCCCACCACGTCCCTCCCACTATACATAGAAATTATGGGAGCTACAGTTCAAGATGAGATTTTGGTAGGGACACAGCCAAACCATATCAGTCCTTATCAGTAGTTACTTTAAATGTAAATGGATTAAACTCCCCAGTAAAAGATTAGCTGGATGAAAATAAAGCAGAACAAAATAGGATCCAAGTATATGCTGTTTACAAGAAGTTCACCTTAGATCTAAGGGCACCCATAGGCTGAAAGTGAGATGATGGGAAAAAATAGTACATGAAAATAATAAGTGAAAATATGCAGAAATGGCTATATTTATGCATAAGAAAAGAGACTTTAAATCAAAAACCATTCTAAGAGACAAAGAAGAATATTATATAATGAAAAAATGGTCAATTTACCCAGAAACACTAACAATTATAAATATTTATGCACAAAACTTTGGAGCTGCTAAATACAAGAGGCAAATTTCAACAGAATTGAAAGGAGAAATAGACAGCAAAACAATCATAATAGGAGACTTCTCTACCCCTTTTCAAACTGAATAGAATGACTAGACAGAGAATCAATAAGGAAATAGAGGATGAGAACAACACCATAGACAATTAGAGCTAACCGATGCCTATACAGAACACGACCACACATCAGTCACCAGCAGATTATGAATTCTTCTCAAGTGCTTATGAAACATTCTCCAGAATAGACCACAAAGCAAGTCTTAACAAATTTAAGAAGACTGAAATCATACAAAGTATGGTTTTCAATCATAATAGAATGAAATTAGAAATCAATAGCACGAGGAAAATGAGAAAACTCGCACATATATGAAAACTAAACATTTTACCAAAATTACCAAAGAGGAAGTCACAAGGGGAATTAGAAAACATCTTGAGGCAAATAAAAATTAAAACACAACATATCAAATCTTATTGGATGCAGAGAAAGCAGTGCTAAGAAGGAATTTTATAGCTGTAAATATGTACATTAAAAAGAAGAAATATCTCAAATAACCTAACATTATCCTCAGAAAATAAAAAATGAAACAAACTAAACGCCAAGCTAACAGAAAGAAGGAACTAATAAAGATTAGAGAAAAGCCAAAGAAGGGACAAAGCTGCTGACTAGATGTAGTCAGTAAGCATAGCTCTCATGGAGAGAGTCCAAATTATTAGTAAATCACCATAGTTTGGGCAGATCTTTGAAGAGAAAATGCTCAGAGAGGATGGAGAGGCAATGTTGAAGACTGAAGTCAAGACTGCAGAGGAAGGAAGCTGGGAACCCTGCTCAAGGTGTCTGAAGGCCAGGGCTATTTCACAGCCCCAGACAGCTTCTGAGAAAGGGGTGAGGGAGGAACCTGAGAAATAACTCACTCTCACTGCAGGCCTCTGGGATCCTAGCTACAGGGGACACTGCATCCTCCATGTGCAAGGCGATCTCAGGGAGCAGGCAGAAACAGGCCTTTGGATGGCATGAAGCTCAGGAGCTTTTGTACACTGGGCAGCTCTGGTGAAGAGCCAGCATCCCCATGGGACTGGGACACATCTGCTCTCCAAGCCCCCCTGCCCACTGGACATTCCCATGGTCCATGCCTAGCTGCCACGCAGAAGCAGGCGTACAACATAACCCCTACAGTCCAATCTGTGTGTGCTGCTGTACCTGAGTACTTTTCTGGTGACCCGGGAGCATATCTGGTCCCCGAGTGTAGCTGGAACCTGAATCCAAGCTGCAAGATGTCCCAGTGTCCCTAGGGCTGCAGCATGCAGTTCAGGAGTGTAGAGCTGAGATCTGTGGTTGGCACTCAAGAGGTAAAGGAGCCTCCACCCTCAACGCACTAAGGGGGAGACACATGTGTTCCTGGGCTGGATTGGGAATGGGGTGTGCCTTCCTCCACAGGGTTGGCCCAGAAAAAGTGTGACATATCTCCTGCCAAAGCCACTACACCTAAAAAAAAAAGAAATGTGGGTGCAGCACCAGGAATCAGAGGGGGTTTCCTCCAAGTCCCACGGGTAGAACTGGTCAGGAGACCATCTCCCTCCCCCTGCAATGAAGAGCATGCATGCAAAACCTAAGGAAGTACAAAAGAGCTGTGCAGCCAGGTATTAACCTAACTACTAGCCATTACTCTTAAGCATCAGACAAAGGTAAAGAAAAATAATTAAGAAAAATTAACAAAACCTCTAGAAATATGGAATTATGTAAAGAGATCAAATCTACGAATCATTGGCATTCCTGAGAGAGGAGAGAAAATAAGCAACGTAGAAATTATATTTGAGTATATGGTCCGCAAAAATTTCCCTAATCTTTCTAGAGAGGTTGACATGTAAATCTAAGAAATATAGAGAACCCCAGCTAGATGCTACAATACAATCATTTCCTAGGCACATAGTCATCAGACTCACCAAGACCAATGAAATAGAAAACGTCTTAAAGACAGCTAGAGAGAAAGGGAAGGTCACTTACAGAGGGAACCCCATCAGTCTAGCAGCAGATGTCTCAGGAGAAACCTTACAAGCCAGACAAAATTGGGGACCAATTTTCACTGTTCTTAAAGAAATTCCAACCAAGAATTTTATATGCCACCAAATTAAGCTTGATAAGTGAAGAATAAATAAAATCCTCTTCCGACAAGTGAATGCTGAGGGAATTAGACCAGTTTTGCAAGAGGTCCTTAAGGGAGCACTAAAGATTGAACCAAAAGACTGGTGTTACCACATATGTTACCACAAAAACACACTTAAGCACAAAGCCCATAGACACTATAAAGCAACTACACAATGAAGTCTACATAACAACTAGCTAACAACACAATGACATGATCAAAATTATACATATCGATACTAACCTGGGATGTAAGTGGACTAAATGACCACTTAAAAGATGAAGAGTGGCAGGCAGTATAAAAAGATATGACCTAACCATCTGTTGACTTCAAAAGACTCATCTCATATGTCATGATCCATAGCTTTAAAGTAAATGAATGGAGAAAATTTTATCATGTGAATGGAAAACAAAAATGAGCAGGAGTCGCTATTCTTGTATCAGATAAAACAAACTTTAAACCAATAAAAATTAAGAAGAATAATGAAGAGCATTACATAATAATAAAGATTAAAATTCAACAAGAAGCCTTAACTATCCTAAATATATACATAACCAATATCGAAGCACCAAGATTTATACAACAATTTCTTCTGAGCCTAGAAAAAGATGTAGACAACCCCACAATAATAGTAGGAGAATCAAGACCCCATTGACAGAGTTGGACAGATCATCAAGGCAGAAAACTAACACAGAAACTCTGAACTTAGACCTAACTGGACTTCATAGACCTCTATAGAACACTCCACCCAACAAACACAGAATAGACATTCTTCTTATCTGCACATGCAACATGCTCTAAGATCGACCACATACTCAGTTATAAAGCAAGCCTCAATAAATTTAAAGAAATTTAAATCACACCAAGCACACTCTCAGGCCACAGTGTAATAAAAATAGAAATCAGTATCAAGAAGACCTGTTAAAACTACACAAATACATGGAAATTAAACAACTTGACCCTGAATAATGCCTGGGTGAACACTGAAATTAAGGAGGAAATAAAGTTATTTGGAATTAATAAAAATAGGGACATAACTTACCAAAATCTCTGGGAAACACCAAAGCAGTGGTAAGAGAAAATTTTATAGCCCTAAATGTTTTCATCAAGAAGTTAGAAAGATATCAAATTAACAATCTAACTTTGCACAAAAAGGGGCTAGGGAAAAAACAACTGCAAAGCTAATAGAAGAAAAAAAACAAAAACTAATGTTAGAAAAGAAGTTAATGAAACGGAAATGCGAAAATACAAAAGATCAATGAAACCAAGAGTTGTTTTTTAAAAAACAAATAAGAATAATAGACTGCTAGGTAGACTAACAATAAAGAGAAGATCCAAATAAGTACAATGACAAATTATAAAAATGACATTAAAACGGATCCCACAGAAATATAAAAGTTCCTCAGGGAATACTATGAACAACTGCATGCAAATGAGAAAATCTAGAAGAAATGAATAAAATCCTTGAATAGAGTGCCCAGAAGTAAACCCTTGCATGTATGGTCAAATTATTTTCAATAAGGGTGCCACAAAAACTCAATGAAGAAAGGATAGAGGGGATAGTCTCTTCCATAAATAGTGTTGGGAAAAATGTTAATCCTTGCAATTGCATTGTGATGTTCTTGTAGTGTGTTTTTCAGCTCTATCAGGTTGGTTATACTCTTTTCTATGCTGGTTATTTTGTCTGTCAGCTCCTGTATCATTTTATTGTTATTCTTAGCTTCCTTGGATTGGGTTTCAGTGTTCTGTTAAACCTCAGTGATTTTCATCCCCACCCATATTTTGTATTCTATTTCTGTCATTTCGGCCATCTCAGCCCAGTTACAAACCCTTGCTGGAGAACTAGTGCAGTGGTTTTGGAAGAAGGAAGGCACTTTGACTCTTGTGTTTGTCAGAGTTCCTGCTCTGGTTCTTTCTCATCTTTTGGGGCCAGTGTTCCTTCAGTCTTTGAAGTTTCTGTCCTCTGAATGATTTTTTCTTTTAACTGTCTTTTTTCTCTATTTGATGTCCTTAGGAGTTTGATTGTAGTATAAGGTGGGTTCAGTCAACTGACTTCATTTCTGGAAGATTTTATTAGGCCAAATTTCAGCTCAGAACTCCCAGACTCCATGCTGTAACTGTGCGGGACTGATATTGGGCTCTGGCTTTGTTTTCTGGGTCCTCAAGGCCAGGAACCTGCAGCATTGAAGTGGGCAAACTGCTCCCAGACCACTAGTCATGACATTCTATTGGGTGGTGCCAGCCAAAACATTTCATAGGGCAGTGGCAGCAGGATCCATTCTTGTTCACACATTCCAGCAGCAGCAGCGGTGACAGTGCAGCAGGGTGCACACTCATTGGCTGCTGTGGGGTGTTAGTGGGTGCCAGGGTACTGGCCCCCATGTGTGTATTTGCAGCAGAAATGGTGGCAGTAGGGTGTGAGGGGTGGGGGCCCCTGCCACCATATGTTTGTGCATTGACACTCCTGGTGGTGTTAGCAGGGGGTAGGTGCGCTGGTGAGCACAGTACTGTGTGCACCTTCTGTGTGCATTCACATGGGTAGTGGTGGCCACTCAGGACAGCAATAGGTCCACTATTCTCTGTGGCTTGTTTCACACTGGTGGCCATGTTGGCGTGGGCACAGGGCACTGGTCACTGCAGGGCTGGCAGGCTCTGTGCCTGCCGACACTCCAATAGCAATGGTGGTTTGGTAGTTGCAGGGAGCAGGGACAGGTGAACTCATGCTACCAGCAGTGGCAAAGCAGGTCCACATGAGCACGTGCTGTCAGAGAAATGGAGGCAAGGTCCACCCGTGCACACACATGCCAGCAATGTGGGGTTGGCCATGGGAAAGTACGTGTAGGCAAAGCAGCATGGGGGAGGATGCAGTTGGGAGAGGGTATGGGCAGACTGGTACATGTCTTCAATGTCCAATCTGCTGGAGCTCTCTGCATCTGGGCATAATGGAGGCTCCCAGGATATACCCACCCTGAGCTTCCAATGCTGCACTGCAAGCAGCCATGGCCAAGCTGGGGCCCCAGGAGAGGCCAGCAGACTGAGAGGAACTTAGGTCAGACTGACACAGTCTCATGGGCAAGATCACCCTGGAGAGTTCAGGTCCAACAGTTCCCCTAGGGCCAAAGTATCCTACGGGAGCAAATCAAGCCTAGAGGGATTGGCATTCCTGGCTGGGTTACACTATACATACTCCCACAACAAATCCTCTGGGCTCAACTCTGTCTAGAGTTCTGCCCCTACCACTTCTCTAAGCTGCTGTGTCTCCTGACTCAATTGTCTGTGTTGGTCGTGGAGTCTTCTCCTGTTGAGACTACAGAGGCCGATGCTGAAAGCAGGTTGCTGTTTGCCTATTAAACTGACTCCTTCCCCAAGGAACATTGGGGGCCACGAATGAGTCCTGGTGTGCAGTAGCCCCATTCAGTATTCCCAACTTCCTCTCCCTTCAGCCCAGCATCTGTGCTTTCCGTCTGTCCACTGTCAATGACTTCCCTCAGAAGATCTGCTCGAAGTGGACCGGTCTTCCTGATGTCCTGGTCCTCAGGTAGCAGACGTTCCTCCTGGCTGCATCTAGTCAGTCATCTTGCCCCATGCTGAGTATTAGTAATTCATTTTAGGTCATAAGCTTATTAGTCTCCACTGTGCCTAGCCTAGTGCTAAGATTTCTAAATTAATATTGTGTTGTAAGTGCCTTTGACATATGAAATTTCTGGAATGCACCCATGTGTTCACTTTGTTCATGTGTATTCCTGGACTGATTATCACACCCATCACCATATAGGTTTTCAATTGTGGCCTTATAATGGTCTACTGCATCTTCATATTGTGGCCTCACTACAATCTTTTGAAGCAAGATCAATCAACAAAGGCAGGACAGCTTAGAGAAGTTAAGTGACTTGCCAAGTTCATATTGTTAGTATTCCTTCTACACAGAATTGCCCCATTTAGGGCTAAATTTTCAAGCACGGCAGAAATAGCAGAGTGCTGTGGAAGACAATATCCTTGAATTATACATGCTATACTATCTTCTTTTGAACTAACATCAAGGATGTTTGCTCAGTAATTACAAGAGGTAAGTTAAGTGTGCACTTACTATGTGCCAGTACTGTGTCAAGTTGAGTTGTCCTTGCCTCGTCTGAGTTGTCTTCTTTTTTTTTTTTTTTGAGACGGAGTCTCACTCTGTCTCCCCGGCTGGAGTGCAGTGACATGACCTCCGCTTACTGCAAGCTCCGCCTCCTGGGTTCAAGCAATGCTCCTACCTCAGCCTCCTGAGTAGCTGGGATTACAGGCGCATGACACCATGCCCAGCTAATTTTTATATTTTTAGTAGAGACGTGTTTTCACCATGTTGGTCAGGCTGATCTCAAACTCCTGATCTCGTGATCCACCTGCCTCATCCTCCCAAAGTGCTGGGATTACAGGCATGAGCCACTGTGCCCAGTCCTGAATTGTCTTTTACAAAACTTCTATGTGAGTAGGTATACTATCAATATTATTACTATTTACAAGAAAGGAGTTGAGAAGCTTATCCAAGGACACATAGTTAGAAAGTGATAGAGCCAGGACTCAAACTCAGGTTCATCTGACTCCCAGGCTATTTACATAACCACTACCTGGTGAGCTTTTCCTAGGAAAAGCTATTTGCTAGTCCTAGAGGTAGCAAGCCCCAAGTTATGTGGTGGGCGGAAAACAGAGGGCCTCTGAGCCCATGCCTTAAGGTAGTGATTACACAGTGATCTAAGTGCTGAAGACAGAGATACTGAGTATGTTAACAGTAGCAATTTGGGATCATTCTCTTTAACTTTCAGTTCCAGATTTTTGTTTTTTGCAGTACTTTATACCTCTTCTCTCCATCTCCCCCATGCATTTCCTCCCAACTCTGGCCTCTAGAAAAATGCTTTTTGTTTTTAATGGATTCTTTCTCCAGAAAAATGCTTTGTTTTTAATGGATGAAGAGGTTCCCCCTCAACTTTCTGTGCTTTTTGTGTTTGTCAGTATATAAGCATCATGTTTTCCTTTCCATCTGCTATTTTTGTCTGTATGTTTTAAAATTTAATCTCTATTAACCATTATTCTGTAGTTAGATACCTGGATATTTTACTTTTTTGGCTCATGGGGATATTCTAGACAGAACTCAGAATTAATCTGAATCATTTGTCTTGTACACTCATTAATCACTTTGTGTTAATAAAATATGTGGCTATATAATAACATTAGGAAATCCATTTTTTATATGGAACCCAGTGTCCTTCTTCAGCAATTAATATTGTAAAGTCTCATAGGAGGAACATCTCTGACAATGTTCGTATTTATTACCAAAGAACTCTTCTGCTTCAATACCTAGTGTGAATCTAGACAAATTTCTTTCTAAACATGAAATCTCTAATCCATCATATTGTTTTGGCTCACGGTTAAAGTCTGTGTTAGAGACAAATGAAAACTCATTTTAGTCATAATATAATCTGTATCTGTGAGAAAGTATATGGTGATAAGGCCCATTGTTCATGGAGAATATTTATTGAGTACTTCCTGTGTTGTGTGTCAGAATGTGTAAGATATTCTGCACGCATATTCTACTTGGACTTCCATTTTAGACTCAGAGAGGTTCAGTTGCTCAAGCTCATGTAAGCTATTCAGATTTACATCTCAGAATTTGCCTTCTTAACCACTATATAAGCCTGCATAGATCTTCAAGGTATATTTGGCAAGTATTTATTATATATAGAAATATTTAACTGAGGAAAACTGACAAAAATCCTTGCCTTAATAGAGCAAGTTTTCTAAGAAAAAAAAAGAAGAAGAAATACATATTTCATGTGCCTTGATCACTTAGATTTATAATATTGTGGAAGAAATGGAAAAATTATTTCCTCTCACTAGGTCTCAGTTTCTTTATCCATAAAATGAAAAGCTATTTGCCAAGGATTCTTAGTTTCTGCCCTCATATCAAAGCACATTTATGCTACATTTTTTTTCTTTTTGAGAGACAGGGTATCACTCTGTTTTCCAGGCTGCAGTATAATGGCACACTCGTAACTCACTACAGCCTTCCCTCCCAGGCTCAAGCAAACCTCCTGTCTCAGCCTCCCAAGTAGCTGGAACTACTGGTGTGCATCACTATGCCTGGATGATTTTTTAAAAATTTTTCTTTTTTTTTTTTTTTTTGTAGAGCCATGGGTCTCACTTTGTTGCTCAGGCTAGTCTCAAACCCCTGGGCTCAAGCCATCCTCCTGCTTTGCCTCCCAAAGTGTTAGGATTACAAGCATGAGCCACTGCACATGGCCTATGCTATTCTTAATCAGTTCGTTTGTTTTTGTTTTTTCTTTGGCATTTTTGTTTTAGTCCCTGATTCTTAATAGCCACAAATGCTACTGAGAGGGTTGCAAAGAGGCCGAACTGCTACTGTGCTATGACACAGCCTAGAAGCTATCAGCAGAGTTCTCATCTCTGCTTAACTAACCCTTCTCCCCCTACCCATTCCAGACGGCTGTTAACCTGCCACCTTGCTTGTGGGCTCTTTGCCATTCCCACAGATGGGCGCAAAATGATGAAGTCGGGAAACAGTCTAGGAAAATCAAATGTGGTCATTAGAAATTATTACTGACAGCTGTTCAGTGGTCACCATGAAATGAATTTGCCCACCCATCTGGATCCCGGAATGGTGGGTCTATATAGATGAATCCTTATGCTAAGCTATAATGTAAAAATATTGCAGCTAATTTTTTCAGTTGCTTAAAAAAGAATTTGGGTGGTATTAGGACTAAAATGGAAATACCTTCCTATGTGATATTCCTGAAAAAAAAAAAAAGCCAGTTTACAGTTCACACAGCTCAAGCCATGCTGACTTTGTTAATGCCTCCCTATCATCACTTCATTCACCAATACCCATTTTATTTATATATATATATATATACACACACAAACACACACACACACACACACATATACATATATATATATAGCCTACTCTGTGCCAGGCATCTTGCTGGCCTCTGAGAATACAGAAACTATGATTAAAAGAAGGTTATTTTCCCCCAAAAGGCAAACATGGTTTATAGGTATACTGGCTTATTGGACTTTAGTGTTATATGTTGAACATAACTTTTGTCACATATATGTAGACTGCCAGAAAAATCTATTCTTTTGCAGACTGTATATAGATCAGCGGTCCTCAACCTTCTTGGCACCAGGGACCAGTTTCATGGAAGACAATTTTTCCATGGATGGGATGAGTGGAGCTGGAAATGTTTTGGGATGATTGAAGTGCATTACATTTATCATTAGATTCTCATAAGCGCACAACCTAGATCCCTCACATGCGTGGTTCATAATAGGGTTCGGGCTCCTATGAGAATCTGATGCCACCGTGAATCTGATGGGAGCTGGAACTCAGCTTCACTTACTCACACTCACTCACCCCTCACCTCTCACCTCCTGCTGGGTGGCCTCGTTCCTACCAGGCTGTGAACTGTGTGGCCTGGGAGTTGGGGAACCCTGGTGTAGATTTAAAAATAAGGGTATAGTCTTAAATCATTCTTTTAGTAACCAATACATTTTGAAGTATATAAACATGGCTGGTTGGGAAAGAAAACTGAATAATGTTCCCATCCACAGATGGAGCTGGGAGAGAGAGAGATAGTATTGTTGACTTTATGTTGTAATAGATCTTGTTAATCTCTTCTTGTAACTTATTCAGAATAGAAGAGAATTGCATAGATATTCTGTTTCCTATGAAGCTTTGCCATGACTTGCAGCATCTGCAGCGGATATATTTATTTTCCTATTCAAATAGGACACAGACTCCCAGTGTCAATTTTGTTCTTATATTGATCTGACTGACTTTTCTTGTTTAGCAAACCATTGTCTCCTTGAGTTGCAAATAAGTAACTAGCTGAGGCAGGAAGAGCTTCTGCCTTGCCTAAGAAAGCTCTAAGAATTTGAAATCAGTTCCATTTCCCCCAGGGGGTGAAGTAAGAAATAGAGTCAACAAAAGCCCTAGTTCACCCAGAATACTCCCCATTTATTCCACGTGCTCCAACATCCACACTGATCAAGATCGGTTTTTTTCTCTCAAAAGCGTCCTTGCTTGGAAATAAATTATACAGTCATGCAATTACTTTAGACGTGCCCAAACGTCTCTGCACTCCGCCGCCAATTCTAAATGGTCCAGAGAAAGTAGGGTATAATAATACATTCCAGAAAGAGATTTAGCCAATAAAGATGACTGTATCATAACAGAAAATATCTTCATTCGTGTTCACTATGATTAAATTCTTCTACTAACAAAGACATTTTCATACACTCTTAAGCTTAATGTGATATTTGCCTTAATACTATAAAGTGAGGGATAGGTAGAGTTAATAATCAAAAATAAAATAAAAATAAAGTTCATTTGCATATTTAAGTGAATTTCCATGGACCCAGAAAGACCTGCTATGCTTTTAAAAGGCATAGGTAAAAATCATGTTTCTATAAAGAGTGAAGTAGATAAAAATAACAGCAATTGATTAAGCACTGCTTTCCTGCTTGGGAAATGATGTTGCCCTTCCAGGGCATTGGACTTCTAAATTTCTTTCTCAGAACAGGATCTGATCTGGACCAGGGCATTGGACTTCTAAATTTCTTTCTCAGAACAGGATCTGATCTGGAAAATTCAGGCACAAATAAGACAAAGGAGCAATGACCACAAAGCTACCTTGGGTAAAAATGGAAGTGGTTATGATCCTCTCATTAGAACAGGGATTGGTTTCCATGAGCAGCTGGGGAGGAAAGTGTCTGCAACTCCGAAGAGGAAGATACATCAAAATGATTAATCATGGTTAATCCTGAGGAACAAATAATCACTTAAGAAAAGGAAAATGAAGGCAAACGGGAAGGAGAAGATTTTGTGGATATTGGAAGGTGTAAAAAATTAAGATTTCTGGTTTCCTGTGTGGTATGCAGGAAGCCTGGAAGTTGTCAGTCCTGTGGTTACATTCAAAAAGCAGAAAAGATGAACAAACTGAAAATCAACAACTCTTCTTGTAATACATCCATCAGAAAATTGAGGTCACAGGGCACTGCCTCCAAAATTGGAAAAACAGGCAGATACAGAGAATCACAGCTTACTAGAGCAAAGGCCCAGGACCAGAAACCTACCACTGGAGTCAGTACTGGGATAGAAATATTCAGCTATAATTGATGAACCCCTGAGGGCTCAGTATAGACAAGCTTGAGATTTAAAAATTCCACTGGTGGCTGGTCTTAAAATGGCCCCAGTGCTTTCCTGAATTTTACCTCTAGGAGTCCCACCCAGTTCTCAGAGTAAACATCAGAGAAAAATCGACTCCTCCTTCAGGCAGTAGGAGGGAAAAGGTAATCATTTTGAAATGTACCCAATGTATTTTGTTCTCTTTAACACATGCATGCCTTCAAGATAAACTATTTCCCTGGAGCCTGACCACCTCGGATTTTACCAGAGCCTCACTGACCTGGGGGAAAAGAATTGCCCAACTTGAACTTCTCCAGTCTTCTACATGGATGTAGAAAATACCCAACTCTAGCTTCCTCCAGCCTCCCACATGAGCAGCTGGAAATAGTTAACTCCAGTCCCCACCAGTCTTAATGTCTTACTTGAAGGTAGGGGCAGTGGGAAGAGAACAGCAAAGCAGTTGTGAAGGTTACAACCCATAGGCACAGGTTCACTAAATTATTGAAACATAATCATATAACTACAAAATGCTTCTCTTCCTCCCACATCTTACCACTGTATCAGTATGGCTTTTATATGAAAGGATTACGACTCAAAGAACTACGCAACCCAGAGTTTATTTAAGAAGAAGCTAGAAAGACAAAACAAAATCAAACAAAAACAAAAATCAAGGGAGACAAAAACAAGAACACTGGAGAAAAATTTTGCCTTTGAAACCTATAGCTATAGCTAACAGTAAACACAGTAAACTCTTAGCCAATAAACATAAGACCTCTGCATGTTCTCACTTGTGAGAGCTGAACAATGATAACACATGGACGCAGGGAGGGGAACAACACACACTGGGGCCTGTAGGCAGGGTGTAGGGAGGGAGAGCATTAGGAGAAATAGCTAATGCATGGAGGCTTAATAGGCGGTGGGTTGATAGGTGCAGAAAACCACCATGGCACACATTTACCTAAGTAACACTGCACATCCTGTACAGATATCCCAGAACTTAATTTAAAATAAAATAAAAAAGATAAAAAAAAGACCTTACATTGAAGACTTGTTTATCTAACTTCCTTTACGTCATATTCAGCTTTCAACCAAGAGTCACATGGCATACTGAGATCAAAAATACAGTTTGAATAGGCAAAGCAAGCATCAGAACTGGACTCCATTATAGCAGAGATTTTGAAAATATAGAGAATTTGAAATAACTATGATTAATATGCTAAGGAGTCTAATGAATAAAGTAAACAAACGTAAGAGCAGATGATTGATATAAGCAGAGAGGTAGGAACTCTAAGAAGAAATCAAAAGGAAATTCTAAAGATTAAAAGAGCATCATATCCAGAAATTGAAAACAGCTTTCATGGACACATTAATAGACTATATATGACTGAGGAAAGAACTGGTGAGCTTACAGATATGGTAATAACAACTTTGAAAACTGACATGCAAAGACAAATGAGAATAAGAGAGATACAACAGAATTTCCAAGAACTCTAAAAATCACAACAGGTGTAACATTTCTGCAATAAGAATATCAAAAGGAAAGAAGGAACAGAAGAATTTGTTGAAGTAATAACTGATTTTTTTCTAAAATCAATGACAGACATCAAACCACAGATCCAGGAAGCTCATAGAACACTAAGTGGGATAAATAACAATGAATACATACCTAGGTACATCATATTCAACCTGCAGAAAAATTGTAACAAGAGGAAATCTTGAAAGAAAACAGGATGAGAGATGGCAGGAGCCACCTTTTTATGTAGGAACAAAGATAAGTATTCCATTGGCCTTCTCTTCATAACTTATACAAGCAACAAGAGAGTTCAGTGAAATATTGAAAGTTTTGAAAATTTAAAACAACAAACTAAAAAGGTAATTAAAACAACTTAGAAACTCAGAATTCTATAAGATTTCTTATAGTAAATATATATTTTAGAAGTGAGGGAGAAACATTTGTAGATAAAATGGGAGACTCTGTCATCAATAGATGTGCCTTGCAAGAGATGTTAAAATAATTTATTATTATTATTATTATTATTGTATTATTGATACATTATACATTCTCATTTCTTTGTGGTGAGAACATTCAAAAGCCTCTCTTCTATCTATGTTGTAATACATAGTACGTTACTGTTAACCATCATCACCCTACTATACAATAAAATACCAGAGCTTATTCCTTTTAACTGTCACTTTGTACATTTTGGCCAACCTCTCTCCCTTCTTACCTTCCACTAGCCATCCCCGGTCTCTGGTAACCACTGTTATAGTCATTGCTTTTACGAAATCAACTCTTTTTAAAAAGAAAATTCACATATGAATGAGATTATATGGTATTTGTCTTTTGGTATCTGCTTATTTCACTTACACGATGTCCTCCAAGTTCATCTATGCTGTTGCAAATGGCAGAATTTCATTTTTTTGTGTGATGAATAGTAATCCGTTGTATATACGCACCACATTTTCTTCATCTGCTGTTAGACACTTGGGTTGATTCTATATCTTGGCTAGTGTAAATATTGCTGCAATAAACACGGGAGAGCAGGTTTCCCATTGACGTACTGATTTTATTAGCCATATTTCTGAGGGTCTATTCTGTCACAGATATGAGGGTAATACTGTTCGGGCATTAATATATTTGGTACTGTGAAAATCATAGATTTATTATTCCAGTATTACAGATAAAGAATTGGAATATGCAGAATATGTACAGAATTAAACAACTTAAGGCTCCATATTGAGTGAATAGCAGAATTTAGATAAAATCTTAAGTCTGTCTCATTCTAGAGTGTGTTTATCCCCTACCCTCCTACACCAATATATGTTATTCTGCATGCAATTTAAAATAAATATATTATAGTTACTCAAATTTGCCTGCTTCTGAATTAAAGCACCAATTTAGGCTGGAAATGTGAATAAAAACAGGAAGAATAAGGCAGAGATGTTGAGACTGAATTATTTAAATATGACCGTCTTCAAACGCCATATGTATAATGCTAAATTCAGAATTTGTAAACTCTCTAAAAGATTTGATTGATAAAAGTTTCAATGTTCAATTCTTTTAATTCTTCTTCCTCTTAAAGAAGATATATTGAGAATTATCTGGTTCAGCTTTTAGAAAAATACCCATTAAAAAGCAATTGCCAAGTTCTTTTTTTAAGACTACATCTGTCTAGAGCTGGGCCTTTTTTCTTCTAATGTAAGGCCTCAGAATCTGGATCACAGTCTTTTGAGACCAATTATAGTGATATTTTATTTTTGGATTTCATAATTTAGCCAGTGTCTGGCATATAGAAGATTCCAATTATGGATTTACTGAATGTGTGCTAAATATATGTGTCTGAACATTTCTGCAGTCCCAGAAAGAGGGTTTTTCTTTCATCTTTATAATACCCAAGATTATTTTCTCCCAACCCCCACCTCTCTTTTCTTCTCTTCTTGCTACCCTCTCTCCTTCTTTCTATTTTACTTTCTGTCTCCTTTCTTCCTAATTCCTAAAAGGCCACTCATATGATGGTGGATATTAAAGAGGGACCACTCTTCTTTTTTCTCTCATGTTAATATCTGCTAACTAGCTTGGAGTTTTTATGAAACTTTGGGAAGTCGTTTTATTGTCTGTTTATTCCATATATTGCTCTTTCTTCTTTATGTGGCCACAGCTTACTTTCTTTTATAATTCTGTTGCTTTCTTTATTCTATAGCATTTTCTTTTTTATTGATGTCTGTTTTATATGAATTCATTTTATTATAGGATCTGTGTTCTTTTCTTCTTCAGGATTCCCAAGATTGAGGGTTAAGCAGTGTCTTCCTTCCCAAGACTTCTGCTGGTTAGGTCTGTACTATCATGGGAATTTTCTTTGAAGGTTTAGGAAAGGAAAACAATCTCAGAACAGCTGGATAAAATGTATAAAAGCAGTTGGTTATTCTGGCTTCTTCCACACAAGGGGAATATCTTACCTATACATAAAAGATTCTCTTCTTTTGATAAGTAAGTTCTCTTATTGCTTCCTACCCTGGGGAAAGACATCACATGATAAAATAATAACTGAGAATAGAAAAAAATGAATCAAATTACTTTTACAAAAATTCCCATTCTTTATTGTACCAGATATGGTTTTCAATATTCCATTGAAATGATATATATTTAAATCATAATTATTCATTTTGCTTTCATCTCATTTCTATCACCCATTGTAGTTCCCTATGAAATATTTTTTTATGTGGATATTTATTAACCATGTTCTCCAAGTTACCTATGGGTGAGTAGGAGTGAAATTATTGACATCAGTATGGAAATGAGTTTGAGAAGCTGTTTGACCACAAAGGAATACATAAAAGTTTATCTAAATTGTGAAGATTACTAAAGGTCATAAGTTTCTGCCATGGTTTTAGCCAACTTTTAAAAAGTCAGACTATGTTAAGTAGAACTGGATGAAACAAACGTAAGAATATCGAAAGGCCATAAAGGTTAGTAGCCTTTGAGGAAAATGACAATTCCTTTTGAGTTAGTGTTCAGCAGCAAGTGTATTAATAATATGTAAGTGTAACTCTTAACTTCACTCAAAGCTAGACTTCTGATGATGTATTTTTTAAAAAACACAGGTCATGAATTATAGTGAAAACTTGCCATAAGAAAGTTGGACTTAGCAGCTTGCCATTGATCCATTCAACGAGTAGTAACAAACATTTCTTTTAATCAGTTTTGCATTTGCACATTTATCTGTTTCGAAAGCCAATTCAATAAAGCGTCTTATTTGACATTACTTTTCCATGTTCTATACTATTTGTTTTGGTTAGATTGAACTATGATTGTTGATACACTTTCCTGAGGGCATTGGTATACTTACCATTGCAGAATGATTTCTTTCACAACACTTCTTCTTTGTCCCTTTCAAAACTGCTATCTTTTCCACTGTGAAATGGCCTGGGTTTGCAAGCGGGAAGATAACTTTGGTATCTCATTGTGCCATCACCCGATAACACTTGCTATGCTTACATAACTTTTCAATTATGTGACCCTATTCAATATTATGATGAGGGACCTGAAATGAGATTTTTCTCAGGTATCTTATCCACTTTCATGTAGAAGTTCTAATCTTTGCACGAATAGCAAAATTAGTATTTTGGTAGCATAAACATTGAAGCCCCTGAATTTTAAAAAAGGAGATTCCCAACTTGAGAAAGAATACAGGCTCTAAACTTCCAGTTATATGTGATAAATCACCAAAAATGAAGCCATAATGTGTGTGCATGTATGTTTATAATCTCTCAGGATTTAGTGAATTTGCAGACATAAATTTGCTTCTTACTTATAAAATCGAGATTTGGAAACCCTTTAGTAAGCAGAATGAAAGGAACAATGAAATAGGTTAATGCCTCCAGATGTTGCTTCCCCCCACCTGTGCTTTCTTTTGCTTCTTTCTCTCTAGTCTGCTTCAGCACTCTTGAACATGTAATGCATAATTGTGATCCAGCATAGTATAGAGGTTCAAAATGTAGACCTCCAAAAAGTCATCTGTATTCAAGTCCCAAGTCTGCCTCTAATCGACTGGGTAGCCTTAAACAAAACTTAATCTCTCCGTGTTTTAATGACCTTACGTGTAAAATATGAAAAACAAAACAAAACAAAACAGTACTTGCTCATAGGCTGGTGGTTAGTTTTAAATGAGATAGAATATGTTTAATGATTACTTAAGATATAAATGTCAGTTATTGTTAATATCTGCCATTACCATATTTGATGGCCATCTATTGATTTGCCTGCATAATATCCCTACTATTTTCTTGGAAACAATTCTTTAAATATCCTTGAGAAATTTCTTTCCTTACTGTGGTTTTCTTAGACTCTTACTCAAGGTGCTTTGTCTTGCTCAAGCCAAGCAGTGACCATGAGACAAACCTCCCAGGGCAAACAAATCTCCATTCCATGTAATTAAAAATGTCAACAATACTGCATTGCATGCTTAAACATTTGCTAAAGGGGTAGATGTTATGTCATGTGTTCTTATCACAAATAATATTTATAAGAGAATGGGAGAAAACTTCTAGAGGTGATGGATAGGTTTGTGGCAAAGATTGTGGTGATGATTTCACAGGTGTGTATTTATCGCTAAACTCATCAAGTTGTATACATCAATTATACAGCTTTTTGTATGTCAAAATTTAAAAATATTATAAAGAAACAAGTAACATTAGACACAATTCCAAAGCACAGAAAACAACATGCAATGATGTGTTATTTATGCGTAGTACACAAGTATTGTTTCCACATTTATAATTTTTTACACCTATGTAAACTCCTATAACCATCCCCTGTCTAAGGAGGATTTCCTATACCACAGAAACTGCTTTGTGCTCTCTCCCAGTCACTACCCATAAGATAACCAATATTCTGATTTCTATCATCATAGCATATTTTTGTATATTTTTGAAGTTTATATAAATGTGTTAAGATACATACTTTTATGTCATTTTTGACAGCAATATGTCTGAAGTTCATTCATGTAATATAGCACTAGTCTTTTTTCACTGCTATGCAGTATCTGATTGTAGGAATGTACCACATTTTGTGTTTTCTCTTGCTGATGAACATTTGGATTTGCTAATTATGAATAAAACTGCTGTGAGCATGCTGGTATATATCTTTGAATGAGCAACTGCAACTATTTCCATTAGTATTTTCCCAGGGGTTAAATTATTGGAATCATATAATATGATATATAAAATACTATCTTGATAGACAGTGTCAAAGGGTTTTTCACATAAGTTAAATTATAAGTCTATGATCATTAAGTGAGAATTAAAACTGCTCTATTTCATCATCAACATTTGGTATCATTAGTCTTTTTAATTGCCTTATAAGTGGGAAAGTAGTGGTATCTCAGTGGGATTTTAGTTTGTATTTCCTTAATGACTACTTATGTTGTTAAATTTTCTACAATTTTTTAGCCATTTGAATATCATCTTTCATGATGTACCTATTCAAGTATTTTCTTCAGTTTTTATCACATTATCAATCATTTTCTTAATGACTTGTAGGAATTCTTTATATATTCTAGATATGAATCCATCACTGAAACATTCATTGCAACTATCTTTTCCCAAATCATGGTTGCATTTTCACTATTTTAATGTTGTCTTATGTTGAACAGAAGTTCTCAGTTTTATTGATGTTTATTTTGTCACTTTTCCTTCATTTTTTGTTTAGGAATTTTGTACTCTGCATAAAAAATCATTACGTACATCAAGGTCATGAAGATAATTCTATATGTTTGGTTCTTGAAGATTTATTGTTTTATCTTTCACATTTATGTCTGTGGTCAATATAAAATTAAATTTTATGTATACTGTGTAACTCAGTATCATTTATTATAAAACTATATTTCCCCAAAGAATTGTAGTAGTACTTCTGTCACAAATCACAAAATACAAGTGATTTTGTATATTAGTTACATCTCTGTACTTTTAAAAATTATATTCAGTTGGGTCATTTTTCTGTCCTTACTCCAACATTTATAATAATTTAATTATTTTGATTTTATAATATTATCTGATTATGTAATAGCTTAAATTCCCTAGCATTGATTTCTTCTTAATGAATACCTTGGTTATTCTAGGTCCTTTATATTTTCACACAAAATTTAGAATTAGTACCTGAATTCCTACAAAAATAAAATATTAAGATGTTGATTGGAACTTTTAAAAAATCTGTAGGCCAATTAAGAGGACAGCATATATTAATATAGAGTCTTACAAATTATTATCATGGCACAACCCTTGTAAATTTATATCTTTATTATTTTCGCTGTTTTATAGATTTTAGCGGAGAGGTCTTGAACATATTTTGGTAGATTTATTAATAATCATATGGTAATATCTTAAATGTATTTCATGTTTAATTTTCTATTAGTTTATTGTGATTACATAAAACTCAATTTTTATCTTGTGATGTCTTATGTCAAATATATATTTTAATTTTTCTATGTGCACATTTATGAGAGCTTTTAAAATACAATATTCAATTCATTTTTCCCTTTGTCATATCATCGTGACTGGAATATCTAAGAAAATGATAAGTTGAAGTGATGAAAGTATACACACTTCTCTTGTTCTTAACCTCACTGTGAAAGTGAAAAGCTCTTTTTAATTTCTAATTTACTGAGAATTTTCATCATGAAGAGCATTAACTTTTAATCAATGTTTTTCCTGCAACTATTCAAGTGGTTATATATTTTTTCTCTTTTACTCTTATTAGATTATTTTAAATTATTTTATGTAATTTACCTCAACTTTCAAAATTATCAGAATAAAATTGTTAATAATATCTCCTTTGTATATTTTGATGTTTACATATTTGAGGTATATTCTCTTTTCTATTACTAATATTATATTGATAATTTGTGGTTTTTACCTCTTTTTTCTTATCGTTCTTGTTAAAATGTAATACTAATTTCAAATAACAAATCTTGGCTTTGTAATTAAATTTATTTTATATTTGCCTTCTTTTCAATAACATGTGTTGTTTATTATCAATGCCTTTATTTCCTTGAGTTTAATTTGATGTTCTTTTAATGGCTGTATGAGATAAAATTTTAGATAACTAACTTCCAACTTTGTATAGTTCTAAATATGGCCCTTTAGACACATTATTAGCTGTATCTAGTGGATTCTGTTATAATTTTAATTTTTATTTTCCTCAGAATATTTTCTAATTTTCATTGTGATATCCTCTTTGACCCATGCATTATTTGGAAACATGTTCCTTAATTTCTTAATTTGCAAACATTTTGGGGGAGAATTTAAAATTTGAGATGGATACCACAGGGAAATAATGGTAAAAAAGACCGCATTAAATGTAATGGCCCAAAGAAACCACATCTGAGTTTGCCACCCATGTCTTCACAGCTGCCGTATCTCTGACCTTTTCTCACTTGATTTACTAAATTACTCCATATTCATCCAATCAGTTCTCCTTTTGCTTATGTTATCCAGAGTTTCTTTCTGTTTCATACAACAAACAGCCCTAACTGAGACATTCTGTACACAAAATACCCTGTTCTGCCATTCCTTGTTACCCTATTCAAATGTTGCCAAATATTCAAGGTCCAATTTAACTCATACTTCTTTTAAGAAATGCCTACATCCTCTGGATTCTGCTAAATAGTAACACACAGTTTCTCAGACTTGTTTGTTACATTGTTTTATATTCAATTATTATTTAGCGCTCTTTCTCTACCAAGACTCTTAGAGGTAGGAGGTAGTTAGGAAGCTTAGAAATTATATCGGAGCTGAGATTCTGATTAGGTAGTTATCCAGACTCTATTTTTACTCTACTAGTGACTGGAAATCCACTACTTTAATGAGGCAGGCTATTCAATGTTTGAGCAGCTCTAATCTTCTTAAAAAGTATTTTTAATAGAGATAAATAGTGCTTACTGGAATTCATATCTATGATACTAGTTCAGTTCTCTTAAACATTACAGTATCTACTCCTTTCTCCTCAGAAATATACTGCAGATATTTAGAAAGTGCTACCCCATCTACACTGAATCTCGACTTTGACTCTTTCTGCTCTATTAATTATTCCTTGGAGGGGATGGCCTCCAGTCTCCTATCAGCCTGTATACAGATTCTGGATTGCATTACATTTCAACTGTCGATGGCTTTCAACTGATAGAACACAGCATGTCACTCAAGATGTGTTCCGACGATCGTAGGTTAGAGTGGAATTCTTACTTGATATTCATAAATCATTTAACTCTGCAGTTACTAGAACATAAAATATAGTAATAAGTTGCAGTAAAGAGACTGTAGCTGAAATACAATTAGAGGTGACTTTCTATTAAGGCATTTTAAGTGAACCCCAAATACAATCCTTTAACCACTGACAATGAGACTATGGTACAAGAGTAATAGTCCCCTCAACAAAATGTCACATGGTGGGATTAATTTTTTTTAACTAATATGTTAAAAAAGTAATTTATGAACAGTATTAATATGAAGTTATTACTGAAAGGAAATAATATTGATTTATTAAATTTGATATATATACACACTTGCATATACAAAAAAGGAATTCATAGATAACTCTCAGGAATATGTCACCCATTAATTATGTAAAGTACAATTATCCTATAACAATTATTTTGGTTTAAAATAGAAAGGTCAATATTTTAAGATGATAGAATAATTTATAAATTATTAAAAAGCCAAATTTGTAATCCATACAATTCTAATAAAATGCAATATATATATATAGTGTATGTGTGAATTTAAGAAAGATCAATAGACTCTATACAAATAGAAACAGAAGAAGATTAAAGAGTTAAAGAGGAAGAAAGAATGGAAAAGGCATAAAATAATATCAAATAATCTAACATATGAATAACTGGACTTCCACAGTAGGAAGAAAGAGAGTAAGAGGCAGATGAATTGTTTGAAGAAATAATGCCTGAGAAGTTTCCAAAATAATAAGACCATAAATTACAGATTCATGAAGCTAATATAAATCCAGAATAATTAAAAACAAAACAAAAAAGAAATTCTAGACGTATTGAAATTACTGAAGATGAAAGACAAAGAGAAAATCTTGAAGGTATCCAGAAAAAAAACAACACATTTTATATACTGAAATGTAGACTAAAAAAAGAAAGCAAATTTTTCATTTCAAACTCTAAAAGTCAGACAATAATAGAGTAATATCTACAAACAGAGATTTCTAGGCCCAGGGAAAATGTCTTTTAAAAAGGAGGAATGAATAAAGACTTCAGACAATCAAAGCCTTGAAGGAGCCCATGCCAACAGCACTGCACACAAGAAATATTAAAGGAACCACAGAAAAAGAAATCTAGAAAGAAATAAAGCTGAAAATGTCATATGTAATTGTAAATATAAAATTATTTTATGACTTTTTAAATCTAAAAGCAATGATATAGGTTTATAGACTATGAAAGCGTAAAGCATATGACTGAATACAACAAAGAATGGGAAGAGGAACTGGAATTATACTATTTTAAAATCTATATATGACACATGAAATGCTAAAATATTTAAAGGTAGATTCGGATAATTATGTACTATTTATGATACATACTAGTACATATAGTACACATGTACTGAAATGACATGAGTGTACATGCCATAGTACACTGTATGTACTAATATGTACTATGGCATAATTAGTACACTGTATGTATTAATATGTACTAATATATACTCATATGATTTCAAGAATTTTTATACAATATTCTTGAAATGACAAAATTATACATACAGAATACAATTTAGTGGTTGGTAGAGGTTTAGTCTAGGGAAAATGCTGAAAAACTAAAAGGATATAAATACAAGCCAATAGTAGAATTAATAAGAAATTGTAAAATATAGGCAATTCATTTTAAAATTTTTATTTATTTTACAATTTTTGTGAACACATAGGTGTATATATTTGTGGGGTACATGAGATGTTTTGATACAGGCATGTAATGTGAAATAATGGCATCATGGAGAATGCGGTATCCATCCCCTCAAGCATTTATCCTTTGTGTTACAAATAATGCAGTTACATTCTTTTAGTTATTTTTGAACACACAGTTCTTTGGGAGGACGAGGCGGGTGGATCATGAGGTCAGGAGATTGAGACCATCCTGGCTAACACAGTGAAACCCCATCTCTACTAAAATTACAAAAAGTCGGCCGGACGTGGTGGTGGGCACCTGTAGTCCCAGCTACTTTGGAGGCTGAGGCAGGAGAATGGCGTGAACCCCGGAGGCGGAGCTTGCAGTGAGCCGAGATCGCGCCACTGCACTCCAGCCTGGGCGACAGTGCGAGACTCTGTCTCAAAAGCAAAACAAAACAGAAAAAATACAATTAAGTTACTATTGACTATAGTTACCTTGTTGTATGATTAAATAGTGTATCTTACTCATTCTTTCTAACTATTTTGTTTTGTACCCGTTTATCATCTCCACCTCTCCCCTAACCTGACACTACCCTTCCCAAGCCTCTGGTAACCATCCTTCTACTCACTATTTCCAAGAGTTCAATTGTTTAGATCCCACAAATAAATGAGAACATGTGATGTTTGTCTTTATGTGCTTGGCTTATTTCACTTAACATAATTATCTTCAGTTCCATTAATCTTGTTGCAAAGGACAGAGTCTCAGTCTTTTTGTGGCTGAATAGTACTCCATTGTGTATATGTACCATATTTTCTTTATCCATTCCTCTGTTGGTGGACATATAGGTTGCTTCCAAATTTTGGTTATTGTGAACAGTGCTGCAACAAACATGAGATTGCAGATATCTCTCCCGTATACTGATTTCATTTCTTTTGTATGTTTACTTAGCAGTGGGACGGCTGGATCATATGGTAGCTCTGTTTTTAGTTTTTGAGGAATCTCCAAACTGTTTTCCACAGTGGTTGCACTAGTTTACGTTTCCACCAACAGTGTACAAGCCTCCCATTTTCTCTGCATCCTTATCAGCATTTATTATCGCCTGTCTTTTGCATAAAAGCCATTTTAACTGGGGTCAGGTGACAGCTCATTGTATTTTCCATTTGCATTTCTCTGATGATCAGTGATGTTCAGCACCTTTCATATGCCTGTTTGCCATTTCTATGTCGTCTTTTGAGAAATATCTATGCTGATTTTTAATTGGATTATTAGATTTTTTCCTATAGAGTTGTTTGAGGTCTTTATATATTCAGGTTATTAATTCCTTCTCAGATAGGTAGTTTGCAAATGCCATTTAATTTTTGAAAAGCACCGAAAGTGGAAAAAAGAAATGAAGAACAGATAGACTATATTGCAAACAGCCAGTGAGATAATAGATTTTTATCAAACACTAACAATACTTACATTATCACTTGTTTAAATTATCGTTTCAAGACAGAAGTTGTCATATTGGATTAAAAATTAAGAACCAATAAGCAGATACCACTACACACCTTTTAGAATGGCTAAAACCCAAAACAGTGAAAACAAAAAATGCTAGCAAGAGTATGGAGCCACCGATATATTCATTCATCATTGATGGGGATGCAAAGTAGTACAACCACTGTAGAAGACAGTTTGGCAGTTCCTTAGAAAGCTATATATACTTTTACCACATGATCCAGTGATCATATTCCTTGGTATGTTCACACACACACCAGAAAAAAGAAAAAAAACCCACAACCAAAGACAAACAACCAAAAAACCTTGCACACAAATATTTGAAGCAGCTTTATTCATCATTGTCAGAACATTTAAAAAGTAAGAACAAACAAGATACCACTATAAACTTTCAAGAAAACAAGATGTCCTTCAAAAGATAAATGTATAAACAAACTGGCATATCCGTACACTGAAAAATTATTTGGCAGTAAAAGGAAATGAGCTACCAAGTCACAAAAAGACATAAAGGAAGCTTACATGCATATTACTGAGTAAAATAAGCCAGTATGAAAAGATTACATACTACATAATTCGAACTACATGACATTCTAGAAAAGGCCAAACTATAGAGGCCATTGGTTGCCAAACTATAGGTCATTGGTTGCCAAGGGTTCAGCAAAAAAGAGGATTAAATAGGTGGAACTCAGGGAATTTTTTAAGGCAGAAAAATTATTCTATTTGATACTTCAATGGTAGCTACATGCAATTATACCTTTGTAAAAACCCATACATTGTATAACAAAAATACTAAATCCCAATGTAAACTATGAACGTTAATGAATATTGTCTTGTCAATTGCAACAAATTTGTCACATTAATGAAAAAATGTTAACAATAAAGGGGATTGTGGGGAAGAAGAGGGGACAGAGGGATAATATGAGTACTCTGTCATTTTGAAACTGACCCAATTGTCTATAGATAGTTACTTTTTTGGACAAACATAGAAGCTGATTCTTTCAGTCTTAAAACTTGAGAAACTTACATGTGTCTTATCTGAGTTTATTTCAGGGAACTGACAATCAGGTAGCATCCCAGACAGTATCAAAGAGCTGAAACTTACAATATCATTGCATCTAGACAATGGTGGGATGCCAGATCCCTTCTTTGTCTTGATGGTAGTGTGCCCCTCCCTAATTCCTGTTTGCCTACATATAGCTACATCCCTTCTCTGCAATATAAATCCCCAATTTCAGGGAGATAGATTTGAAACTGACCTGCTCTCCTCGGCTGCAGCACCCAAGAATAAAGCCTTCTTCCCTGGCAATACTCATTGTTTCAGTAACTGGCTTTTCGTACTGTGAGCAACAGGACCTAAACTGAATCCATGGCATTTCAGTAACAATTTCTGCTCATTTTTTCTTTAAATCTTAAACTTCTTTAAAAATATTCTATTAATTTAAAAAGGTAATATTTATCTATTTGCTAGTTACAAGAAACTTAGATTGAATATGAAGGCATGTATAAGATTAAGAGTAAAATGAATGTAAACACTAATCAAAAGAAAGCTGGCGTGACTCTGTTAATAACAGAAAAGTTGAAGTGAAAAACAAAATATTATCAGAAATTAAAGAAGGCCATTATGTAACAATAAAAGGCAATAAAATGTTTAATTCACCAAGATGACATGACAGCTCCAAATGGGTATGTAGCTAGCAACAGAACTTCAAAATGTACAAAGCAAAAGTAGATAAAACTGAAAGGAAAAAGAGGCAGATTCACAATTATCACTGGAAACATCATCACTCTTCAGTACTACATGTTCAGTAATCAATAGACAAACAGAAAATTGGTAAGAATGTAGGAGACTGAACATCACAAGGAATGTGAATTATTTCACATTTACAGAACACTCCATCAAGTAACAGCAAAATACTCATTTATTTTCCAATGCACATAAAAATTCACCAAGATGGACCACATTTTGGGCCAGAGATCAGGAAACTTCTGTATAAAAGGTAAAATAATCAATATTTTAGGGTTTTTGATCTATATAGTCTCTCACCACAACTCATCTGTTGTCAGGTGAAAGGCCTTGTGGATAATGGAGAAACAGTTTGGTTTTTTTTTTTTTTTGTCAAATTCTACTCAATAATCTCACTCTGCCCTAGGTATTTACTCATGTGAAATAAAAACTTAAGTAACACACAAAACCTGGTACCTAAATGTTTATAGTAGTTTCATTTGTAATCACCAAAATCTGGCAACAATCCAGATATCTCACAGCCAGGGAGAAAAGGTAAACAAGCTGGTATATCTACACAATGCAATGCTGTCAAGCAATCAAAAAGGAAGAGACTGCTTTTGCTACTTTTGGGTACAACTACGTAGATGAATCACAAATGAGCTATACTAAAAAAGGTTCGGTTTTAAAAAGGCTATATACTGTGTTTTTCCACTTATATAACACTCCGGAAAAGACAACATTTGAAGGATTAATGTTATATTAATGGTTGCAAAAGGCTAGGACTTGGTGAAAGGTTAACCACAAAGTGCCAAGGAGACCATCTGGACAATAATGGGATTGTCATATTATTGCTGTGATTTTTAAACTCATAAAACTGTACACTATTTATCAGTAAACCTGACAGATAAATGTTATGATAGATTGTACAGAGTCCCTGAAGATAACTTGGGGGCTGCCATTGTGTGAGGATACTATGGTGAGTATTTCCATGCAACTCAGATACATACTCTTGCAAGTGTTTTATTAATTAAGAGGTTTTTTTTAAAAAAAAAAAAAAAAAAAAACTATTGAGTGGTACAGTTCATATCATTATGTACTAGATCTAGTTTAGATGAAAGAAGAAATGTCATCTCATCTGAGGGTTCTGGCTCTCACTACCCTCAAGAATACTTCAACAATTTTTCTATAAGATGCTGCATTTTCTTGGCCTTTGTCACTTCTTGCCTGCACTATTACCTGATCTCTTCTTTTCACTGAATTTGCTAATAATATTTCATTCAAATTCATCCAACATCAGCAGTAGATTTAAAATGAAAACTTGATCATTATCGTTGAAAACACCTAACTGTTTCACTGAATTCTGAAGTATGAATTACTGAGATTTTCTGAAGGTGTCTTAGGGGCTGCCAACTGAAGTGAACATAAAGCAAATTGTACCTTCCTCCTCCCCCGAATGCTCTAACTAACTTCAACAGGAAAATTTCCCTTTTATTTGTTTTCTAAATTTAAATTCTCCCCCAGATTTCTTACATACAATGAATTCTACTTTCAGAAATAGTTTTAAAACCACAAACTCTCCTGATAAAAACATCTTCTTAACGTGGCAAAGAAGTGCACTGGTTGTTCTATCTGGTCTTCTCCAACACTGCATTTATCACTTCCTGCCCTACTCTTCCTGTAGCATGACTAAGCAGTCATGCTCTCCATAAGCTCTCTGCCTTGCTTATTGTAGCCTATCATCTCGGAATGCACTTTATTCTTTCATTTGCTTGGATAACTTTTGCTCATACATATAGGTTCATTTTTAAGAGGTATGTGTAAGGAACTTCCTTGACATTCCAGACTGGATTATTTATTCCTTCTCACATTTTCATTTTACATATTGCTGTAAGCACATTTTCACATTTTATTATATTGTTTTTTATGTGACTCAGAACTCAGCCTTTGAGTCTCTTTTGATCTCTTCCCTTCCTGTCTACACCCACTCCCTTTAGTGACCTCCTCCAGTTTTTTGCCTTTATATATTACCTATACACTTATGATTCATAAAATTATCTCCAACTTTGATATCTCCACTGAAATAAAGACTTCTATAATAAATTTTCAACTTAAAATTTCTAATTGACTATCTAATAGGTATCTCAATCTCGACTTTTTCAAACTGAACTTCTTAATATCCCCCAACCCAAAAATATTGTTTCTGAATTATTTCACTGTTTTGCTAACAACAATAGCCTTAGTCTAGTTGTCAACCTAAACCTATGAACTCATTCTTGAATATTCTCAATAATCAATATCGATACATAAAATAACGCTTTTAGCTTTCTTATCAAAATATATCATTCCAGTTCCTCTATTGCATTGCAAACACCTTAAAGACTGATCCTCCAGCTAACTACAAGCATAACTACACAAAATTCAAAATAAAAAGCAACTCTCTGAAAACAGTGGAGCAAATGAAAAATCTACCTATTGGCAGATTGTTAGAGGGAAATCAAAATGTGGAAATGTTGCTAAATGGGGTTCATTACTTTTCAACACTTTTGGCTTCATCACAAAGGCTTTCCTCAGTAATGGAGCAAAGCCGTCTTAGCAGATAGAACCCCAAGATCTCAAGGAGAAAAAGCAGAAAACACCGTGGAGAGAAATTAAAGATGAATTAAGTAAGTGGACAGATGCATTGTATAAGAGTGTTAAAAGAGTCACTTACATTAAAATTGTAATTCTCACTGAAATAACTTATGTATTCAATAAAATTGCTACTGTAATTCTAACAAGTGTTCTGTAGAATTTGACAAGGATATATTAATATTTATACAGTAATACAAAGAACCTAGAATAACCAATGCAAATGTTTTGAATAAAAAATTAGAATGACACACTGTATCAAAGTTAAGAATCAATATAAAGCTATAATAATGATGATAGTTTAGCAATGGTTCAGAAATGGCTCCATATAATGGTCAAATGATTTCTTGTACCATTATTACTTTAACTCTTCATTTTCTGATATTAAATTCACATGCAGTTGTAATAAATAATAGACAGGTCCCACTGAGTGAAACAGATCCTTTACCCAATAGTAGCATCTTGGGTAAGTTGCTGATTTTTTGTGTTATCATTTTGTCTATTACTGAGATAGAGTGTAAAAATCTTTGATATTGTTTGACTGTGTCCCCACCAAGTCTCTCCTTGAATTGTAGCTCCCATAATTCCCACATGTTGGGGGAGGCACCTGGTAGAAGATAATTGAATCATGGGGACAATTTCCCCCATATTGTTCTTGTGGAAGTGAATGAGTCTCACGACATCTGATGATTTTATAAGGATTTTCCCCTTTCACTTGATTTATTCATTCTCTCTTGTCTGCCACCATGTAAGACACGTCTTTCACCTTCTGCCATGATTTTGAGGCCTCCCTAGGCACATGGAACTGTGGGTCCATTAAACCTCTTTTCCTTTATACATTACCCAGTCTCAGGTATGTCTTTATCAGCAGTGTGCAAACGGACTGATACAGTCTTTAGCTTAAATTGTGTATTTGCCTATTTCTCCTTTCACTTGTATTAGTCTTACTTCAAATATTTTGTATGGTGCATGGATAATTAAGATTAATATATTTCGTTGGAATGACCATTTTATAATTATACAATGTCCCTCTCTGTCTCTAGTTATTGACTGAGATATAGATCTACAGTTTTATTTATCAGATATTTTTCATTGATGAAACTTTGCATAATACAATTTTTTCTTTTTTTCCATTTACTATATCTATAGTTTTATAGTTTATCTGAATTTCTTACAAACAGCATATAGATAATGATAAAAGATAATTTCTATTTAATATAGTTGCCAATATGTCAGATATTTTACTTTTGTTTTGGGTTTTTCCTTCCCCAATCATTTTACTGTTTGCCTTTTTCTACCTTTCTATGGGTTACTTGACCTTTTTCAGACTTTCATTTTAATTTGTCCATAGTGTCACTGTGTGCATCTGATGTCAACCTTTCTTACTGGTTATTATATATATATTACATTATATGTACATAACTTATCAGTCAACTGGTGTCATTATTTTGCCAGTTAAAGTAAAATGTAGAACCTTTAGCACACTTTGTGCTCCTCCACCACCACCCATTTACAATATAATTGTCTTAAATATTTTTCCACATAAACTTAGAATCACATCAGAAGGTGTTGTAACTTTTTCATCAAGCATCAAACATAATTTAGAAAATTTAAGAGGAGAAGAAAAATGTATTGTCTTTACCAATATTTTATAACAATGAGAAAATTTCCTTTAGCCATATCCTTAGGGCAGATCTGCTGGTGACAAGTCCTCTTAGTGTTTATTCCAAAATGTCTTGATTTGTCCTTGACTCTTGAAATATATTTTTAGTAGACATAGAATTCAGGGTTGACAGAACCTTTTATCAGCTCTTAAAAAAATATCATGTCTCTTCTCCTTGCTGACCTGGTTTCTGATGAGAAACCTGCTGTTATTCATTTTGTTTTTACCTTCATGTACGGTGTCAATTTTCTTGCTGCTTCCAAGTTGTTTTCTTCATCCTGAGTTTTCAGAAGCTTGACTATAATGTGTCTTGGTGTGTATAGTTTGTAGTTTATTCTGTTTGTGATACAAACTAATCCAAGAAGCGAAGTAGTTTCTTAGATCTGTTAGCTTACACCATTTCCCAAATTTGGGAAGATTTTAGCCATTATCTCTTAGAGTAATTTTTCAATCTTATCCTTTTTCTTCTCTCCTGGAACTCAAGTGACACAAATGTTAGCTCTATTGATATACAGTCTAAAGTTTCCTCAGGCACTGTTTATTTTTTAAAATTTATTTTCTATGTTTTGTCAATTGTGTAATTTTTATTGTTCTCTCTTAAGATTCAAAAATTATTCATTCTATCCTTTCTGTTCCTCTATTAGAACCACCTTTTGCAATTTAATTTTCATTATTGTAGTTTTATGTTCTAAAATTTTTATTTGATTCCACTCTATACCTCCTATATCTTTGCTAAGACTTTCTATTTTATTGCTGAGTTAAAAATATATTTCCAGTATGTTTGTAACTTCTGGGTGAAGCAATTTCATGATGACTGCTTTAAAATCTCTGTCAGAGAATAATTTCTGCTCTCTCAGTTTTAAGTTTATTGAATTTTTAAAAAAACAAGTTCAGATTTTTGGGTTCTTAGTAAAATGAGTGACTTTCTACTGAAACCTGGACAACTTAAGTATTATGTTATGAGATCTTGACTCTTACTTCAATTTTCCGTCTTAGCTCCCTTCCTTTAACATGACTCCAGTAAGGAGAGAAAGGCATGCCCCATTATTGTTGAATGAATTCGTAAGTCCAGGCACCTCACATGATTTCCACCGACATTGCAGGGCAGGGGATAGAAGGTGACAATAGGGGGATGAAAAGAGAAACAGGCTGGGAGAAAGACACTTGGTTACCAACCACTGGAGATAAAAGTCTCCACCCTCTATTCAGCCCTCTTTGGTGCCACACCTGTACTTTCAGGGGGATCGCTGAGTGTCCTTACAGCCGGACAGGCGTGGAAGTCCAGGCTCTCCACTCAGTCTTTGCTGGGATTGCTGAAAGTAGGGCAGAAATTTCTGTCTTTCACCTTTTCATGTTTGTGCTAGTGTTTAGGAATAGTAGTTCTTATTATATGAAAGTGTTCCACCTGACTATGAATAGAGTGCTGCTTTCCTGCTCCTGTGACTAGAGAAAAGACTTTGTGGGTGTTTTCTTTTCTGTGCCTGCTGATGTTTTCAAGCTACCATCTTCAACAGCTTTGTTACTGGAATACATAACATCAAAAGAAAACGCGGGGAACTGACCACACCATTGCACAGATTTTGAGGTCCTTAGATCATGACTTATTTTATCTACCTTTTAGTGTCCTTTAATGATGGTTATATATAAAATGTCCAAGCTTTTCATTGTTTATAGCAGGAGAAATAGGAAAAAAATATCTACTCCATTTTTCCACAAATGTAAGAGGTCAGTTGATTTTTGTAAAATTGCCAAGATAATTCAATAAATTTCATTGCATTACCTAAATGTTTCATATCAAATAAATATATAATATACATATACACAGTAATATAATTTACATAGAATGCTTCATATATTTTATTTCTACATTATATATTAATTTGCAACCTATTGTTATTATACTTTAAATTGTTTTCTATTAAATAAGTTTTTTTTAAAAAGAGACAAACTCTTTAACATGTACATACATATTAAATATTTTAATGCTATTTATTCCTTTGTGTAAATAAAGGTTTCCATCTGGGATCATTTTACTTTATCCTGTAGAACTTTCTTTGCAGCTTCTTATAATGCTAGTCTGGAAATGGATCGTATTTTAGCGTTCGTTTACCTAGAAATGTTTTCATTTTGTATTCATTTTTAAAGAATATCTTCACTGGACATAGAATAACAGGCTCACAATTTGGTTTTATTTTCAGCTCCTAAAAATGTTGCTACATTTTATTCTGGCTTGCATTGTTTTTGTTGCTAAATCAAAGGCTATTGCTATTTTTATACCTGTATGCAGATCGTGCTCATTTTTGTCTTTTAGTTGTTTTTAAAATTTTATTTTACAACTTATATTTTTTGAGATGGAGTCTTGCTGTGATGCCAAGGCTGGAGTGCAATGCAAGATCTTGGCTCACTGCACCCTCCACTTCCCAATTCAAGTGATTCTCCTGCCTCAGACTCTCGAATAGCTGGGACCACAGGCACACTCCACCACACCTGGATAATCTTGTATTTTTAGTAGAGATGGGGTTTTACCATATTGGCCAGGGTGGTCTCGAACTCTTGACCTCAAGTGATATGCCTGACTCAGCCTCCCAAAGTGCTGGGATTACAGACGTGAGTCACTGTCCCTGGCCATCTTACAACTTTCTATAAGTGATTTGGTCATAGCTTTGGGTAGATTTTTTGAACTTCTCAGATATGAGAAGAACCAATTTTTGTATAAGTATTTTAAACCCATTCTTTTTTGAGGGGAATTAAATTAGACCTATGTTAGATTACTTGAAATTTTCTCATAGTATTGAGAATTTGTTCATCATTTAGCATTTTATTCTCTTAGTGATTTAGTTTATGTATTTTCTCTTTCTATGTCTTCAAGGTTACTGACTTTTACTTTGATATTGCTAAATCTACTTTAAAGTTCATCCTGAGTATGCTTGCACTTTACAGCCCTAGAAGTTTCATTTGCATATCCTTCATGTCTTTCTTTATATTATTCATGTTTTCCTTTAATTTATTACACGTAATTATATCTCCTTTTAGTTCTTATTTGGTAACACTACTATTTCTGATTTTTGAAGCTTTGGGGTTTATTTTCTTTTTACTAGTGGTAGGACATTTTCCTGCTTCTTTACATGTCTAGTGTTTCTTTTATTTGATGCTGAATAATGTTAATACTGTTTTTAAATAGATTTTATTATTTTTCTTCCAATAGTGTTAGACTTTATTTTGGCTTGCAGTTAAATTATATGCTAACCAGCTTGATTCTTTTAAAAACTTGTTAATGTAAGTCTAGAATAGGCTTTACTTTAAGATTAATTTATTCATAATAACAAGGTTTGATCATTCTAGAGCCTCTTTTGAAAATTGCAGATGTTTTATGGGTTGCTTCCTGTAATTTATCACAGATCCATGTTAGGTATTTTTAGGCTTACACTTCCCCTGTCATTGTTTTTACTCCAGAGATCTTTCTTTATGCAGTGTGAAAAGTAACTCCTGGTCAGAATAATTGCAGGAATCAACTCATTTGTGATTCTGCTCTCAGAGAACATGGCCTCCATTCTGTGATGTTTGAAATAATTGTTTCATATATTTTGTCCTGTTTTCTAGTTATTTATTACAAAGGCAAGTTGAAGGTTCACTTATTCTGATATCTCTTTAAATGGAAGTTTCTTGTATCTGAATGCATCACTATTCAATATGATATTTATTTTTCTTTTGTTTGTCTTTTTCTCCTACCACAATTTCAGCTCTATGAGGGCAAGCATTTTTTTCTTCCTACTAGAAAAGTTGCTAGCACATTGGAATCATGTTATAAATACTGGTTTTTGCTGAAGCTGCTTACTGTTTTGGGAAAACAGCACCGTCAGCTAATTAACTAAAGATTCCTCATGATTCCACTAAAGCACCGTGATCTGGCATCCTTTCTAGGTGGCTGATGCCCAAACCCTTTTGCTGTTAAATATTTCGACTTTTATTTCTGATTTCCTTATTTGGAAAGGGAAGAATAATGTTTTCAATATTCCAAAAACAAATCATGATACCAATTACCACTTGGTATATTTTCTTAGCTCTTATTGACTCCTATTTTTAAAAGATGCTGCTGTTACGTCATTGTCAGAATGATTCATTTCCCTTGGCCTTGCTTTAAATATAACTGAAAACCTTCATCACTAGGTAAAATATCTGCAAACTTTGAATTTCTAACAGCTATTTCCAGTTATCCTACTACCATCTTCCCCCCACCACAAAAACACACAACTGTCTTTGCTGAAAAACTCTCATCTGTCACTCTTGGTTAAGAAGCAACAGTTTTTATAATTCTGTGTCTCTACGCAGATTCCCTCTATAATTATAGCAACAGAACGTTTCTAATTAATGTGTTTATGTATTTATCATTATTCTTTTTCTGGTTGTCTTGGAAACAAAGGCAGAGAATATCAGTATTTACTTCAGCTTAGGAATTTCTGTTGAAGAGGGAAGATAGAGACAATAAAATAGGCATCAGCTAGGCAGAGGTAGCTTCATTTTCACTTTCTTCAAATTGGAAATGCATAGCACAAGTCTCCCTTGATTATTTTCTTACAGTCATAAGTCTCTAGAAATTTGTGAATGCTGGCCATCAATGTATTGAGTCTCATTCATCTGGCTATATAATAATAATCTATGAAGCTTTAGGCCAGAGGTGTCCAATCTTTTGACTTCCCTAGTGTATTAATCTGTTCTCGTGCTGCTAATCAAGACATACCTGAGACTGGGTAATGTACACAGAAAAGAAGTTTAAGTGACTCACAGTTCCACAGGGCTGGGATGCCTCACAATCATGGTAGAAAGTGAATGAGGAGCAAAGGCAAGTCTTACATGTTGGCAGGCAAGAAAGAGCTTTTGCAGGGGGGACTCCTCTTTATAAAACCATCAGATCTCATGAGACTTATTCATTATCATGAGAACAGCACAGGAAAATCTGCCCCCATAATTCGATTACCTCCCACTGAGTCCCTCCCATGACACATAGAAATTATGGGAGCTACAATCCAGATGAGATTTGGGTAGAGTCACAGCCAAACCGTATCACCTGGGCCACAGTGAAAGAAGAAGAATTGTCTTGAGTCACAAATAAAATACGCTAACACTAACAATAGCTGACGTGTTAAAAAAAAAAAAAAAAAAAAAAAAAAAAAAAAAACCTCAAAAAATCTCATAATGTTTTAAGAAAGTTTAAGAATTTGCATTGGGCCACATTCAAAGCCATCCTGGGCTGCATGCAGCCTGTGGGCCATACTTTGGACAAGCTCACTCTAGGCTGAGGAGAACTGAAATAAACAGATCGTTTTTGTGATGAATTTCCCAGGTGTTCTTTCAGCTTCTTTTATTTGGATGTCTAGAAATAAAGGACATACAAATTAATAAAGAGGAAGTCAGTTTCTCGCTGCTTGCTGATAATATGATCATATACCTAGAAAACCCTCAAGACTCATCCAAAAAGCTCCAAGAACTGGTAAATGAATTCAGCAAAGTTTCAGGATACAAAATTAACATACACAAACCAGTAACTCTGCTATACACCAACAGCAACCAAGCTGAGAATCGAATGAAGATGAGATCTGATTAACAAATAACAATGTATATATTTAAGATGTACAACTTGTTGTTTTGGTAAGTGTGTATATTGTAAAATAATCACCACAATCAGGCTACTTAACATACCCATTATTTCACATAGTTACCATTTTGTTTTTCTTTTATGATGAGAGCGTTTAAAATCTATACTCCCATTTAGCATCTACCCTCCTGGCAAATTTAAAATGTACAGTGAATATTGTTAATTACTGTCACATTACTGTACATGAGATCTCAAGAACGTCCTACTACATATCTGAAATTTTATACATTTTTTCAAATATCTTCTTCCCCCTCCCCAAAGCTAATGACAACCACTATTCTACTCTATGTTTCTATGAATTTAACTAATTTAAATTCCACATATGAGTGAGATTATACATAACTTATCTTTTTGTACATGAGATATTTAGCATAATATCCTTCAGGTTCATCCAAGTTGTCACAAATGCCATGATGTCCTTTTTTAAGGCTGAATAATATTCCATCGTATGTATGTATATACACCACATTTTCTATATCAATTTTTTTCATCTATTAAGATCCAGGTTGTTTTTGTACTTTGGCTATTGTGAGTAATATGGTAATGAACACAGAATTACAGGCATTTTCTCAAGATATTTTATTTCCTTTAAATATATACAGTTAGATTGCTAGATCATAGGGGAGTTTTAATTTTTAAAGAAAATTTTACTTTAATTTTTGAAGAAAGTTCTGTACTGTTTTCCATAATAACAATAACAATTTAAATTCACCAAAACAGCACATGTTTTCTTCATGTCTTGTTAATGATTTTTATCTTTTGTGTATTTGATAATTGTCATCCTAACAGGTACGTAGTAGTATCACATTGTGTTTTTAATTTGTACTTCCTATTGATAGGGATTTTGAGCACCTTTATATACACACCTGTTGGTCATTTCTATGCCTTCTTTTGATAAATATATATTCAAGACCTAGGCTCATTTTAAAATAATATTATTTTACTTTTTCTTGTTGTTATTGAATTCTTCATATATTTTAACATATAAGGACATTATTCTCTTACTGGATATATGATTTGCAAACATTTTCCCTCTTTCTGCAGATTGTCTTTTTACTCTAATTGTTTCCTTTGTTGAGCAGATGCTGTGCAATTTAGTGCCATACCACTTGTCTAATTTTGCTTTTGTTGCCTGTGGTTTTGAAGTCATATCCCCAAAATTACTATCTAGACCATTGCTAAGAAGCTCTTCCCTATGTTCTTCTGTCTTATGTTTGTCTTTTTTTTTTTTTTCATTTTTTGTTACTTTTTGTATATGGTGTGAGATAAATGTTTCATCTTATTCTTCTACATGTGGATTATCTAGATTTCCTAGCATCACTTAAGAGACTCTCCTTTTCTCATCGTATGTTTTGATATGATAGTTTTGCAAAGATCAATTGACTGTAGATGCATGGATTTATTCCTGGGCTCTGTTTTCTGTTCCATTGGTGTATGTGTCTGTTTTTATGTCGGTACACTACAGTTGTGATTACCACAGCCTTATAATATCTTTTGAAATCAGTAACTGTGATGCTTCCAGCTTTGCTCTTCATGCTCAGGATTGCATTGTACATTTGAGGTGTTCTGTACTTCCACAGGAATTTTAAGACATTTTTCTGTGAAGAATGCTATTGGTAATACAATAGAGACTGTACTGAATCTGTAGATGACTTTGGGTAATGTGGACATTTCATATTGTTAATTCTTTAAATCTATGAACACAAGCTATCCTTCCGTTTATCTATGACTTCTTTGATTTTCATCAATAATGTTCTATAATTTTCAGTGTACATATCTTTTACCACTTTGGTTCAGTTTATTCCTAAGTATTCATATTGTTGCTATTTAAAATGAAATTGCTTTTGTTTTAATTGACTTGTTGCATAGTGTGATATTTTTGTACAGAAATGCCACTAAGGTTTCCATGTTAATTTTTCACCTTGCAAGTTTACTGAATGTGTTTCTAACGGGTTGAATGTACTCTAACAGGATTTTGTTGTCTTGTTTTGGTTGTTGACCCTTTAGATTTTTCTACATGTATGATTATATGATCTGCCTAAGGAGAATATTGTACTTCTTCCTCTTAGATTTGGATGACTTTTAATTCTTTTTTTTTTTTTTTTTTGGTCTAATTGTTTTGGCTACAAATTGCATACTATGTTGACTAGAAGTGGTAAGAGCAGGCAAACAACTTGTGCAGAAACTTCGAGTAAATGCTTTCATTTTTTTTCCCTAGAATGAGAGTTGTAGGCTTTTCATAAGTAACCTATGTTGTATAGAGGTATCTTATCTATCTATTGTTTTGAGAGGTTTAATCATGATTTGTCAAATGCTTTTCCCACCCATATTGAAATTATTATGTGGTTTTTATTTTTAGTTTTCTTAATGTGGTGTATCATTGATTGATTTGCAAATATTGAAACATCATTGCATCCCAGCAATCAATCCCACGTGGTCATGGTGTAACACCCTTTTAATGTGCTGTTGAATTCAGTTTGTGGCATTTTAGTGAAGATTTTGAATCTATGTTCACCAAAAATATTGGTCTATAGTTTTGATGGTTTGTTTGTTTGTGCTGTCTTTGTCTGACTTTGGTAGCTGGGTAATGCCAGTCCCATAAAATGAGTTCAGAAAAGTTCTCTCTTCTACTTTCTGGAAAAGTTAAAGAAGGATTGGCATTAATTTTTCTTTGGATTTTTGGTAGAATTCACTTGTAAAGATATCAGGACCTAAACTTTTCTTTTTGGGGAAGTTTTGAATTACCTACTAAATTTCCTTGTTATCTGAACAGGCTCTATTTCTTCTTGATTCATTTTAATTAGATTGTATGTCCCTAGGCATTTATCCAATTTTTTCAAAGTATCCAGTTTGTTTTAATATAATTGTTCACAGTAATCTCTTGAGATTCTATTTCTGAGGCATCCATTGTAATATCTCCTCTTTCATATCTATTTTTATTTGTCTTCTCTCTTTTTTCTTAGTTGGTCTAGCTAAGCATTTATATTTTTAAAAAAAATTTCCAAGAACCAACTCTTAAAGCAATTGATTATATTATTTTTAAATCTACATTTGACTTATTTCTTCCCTAATTATTTCCTTTCTTCTGCTAACTTTGGACTTAGTGTTTTATTTTTTTTTCTTTGAGATACAAATTTGGGTGTTTGTTTAAGATTTTTCTTCTTTTTTATTGTAATAATTTTTAGCTATAAACTTGCCTCTTTAATATATCTGTTGTTGCATCTCATAAATTTAATAGGTTACATTTTCATTTTCATTTGGCAGGAGCTATTTTTTAATTCCCTTTTGATTTTCTCTTTGACCCAATGATTGTTTAAGAATGTATTGCTGGCTGGGTACGGTGGCTCACGCCTGTAATCCCAGCACTTTGGGAGGCCGAGGGGGGCGGATCACGAGGTCAGGAGTTCCAGACCAGCCTGGTCAACATAGTGAAACCCTGTCTCTACTAAAAATACAAAGAAGTAGCTGGGCATGGTGGCATGCACCTATAGGCCCAGCTACCTGGGAGGCTGAGGCAGGATAATTGCTGGAACCCGGGAAGCAGAGGTTGCAGTGAGTTGAGATGGTGCCACTGCACTCCAGCCTGGGTGACAAAGTGAGACTCTGTCTTTAAAAAAA
>NW_012121265.1:11461323-11596491 GCF_000951035.1 Colobus angolensis palliatus
AAAAAAAAAAAAAAAAAATTGCTTAATTTCAATGTATTGTGAATTCATCTTTTTTTTTTTTTTTTTTTACTGTTATGGATTTCTATTCGTTTCATTGTGATTAGGATAAATGCTTGGAATCACTCTGATCTGAAGTTTGTTAAGGCTTGTATTGTAAACTAACATATGACCTATTCTGGGTAATGTTCCATATGCACTTGAGAAGAATGTGTATTCTTCTGCAGTTGGCTGGAAAGTTCCATGTATGTGTGCTAAGTCCATTCAATCTAGAGGTTAAGTGAGCTGTTTATTAATTTCTATCTGGATATCTTATTTATTGAAAGCAGGGTATAGAAGTCTCCTAGTATTATTGTATTCTTGTCAATTTCTCTCATCCGATCTGTCAATATTTATTTCACATGTCTAGGTGCTTTAATGTGGAGTGCGTATAAATTTATAATTGTTACACCTTCCTGTGAATTGACCCTTTTGTCCTTATATAATGACTTTTTGCTCTAGAAACAATTTTTGAGTTAACATCTTTTTTTTTTTTTCTGATATAAGGATAGCCACTCTGCTTTCTATTGGTTACCATTTACATGAAATATGTTTTTCTAGCCCTTTACTCTTATCCTATGTAGGTCTTTAAGTCTAAAATGAGTGTCTTCTGGACAGCATATCACTAGGTCTTTTCTGTTTTTAAACCATTCAGAAACTCTATGGTTTTTGATTGAAACATTTAATCTTTTTATAAGGTAATTATTGATGATGAGAAATTATTGACATTTTGTTAATTGTTTTTGTTTGTTTTACAGTTGTTTTGTTCCTCTGTTCACGTGTCTTCTTTTTTCACTTGATAATATTTGTACTGATTTGCTTTGGTTCTTTTCCCTTCATTTTGTGTCTTTGTATTCAGTTTTCTTTTCTTTGTAGTTACCTCTAGGCTTGCATAAAATATCTTGTAGTTATGACTGACTGTTGTAGGTTGATCATAACTCAGCTTCAATCACATGAAAAAACTTTCCACTTTTACTCTCCTCCACCCTGCCACACATAAATTGTGTCCTCTTGTAGTCAGAGTTGACTTCTTTTTATATTGTGTTACCAGTAACAAACTTATCTTTCAACTTTCATATTAGCATTATAAAAGTAATTTATGCACCACCATTAAAGTGTTACATTATTGTATTTGCTTAACATATAGTTGTTACATTATTGTGTATTTGCTTATATAGTTATCTTTGTCAGTGAGATTCATGCTTTCATAGAATTCCAGTGTTATGGATATTATATGTGACATGTAATTTTCTCTTGGGCTTTCAAAATCCTCTTTGTCTTTGAATTTTACAACTTAATGATAATGCGTTTTAATGTGGACCTCTTTTTGTTCAACCTATTTGTTTCCATTGGGTTTCTGAATATGCATATCTATTTATTTCCTCAGATTTGGGTAGTTTTCTGTCATTATTCCTTTACATAATTTTTCTGTCCTGTTCCCTTTCTCTTTTTATTCTGAAACTTCCTCAGTGTGTTATTGGGTACCTTGATGGTGTTCCAATAAGCCTGTAAACTTTCTTCATTTTTATTAGTTTTACTGTTTTTCTGCTCTGACTAGATAACATCAAATGCCCTGTCTTTGAATTTGCTGATACTTTCTTCTGCTTGATCATTCTGTAGCTGAAGCTCTCTTTTGCAGTTTATATTTTATTCATTGTGTTCTTCAGCTCTAGAATTTGTTTGGTTCTTTCTTACAACTTCTATCTTTTGGCTGAATTTCTGTGTTTGTTCATATATTATTTTCTGATTTTATTGAATTGCCTATGTGTGTTTACTTGTAGTTGGATGAGCCACTTTAAATCATACATACAAAAAATTACTTGAATTCTTCTTAGGCAATATTTATTTTTCCACTTCTATGTGTTCTATTATTGGAAATGTATGTTTTATATTGCTGATGTCATGTTTCCCTGACTTTTTTTGTTCTTTGCAGAATTGCATTGGTATTTGCATTGTTAAAGTAGTGAATTACCTTCCAAGACTTTACAGACTGGCTTTAGTCTGAAAGGACATTTACTTGCAGTTGGGCATGAGTTGCTGGCTGGATGGGGTATGGTTGGCTACTTTTTATGGATCCAAGGGGTATATGGTAGCCCTGAGTCTAAGGCTGCTTTGAATACAAATAATGCATGAGCTGAAGAAGGGGTAGTGGTTACAGCTCTGGGAAGGCAGTGCCAGCAGTGACTCAAGCTCTGGGTGTGGATTGAGATGTATTGGTGTGGGCTCTAGGAGGCTATATCAGCTGAGGTTTTTATTAAAAAATACTGTTCAAGTCCTCTATAATGAAGTGCATCTGTGGTGCTGGTGTGCTCTGTGACAACAGCTGCTGAATTTCTCGTGTTTTACTTTTCCCATATAGAGGGAAGTCACAGTCAAGTAGATTCTTCTTGGTGCTTTTCCGTGCCAGAATAAAAGATGAGATAACACAGGAGAAATGCCTTCTACACTTTTCTCTGTGGTCACCATCAGTTTTTATATTCCAGTATGTTGCATTAGCTTCTTAATTGCACTCCAGAGCTCTCCCAGAGCTATTTCTGACAATTAATAGTTGTTTAATCATTCTTTGTGTGAGGGGGCAAGGGCTTTGACCTTCTATTCTGCCATGTTGCTGAAATCACTCTCTTCTTTGTTCATTTTAGAAGTCTTCGTAGGGGTTTATCACATAGGCCATTCATATTTCTGTATTTGTAAAATACACTCTCTACTGAATCATTACGTGACTCAAGGACTTGAATATGTATTTAAAGTATTTTAAACTCAGAATTTTAAAATGCAATTATCATGAAGGGTGATTTTTACCCATAGTGGATGTCATCTAAAATGTTTATAATAGAGGGTCAGTCATTCTTGATGCCTCTGCCCAATTCTCTCTCATCCCACTTTTTTTCTTCCCCTCCTCTTATGTCCTCTATAGCGCTATAGAAGCCAGAGTTTCTCAGCTGATACAGTGCTGTTCCCCAGAGCTATAAGAAAGTGAGAGCTTAAGATCAGCTAAGATTTATTGAAGCAATTAAACTAACTTATTATTTTCTGGGAGTAGCACTAACCAGTACTGAATAAGAAAATATTTATAGAAGGTACATTGGGCATTCCTGGCATTTAAACGGTTTTTTAAGGAAGACATTGCATCGAGTTTTAATATTTTCCCCTATCATTTTGTGGGATTTTATTTTTCCAATGATTTAATTTCCGATACAAAACAATTATGACCTGATTTATAGCAATAAATCAAAATTCTGTCATGATATGCAGAAATCATGGTAAAGAATATGAGACAAGATTCAAGGTGGTCAACTGGATGTAGCCAAAAGGAACATCTGCCACCGAGAGAATGCATCATCAGGAAGACTGGTGCCCTCTGCAAAGATCTTCAGAGGGAAAGTATTGAGAATGGATGGCAAGATGACAGAGATGCTGAGCTGAAGGAGGAGGAAGTTAGTAAATCGGCATGGGGCTGCTATGCACAGGGACTCATTCCTGGCCCCCAATGACTCCTGGGGAAGGGATGAGTTACACGGGTGCGGAGTGACCCACTCTTAACAAGGACCTCTGGTAACTTGGCAGCAGGAGACCCCATGATCCTCACAGTCCCTTGATCTGGCAGGGAGAGTTGCTTAGAGAGGTGGTAAGGGCAGGACTCCAGCCTGTGCAGAGTCAACAGGGTTTGATGTGGGAACATATGCAGTGGAATGTGTCCAGGAAAACCAATCCCCCAAGGCTCACCATGCTCCTCTAGGAGACTTTAGCCTTATGGTAACTGTTGGACCTGGACAGAGCAGAGGGGGTCTTGCCTATAAGATAGGACCAGTCCTATCAGAGCACACCCTATCCTCTGACCTCCCTGGGGCACCCAGCCTGGCTGTGCCTGCTTGTAGTGAAGCATTGAATGCCCAACTGAGGTACTTCCTGGGCATCCTCATCGTAGATTCTTCACTGACAGACCATGCCTGGCTATTGGAGAGCACCAGTAGAGTGGTCCCTGCCAATGTGCACCAGCCCACCTGCACCTTCCTCCCACCACAACCTCCCTTACACTACCTTGCCAGTATGCACATACCCACAGCCACCCCCCTCACTGCTTTGCTGGCACATGCCCATGGATGGATCTCATCTCCTCTCCCACATTGGCAAACATGTGTGCATACCCTGCCATACAAGTATAGCTGGTGTGAGTGCACGTCACCCCCACCTTGGCTGCACAGTCATTGCCAGCATGAACACACACGTGAACATGACAACCCCATCCCCCACTGTGTTGCCACTGCCACCACTGTGAAGGCATGCACAACCCCAACCCCCGCAATGCTGCTGCAGCTGCCACTGCAAATGCACCCATGGAGGCTGGCTTCTCTGCCCCAAACAGTGCTCCACCCCTGCTGCTGTTATCGCCACTAGTATGAGCACATTCAGGAACACAGCAGCTCCACTACCAGTGGCACCCCACCCCAGCCAATGAGAATGCACCCCACCACGATGACACGGCCTCTGGCATATGCAAACAGGCACAGATCCCACGGTTAGCATCCTGACAAAGTGCTTTGGCTGGCCCCACCCATCATAGTGCTTTGTCCAGCAATCAGGAAACAACTCAACCCCTCCAGAGCAGCATGTGTCTAAGCTTGATGGGCCAGAGAAAAGAGCTAGGGGACCAATACCAGCCCTCCAGAGTTAGCACACATAGCCTAGGAGTGCTGAGCTGAGCGTTGGCCTCCAAAAATCTTCAGAAATGAAGCCAGTAGACTAAACTTACCTTATACCACAACCAAACCCCCAAGGCCATCAAAGAAGATAAATCAAAACCTTATCCAAAGAATAGCAACTTCAAAGATTGAAGGAGCATCAGCCCACGCAGATGAGAAAGAACCAAAATAAGAACTCAAAAAGCCTGTGTCTTCTTGCCGCAATGTGATAGCACTAGTTTTCCAGCAATGGGTTTTTCAATTCCATTTTCTCTTTAAAAAGAAGTATTTTCCCCACAAGTAACGTTCATGGACATGTATAGATCCTTGTAATTCCAGTGTATTTTTAGGTCTGTTGACACAGACCATAAAAGTCACTTTTCAAGTTTCTCAAGTTTTGTTTTGTTGTCTCAACTCTACTATTAAGTAATGCCCATCCCACCAGGTAGCAATGAATTGAGATAACCAAAACATTTGTGCAACCTCAGGTATAGCTCTGCTATAGCTCAGAACTGTGTGCCAATTTTCTTTCATGCCAAATTCCCTAAAATACTACTTTCTTTTTACTTATTAACGGGAGAGAAAGGGTTTGGTTGAACAGTCATTACTTCATTGCTTCTATTCGGAAACAGCTTTGCATGTTAAAAATAGTGAAACCATGAAATCTGGGTGTCTTACCTACCTGGATAAAACCTTACAGATATTACAGTAGAGGACAATTCCACATTGTGTCAAAGGCTGAATCAGCCTTTTTTTTCTCTTGCACTCACCTCTTAGATCCTATTATGATGGAAATGTGTTGCGAATGAGCTCCAATTGCATCCAGACTTGAAAAGCTACTTCATAACTGCTTTTAATCTATTTAAAAGTAGAACACCAGATAAGAGTTTCTATCTCCCATATGGAAATATAAATTATTAATAAGAAAAGAGTAGTTATTCCCAAATTCCTTTTTTTCACATGAAATTATGAAATCATGCTTCTCTGAGTGTTCAAGAAAGAAGAGGCATGTCACTATAACAAAAACACACCCCTACTCCTCTTACTTGTATTAAAAACAAGTCAATTCAGAAATTATTTGTTGATGGCTTACAATTAAATGCCCAAATGTTATGCTTAGCGAACATTAAGTCAGCTGTAATAGGCTGACAATTTATTTCATTTTCTATATATGTATTTTTAAACCCTAATAGTAGCTACCTTTAATGTATTCACCATGAAGGATAAAAGTCTACAGTAATATATTGAAAAAATAATACTGCCTTTAAATTTCAGAGTAAGGATTAAAAAGAACAAAGCTATATAACAGAGATTTGGGGTGTGCTTTTCCTGAAAGTACTGAATGTATCATTAGCACTTGTTAAACATTTACTTCTCTTGGAAGTAACCTATGCTTTTTCTCCTCTCATAAATTCAATAGAAATTATTACTATAAAACCGATAAAGGCTTGTTTATTTTCAGTGCGGGTGTTAGTTATCAACCAGATGAGACCATTGACAGGTTTGGGAAACTCAGTTTTGAAGCCAGTTTTTGCTCTTTGATTCTGTGAGTCACTTTTTAAAAACACATTGGGCTGGTGATACATTAAACTAAGTAATGGAGTATCTAAGGTCTCCAAGTTAATCGACCTACCTCTATTTTTTAATCACTGGAACATGGTTTTCCAGATTTTACAGTATCCAAAATAGCCCAATACCAAGTAACACAGAGTACTCTTTCTTTGGCTGGGAATATAGAGTCAATATTTCATAGCACAATGAAGGCTGGGCAAATTGGTAAAGAATTATTTATTGGGTAACAAAAAATGTAAGCAAACATTGTCAAGGTCTACCCTTGAAAATGTAGCTGAAATATCTTTACCTCTGCTCTTTTTTTCCCCATCTGGAGAGTCTTATTGCATTGTTGAATATTGTTGCTAATGAGTTTTTAAATGAAAAACTCTAAGTTAGGAAATTATTCCACCTTTCATTAAAATATCATCAGGGCCCAGGCTCCTGCCCTGATAATTAAAGCCTAATATGGAATATTCATGATAGTTATAATTTCTTCATTACCTTTGCATCTGAATCTCTGAGTGGCTATTGATATCTAAGGGTTGGCTTTTACTTAATTATGATGATCTTTCTAGTAACACTGCAATTTTTTTCCTGAAAGTTTGAGACCTATAACTATTCATGAATCACTTCCCCTGCACATGAGATGCAGTCCAAAATGAATTATCCTGTTTCCTTTCATTAGGCCTTAATTTTAATGATTACTTTCTGCACAAATAAAATAAGAGAAGCAATGAAGCTGTCATTATTGATACAAGTCACACGTGTCTTTGATACAAGTTATTCTTGCCTACTCTCCTTGAAGTTTTCTGCAAATTTTGAATGAGATAGCTAGGATAGGATAGAACATAACTACAAATATTACCTGGAGAAGTAATAAACCGCACACTGATACATTTAAATTGCAGTGTCTTGTTTACAGTGGTTTTATGATGGCCCTTCTGTTATTTAATGTTCATGTGCCTAGTTCTATAACCAGATAGTAATATTCTTTTGTTTGTTTGTTTGTTTATTTGTTTTTGAGACAAAGTTTTACTCTTGTCACCCAGGCTGGAGTGCAATGGTGCCATTTCTGCTCACTGCAACCTCCAACTCCCAGGTTCAAGTGATTCTCCAGCCTCAGCCCCCCGAGTAGCTGGAATTACAGGTGCCCGTCAGCAGGACCGGCTAATTTTTGTATTTGTGGTAGAGACGGGGTTTCACCATGTTGGCCAGGCTGGTCTTGAACTCCCGACTTCTGGTAATGATCTTGCCTTGGCCTCCCAAAGTGCTGGGATTACAGGTGTGAGCCACCGTGCCTGGTCCAGATAGTAATGTTCTTGAAGAAAGCTTCTAGGAAGAGTTCAAAAACCAGCTCATTCCTAAGATGCAGTCTGGGGGAATTGGAAAATAAAATGAGTTAGAACAGGTAGGCTGATACAAAGAAATGTAGCAAGACATGTTAATGCTCAAGAGTGTTTGAAGGGTTAGGCAGAAATTAAACTTAAGGATTCTCTGGAACACTATTCTTAAACATTGCTGTGGACATCTGGATAAGCATAAAAGGGCATATGTGCAGTCATGTACTTTGTATCCCTGAGAAAATAATGCATTTCAAAGTTAAGTAGGTATGCTTTTTTTTTTTTTTTTTTGAAGCCTCACTTATGTTTACTGGTTGCCAGAGGTACCAAAATCTACAGAAGTGTTGGTAAGCATAATAAATGATGTTTACTGGTTAAATTGTCAGATGTTTGTTTGTAGCAAAAAGGGAAGATTATTCATTGCATCTGTAAGTTATGTTGCTTTTTCTTTAAAAAAAAAAAAAACAGAGGAAACAGTATATCATATTAGATGATATACAATTGTAACAATATCAAAATCAGAATTCTTTTGGAACCAAGGCTACTGAACATGATGAATGGAAGTGATGTTCTAAAGATTCGATTCTTTGTCATTTTTCATTTCATAAATATTTTATGACACCTGAAATTCATGGTAATGAGCATTAAGCATCTTGCTTGAACCTCCTGAAAATGGAATGTATATGTCTGTCAGACAGTGAGATAAGGATAAAATTAAGGAAAATATGATATAGACTTTCAGATTCTCCAAGACCGTAGTATTATCTGAAGTTTCTTCCTAATGATGGAATTAAATTTCTCCGATAATGCAAAAGCTGATGAGATGAGAGAGTGTTCTGCTGCCTTTGTAGTTCCTTCTAATTGTCTGTGTTAACCCTGTGGCAGGCAATTAGTACAAAGGAATTGGAGAACATGAAATGCCCCATTAATTACTAATATATAGATCTGGTTCTAGGACACAGAATGTGGGTGGAGTACCTCTTGCAAGTGCTTGCCTCCCCTCTTGAGCACATCAGTGCAGGGCTTTATTGCTGAGGGGCACCAAGACTCATCATGTGGGATTCAATCCTCATAAGCAGCTAGGGAAAAGGGGGATGGGTGGTAAGAGGACAAAGACTGTTGTAAGTATAAAGCAGGAGGAGAATATGTTTCCATCTCTGCAATCATCGCCTTTAGAGTTTCCATGAACATTGAACCAAAATTCCCCATGAGAGTAGCAGCTAGTTTCTGGTGGCCATATGCCTGGCCACAGTTGCTTTCTTTGATGCCCACTCTGTGCTTATGTGACCAATACACATAAAAACATTATTCCATCTTAATTCTGTGCCCGGGTTTATTCTAGATTTTAGGATTATAGGAGAAAAACAATTCAATTTTGTATTGAAGAGCACTGGAGTCAGGCAAACCTCTTAAAACACTTCAGTTACCGACTACTGTTGTGAATGTGAACAAATTAATATCTTTTCCATACTTCATTTTTACCTAAAAATGTGTGCAAGAATAGAACCTATTTTAAAATGCAGAGAGTGTTAAATAATTCACATAAATCACTTAGTGAATTGTGATTAATGTTTACATATTGGCGAATGTTGTTAATATTGTTTCAGTGAGTTCTCACACACTATGTCAGGCACTATACTAAGTGCTGGATTTTACAAATGCATGTATCCTGGCCTCTCTGCTTACCTGGGATAGCAACCAGGGTCAAAATGCTTCTATGTAGAATGAATTTCCTCCTGTTTTGCAGCTGGTTGCACCTGTAAGTCTTTTCTCTGATGACGAGCCTCTAAGTCTAAAGGGTCTCATCAGTGAGGTCATTACTGAGTGTCTTGACCTGAGAGACTCTCCTGGCTACCTAGAAACTTTCGGTGTGTCTGTGCTCAGGAATAACCTCATCTACTAAGTGAATAAAGGATGCTGCCATTTACTCAGCAGTTCTATTGACCAGACTGTGAGGCGACATCTACATTTACTGTAGACATGCTTCCCTCTCAGATGTGTCATCTAATTTTAGGACACTTAAAATGAGGCACGTAGACATTTAAATTACAATAACACAAGAAACCAAAGAAAAAAGAAAAAGCTGGATGGGGAATACTGTGGAGTTTGCAATCATTCAGCCTCCTTTTGACTCGATTGTGCATTAGTATTAAGGGGTGGGGTTTTTCAATTCTCTTGATTCTTTAGCTCCTTGCTCTGCTATTAATACATGGTTTGAAGTACATAATTTAATGACCCTTAACTTCAGTATCTTTGTCAGTGCAAGGGAGTTAATCACAACTCCTCCACTTAAGGTTATTGCAAGGTTATGTGCCATATCTGGTATCAGCGCAGTGTCTCATGTATAATTGGCTCTCAACAAATGGCACCAATTAGAACAACCCTAAGTGAAGAGATTGAGGGCTTGTAAGTGTGTTATTTTCCTCCGCAAAAGAGAGGTTAAAATGGCCTGCAGCATAATTTTCAGGTGCTTGTAGACGGATTTTGATGAAGTGTCCAGATGTCTTCTATTGTACAGTTTTCATGAAGCATCTCTGTTAAAGGTCACCAGGCCTTGATACCCCAAAACTGTTTTCTTTCTTTCTCTTCCATGTTTATTCTTATTGGAACCAAATTCCAAAAATAAAGATATTTTGCTTTTCAATAATTTTTAACTTTCTGTCATGTAAAGCACCATCTTAAAATAAATGAAGTGAACATTACTGAAAACTAGTTATGTAGATAAGTAGACAAATATATATATATATATATATATATAAATTCCCCCATGCTTTATGTCATCTTTATGTGATGAAACAGTGAGTGAGACTATATGATGAAATGAGTAAAAAGAGAGGGAAAGTTGTTTTGTAATTGTACTAAGCACATGATGGTACAATTAAGTATTCATATGAAACGTTTTTCATATTGTTTACAATACAAATAACATTTAAAAATCTGTTCCTCAACAGAAAATCTTTTCTCGTTGTTGAAGTTTTACCTTCTTTTAAGATTTATGAAATTACTGCTCCATGATAAAGAAGCCAGGGGTGCACCAGGCTAATTACGTTCTTGGTTTCAGTCTAGAACAGACATTATTGTAACTTGTTGGTGAGTTTAGTGGACTGCTAAATCGAGAATTTCCTAAAACAAACTCAATTTTTCCCAACTTTTGCCAAAGCATCAGGTTACAGAAGAGAGTACTTAAGGTTATGAAACATTGGATAAAACATTATAAGCTTCAGTTTTCAGTTGAAGCAAAGCTAAATTGATTTAAAATGAGCAAAGTTTTAGCTTTACCCTTGGATTCTGTAAAATAATACACCTTATGTGGAAAAGTCCAAATTTATTTTTTTTAAATGTGTCTTGAATTGAGGTGAAATGGTAAGAAATATGGGTGTTTTCATCTGTTTTTGTGTTTCTCATAAAGACATACCCAAGACTGGGCAATTTACAAAAGAAAGAGGTTTATTGGACTTACAGTTCCACATGATTGGGGAGGCCTCACAATCATGACTGAAGGCAAAGAGGAACAAGTCACATCTTACGTTGATGGCAGCAAGCAAAGAGAAAGAGAGAGCTTGTGCAGGGAAATTCCCGTTTTTAAAATCATCAGATCTCATGAGACTTATTCACTATCATGAGAACAGCATAGGAAAGACCCGCCCCATGATTCAACCATCTCCCACCAGGTCCCTCCCACAACACATGGGAATTATGGGAGCTACAGAATGAGATTTGGATGATGACACAAAGCCAAACCATATCAGTGGGGAAATCATCTGTTGGTGCCAAAATGGCATGGGTAGAGGTGGGTTTCTTATTTACAGCCCTGGCTTTTAAATGTCAAGCAGTTCCATGATTATTTACCTGGTGAACCATTAATTTCTTAACTTCCTTTGGAGTCCCATTATAAGCTGCTATTTATATGATATTATGTTATGTATATTATATTGAATTATATGAAAGTCGTCACTGGTGATGAGAACTGATCAATAGAATCTGTTGCAATGAAAACGATTTGTAATATGAAAGTATCATGTTCTTACTTTGAATGACCACCTTTCCTCCTAATCAATTTCTATTGATATTTTAAGACCCAGCTCTAATGCTTACTTTCTGATGGTTTTCATAGTTATTCTCACTGTCAGTGACTTTAATTAGTGGTAGACTCTATTATTATAACCTGAGACCTTGATTTTGTGCTACTTGTAGTTCTTGCTTGGGATATCATGATTAACCATTTGTCCTCCCAACTGAACTGAAAACTGCTCAATACTAGAGACAGTGATGTCACAAGGCAATCAAAATAGGCTTCAAGTAAAGACCAGACATCCTTGGGACTCTCTGAAGAACACTCCCTTTTCTATAAAATTGCATCTAAATAAAGGATATGATCTAATCTATAGGCCGTGGTTATATTTGGCTGAAATATTGATAACTGACCTCAAGATGTTTGCTTCATTGGTGCCCCTCACAGTAACCAAGGGAATTAGGCTTATATTTAAAAGAGCAAATATAAGGTCTACAGAATGAAGCAACAGTAAGGAAAACATAGAACTGGGTGATGAGGTAATGTGAGAATACTTGTGGTGTAAGTTGGGGAACCTAGAAAGCCGTGAGAAGGGAGACCAATAGCTACAATCTGAGGGAGAATCACACATGTCTTCCAACCTGTGGCAGGGACTGCCAACGTCCACTTCTATGAGGTTCCCAAGAGAGAGAACATGTTCTGTGGCAGATAAGAGATAATTGTATGCACAGCAAGGAATCTGTCCTTGGCTATGTTCCTGGTCTATCCCCTACACAAGCCATGCTTAAATTTCATATTAGTATTAGTCAATTTTCACACTGCTCTAAAGATGCTCCCTGACACGGGGTAATTTATAACGGAAAGAGGTTTAATGGATTCACAGTTCCACATAGCTGGGGAAGCCTCAGGAAACTTATAATCATGGCGGAAGGTGAAGGAGAAGCAAGCACCTTCTTTATGAAGTGGCAAGAGAGAGAGAGAGCAGGGGAAACTGACATTTTTAAAAACCATTGGATCTCCTGATAACTTCGGCACTATTATGAGAACAGCATGGGGGAAACTGCCTCCATGATCCAGTCACTTCCCACCAGGTCCCTCCCTTGACATGTGGGGATTACAATTCTAGAAGAGATTTGAGTGAGGATACTGAGCCAAACAAAATCAGTATGGAATAGAGGTTTTCAAATGAAAAACAAAACAAAACACCAAAAGGAATGATTGTACTGAAATCTGTGAAATGCTTATCAGCATTAGAGCTGAGTCTTAAAATATCAATAGAAATTGATTAGAGGGAAAGGTGGTCATTCAAAAAATTTAATGTAACGTCTCAATGTGTTCATTACACACTTCATAATGATTATCTGAGTACTATCAATGTTTAAAATATTTGTCCAAAGGAAGAATTATTATCCTCTCTGAAGGATTTCTGGTGTATATAGAAGTAAGAACATGATACTTTCATATTACAAATCGTTTTCATTGCAACAGATTCTATTGATCAGTTCTCATCACCAGTGATGACTTTCATATAATTCAATATAATATAATATACATAACATGACATAATATCATATAAATAGGAGCTTATAATGGGAACAAGGAAGGGATGTGAAACTAAGGGATATAATTGCTCCATGGAAAACACTCTTGTTTCTTAAGTGTGAAATTTTATATCAGGGACAGAAGTTTATTAGAAACTTTGCCATAAACCCAGAGATTGAACTCTTAATATTTTAGAAGAAACAAAATTCTAGAATTAATTTTGGGCATTCACTGAAAATGGTAGAATTGCAGTTCTCACTGATGCCTTCAGGAATCCTGCATGGTCCTCCCTGCCTTCTCAAAGGCAATTTGTCTTTCCAGAAGTACACGTGATTTGAACTATACATCAAAAGAGCTAGAGGTCTGGGTCCTCTTTAGCCAATCATATTTGTATCAACATTTTCACCATCACTGGTGTCATGAACATCTCACTAAGTGATAAGTATATGCCAGGCACTATGCTAAATGATCTACTTATAGATTTATTTGATTCTCTTTAAACAGACCAATGAATCAAGTAGTTTTAATCCCATTTCTCACTTCTTCTAATGAGAAGACAAGAAATAAGTAATATGTTCAAATTCACAGAGATGATAAGTGGCAGAACTAGAACCTGAACTCCAGTGATCTGAACAGAGCAGTGCCTTATCCATGAGAGCTTTTACTCTGCCCCCCAACTGCTCCTGATTATTTAAAGTCAGGTGCCCTTTATCTCTGCCTGAGAGGAAAGATGGAGTTCATCCTTCTTGCTCTATGTTGTCTAGATAAGGAATCTTGCTTGTCTCCCAAAGAGATTTGTAACCAAGCTGTTTATGGAGTGAACTTAACTGAAAAAAATAGTAGTCAGCCAAAACGTTTGTCTCCATTTGCAAAATGATCAAACATCTGCCTCAATCTAACTGAAAAGCTAAGTTGCCTGTTATTTGAGGGAGAGTATTGAGTCCTTTCATCTTGGGTTGAATATCAGTATTCTGTTTCTTTATCTTTCCCACCTTTGTTTCTATTCACCAATTTGAAGGAAAATCTATCTTCTTCAATAACCATCACCTTCTCCACTAACCCTCCCATTCTTAGCTATCATTGTTTTTAAGAACCTAGCAGCCATGTTGATTTGATGAATTGAACTTGCAATTCTACCCCAGAAACTATTTAATTAGTTTTTTTCATCACAATCTCAAACTCAGAATCACCCATATGCAGCATCCCCCGCTCTGTCTCACTCCCTCTCTATTGCCATCCTTCCTTCCTTTTGTTACTTCCTTCCTCCTAAATGGAAGGTATGTGTTAGGCATTGTGATAGAAACTAAGGTTTTGATAAATAGGAAGTGATATTCTTTGCATCTGACAATCTAATATAGAAAGATCGACAAGGAAACCCGTTGTTGTAATGCAGCAACGAAATCCTGTAATAGGAGCTCAGAAGGTCTAGAAGCAATGGAATCTTAGTAAACCAGATTTTGGGGGTGGGGAGCAACTTGTATGTAGTGTTTGCCAATTTCCAAGTTGTGAATAATCCTAACCTAGAAGATTTCAAGGTACCTAAATCGTGTAGAATTATGTACCTAAAAGAGATATGCACATTTGCTCTAATAAGCTGGTATGGGTCACCTCCGACTCACTACCGGCTATAAGCAATTAATCTTTCATGGGTGTCAGAAGAAGCTGTCACATTGAAGTTGACATTTGATTTCCTTCTTGAATTATGAGTGGTTATCTTCCAGGCAGATAAGGGGAAATAAAGCATTTCAGGCAGAGAACAGCAATGCAAAGGAATGAAGTTGAGACCTGATAGTAGACTAATACAATAGTCAACATAAGATATGATGAAGGGAGTAGAAAAGAAAGGTAAAATTAAAGAGACCTTTTCAAGATAGAATCAACAGGAATTGGTATTCAATACTGTGAGAGGCTAAAAAACATATAGATAACCATTCCTTATACCTCTATCTGGGGAAAATGGGTGAATGTACCATTAAATGAGACAAATCACACAAGGAATTGAAAAGAGACTTGGGAGTGAAAGAGAACTAAAATTCAACCAGTAAGTAGCAATTCTGTTGCAGCAATTATTTATTAATGTGTATTCAGTTGAGAAATTGGGCATCTATTATGTTAGTAACCGTGTTATGTAAGTTGTCCATGTTTTGAATACCATCTTGGTTAATAATAATAGGCCAAATTTGGATTACTCATTAAGTTGGAGATTTCTATTGAACACTGAGGCAAATATATTTTGACTATATTTGAAAATATTTGATGTAGAGTTTGGGAATGAGGTAAGAATCTTAGTCGATATATTTTGACAAATGTGGTTGGAATCATTTTTGTAAATTGTCTGCTTCAAAAAGTATAGATTTCTGCCTCGTGGACATTTACCTTCCTCACTTTCAAATTTCCACTGCATGTGCTTCTCATCTTCAGCCTCGTTAGTTCACCTAGAATCTTTTGACTTTACTCACCTCAAGCTGGATCCCAGGGTCAATTTCAAACTTCAGACTGGATCCTAGGGTCAATATGTTTCTATTTTGTTTTTTTTTGTTTTAAAATCTCATACCATCTCAAATTCTTCCGTTCTCAACCTACCAATATTTCTGTCCCACTCTAATACCTACTCCTATTTTTTCCATTTTGGTCATCCAAGACTGTTATAAAAATTATCACAGACTAGATGACTTAAACAACATTTATTCCTTACAGTTCTGGAGGTTGAGAAGTCTATGATCAAGGTGCCTAAAGACTTGGTTCTGGTTTGCAGATGGCCTTCTCCTTGCAGATGGGTGTTCTTACATGATAGAGAAAAATTATCACAGACTAGATGACTTAAACAACATTTATTCCTTACAGTTCTGGAGGTTGAGAAGTCTATGATCAAGGTGCCTAAAGACTTGGTTCTGGTTTGCAGATGGCCTTCTCCTTGCAGATGGGTGTTCTTACATGATAGAGAATGGAGAGAGCAAACACAAGCTCTTATGTCTCTTTTTATAAGGGTACTAACCCTATTTATAAGGGCTTTATCATCATAACCTACTTGACTCCCAAAGGCATCACCCCATAATATTGGGGGTTACAATTGCAACATATGGATTCTGAGGGGACACAAATATTCAGTCCATAACACATCAAAATATGTATTCACAAAACTACCCTCTATCCAGTATGTCATCCTAAGTTTCTCCTGTCTCATCCTGCCCCTTCCCAATCAAATATAATTTTTGTTTATTCTGCCTCTTAATTAACTCTCATGCTTACAACCTTCCATCCTCCTCAATTCCTGCAGCCAATGCTTTAGTTTCACTCATTATTTCTCACTTTTCCTAGTGTAATATCTTTTAATCAGTACTTTGTGCTAATAATCATACCCCCTCTATCCTCCACTTTTTTTTCACTCTATTCTTTCTAAAAAACTAATGGGACGATTCTTTTTCACTTGTTTAAAATGATTCATCACTTTCATTAGAAAATTTGAAATTTTCTGCACTTACTGTTCCTCATGATCTCACATCTAGCTATGCCACCCATACCATGTGTAGACATATTATGTGAAATTCTCCTGAGTTATCTCAGCCTGGGCACCTTTCACACAACCACTGTAATTTCTTTCCCCATTTTTCTCACCAGCTGGTTAAACTTCACTCATCCATTAAGTTTCTATGCTTAAGTATTACTTTCCCATATAACAGAATGTATCTCTCTTCCATAACTTTATGCATAATATTCTGATGGTCAATTCACTTTTCTTCCATGTCTCCTAAACTCATTGATGCCTGTATGTCCTTTTAGATCCTCTTTACTCATGTTTCTTATAAATGCATGATAAATTTACTAATTCAATATAGATAGATTAATAAATGTATATTTTTACTGAACAGAACTAGGAAACACATACATATGTGTAAATATGAATATAAAATACCCATAAATATATATAGAATAATTATATATATGGGCTTTTAAATTTTTTTCCAAGAGGCAAATAATTTCAAACATGACTAAGCTGCTACATTGCTACATGAAGCTATAAAATTATTTTTCATTATTTGATATCTACTTATGAGTTCATATTATTTTACTTTGGTGTCTCAATGCTGTCCAGCCATCCTTTTATTTCTTTCTTAATTTTTTTCTTTTATTATAATGGATGTTACAAATGTCCTCCTGTCTTCTGCAGTCATCAGTTCCATTTTCGAATCTTTCATTCTCACAAAATAACCTCAATTCCTTTTTTTCCAAAATTGAGTTCCAACAATATGATTCTTCATGTTTGGTGTCTCAAACTGCTTCTTCTGTGTCTTTATCCACCTGCTAAACATTTTTATGTGTGCTTCTCATCTTGTTTATTTCTGGCTTCCCTAAAGCCTGGCTCCCACTTTTGTCAACATTCTCTCTTATATCTTCATAACTCCATTTTTATTAGCTCTTTCCACACACCTGTGAATAAACTTGACCTTGCTCTCCTAGTAGAGATTTTTTTTCAATTGGATATATCCTTAAACGATTCTTTCAGCTTTCCTTTTTCCTGCAATGTATACTTTTTAAGAGTTTTCTAAACTGTATTCCCCTCTTTCTTCGTTCGACATTAATTTCTCAGTTATTTTGACGCTAGCTTTTATTCCCACTCTTCCGTGTTAATTTATTTCTTGAGGGTCACACTGTATGCCTAAAGGCAAACTCTGGAAACTTTTATCAGCGGGAATGTTGATTAAACTCTGTGCACCTGGCTCTCTTCAGCCTTGGTCTATGTGAACATTTTACCACCTTCCTACTTCCTCACTGCTTCTGCGTCTCATTCTGCAGCTTCTTTTCAAATCCTAATTCCATAAGGATGTCCCAAAATGCTTCTGTTGGCCCCCTTTTATGGTAATTTAGCTGAGATTTTTGGATGCTCTATGTCTTTTTGAATATTTAGTGTTAGAAATTTAACTTTAGCCAATCTAGTGGAGGTGCAGTAAAAATACTTTGTGTTTTTGATTTGCATTTCACTGATGACTAATGATGCTGAGTATATTTTCATGCACTTATTTACCAGTTTTATAGAGGAATATGTAAATATTCTTCTTTGAAATGTCTACTCAAGTATTTCATTCTTGTGTTCTTGAGTTGTTTTTCTTTGTTGATATGTTTGAGTACACTGTATATATTCTGAATGGCAGCTTTTGACCAATGTATATCTTTCTTTCTATCTAGGGCTTTGCCTATTCACTTTTAACAGTGTCTTTTGAAAAGCTGAAGTTTTAATTTTGAGGAAATCCCATTTATCATTTTTATTTAAATTTCTGATAGTCCTTTTAGTGTCCTGTTAAATGAATATTTTCCTATTTCAGTGTTGTAAAGTTAGTTTTATATATTGTCTTCTGGAAGTTGAAAATGTTGGTAGTTATATTTATGTCTATGATCCATCACATTAATTTTGTAATTAATTTGAAGTAGTGATTGAGATTTATTTTTATCTATATGGATATTCAGTTATTCCAGTACCATATGTTAAAAGATACTATCCTTTTTAAATAATTTGGGATCTTTGTAGATCAAACCACAGTACATGCATGGTTTTATACCTGAACTCCCTATGGTGTTCCATTGATCTGTTTTTATTCTTACATTACTACCAAACCCTATTTTGATTACTGTCACATTACAGAAATCTTGAAATCAGATAGTTTGAATCCTCCAAATTTGTTACTTTGTCAGGTTTAATTTGGTAGTTCTAGGTCCTTTACATCTCCATATAGATTTTAGAGCAAACTTGTCCATTTTTTCCAAATGAAAAACCTGCTAGGATTTTGAATGAGATTGAGTTGAATTTTGAAATCAGGAAAAAAACCTGACATCTTAAAAATATAGACTCCTTCACTGTATTTACATGAATTATCTCTCAACTTATTTCTATCTACTTTATATTTTAGCAATGTTTTTTCTCCAGTGTATAGCTCCTGCATATCTTTTATTACAATTATTCCTAAATATTCATGTTTTCTAAGTGACAACATACATTTCAATTTACTATTCCAATTTAAATACTAGTCTACAGAGATAAATTTATATTGATTGGCAACTTTGTTTTCTGTCACTTTACTGAATTTACTTAAGTTGTAATATGTTTTATAGTGTTTCTCACATATGTAATTGTATCAGAAAAGTATATTTTTACTTGTTTTATTCCTACCTGTATTCTTTTTGTCTTGCTAAAGATAAGCCCTTCACATAATGTTAACACGATATGATAAAAGTAGACATCCTTGCTTCATCTCCAATCACATAAAAATTCTGTATTTTACCGTTAAATATTTATTAGCTCTAAGAACTTTTATATTCCTGCCTTATAAGTTTGAGGAAATTTTATTTCTAGTTTGCAGAGATTATTATAAAAGTATTGGCATTGTGAAATGCCTTTTCTACATTATGGATTATTGATTATATTTTTATGTAGCTTATATTTTATTAATGTGGAAAATTATACTTATTTAATTATAAATGTAAATAGAATCTTGCATTCTTGGGATAAACTTTGCTTATGATATGTTTCTTTTGATTTGTTACTATTTTGTTAAGAATTCTGCATATATATTCATGATGAATATTAATTTGTATTTTTATTTTCTTGTGATCTTGTCTAGTTTTGGTATTAGAATTATTCAATTATTCTGTTCTTATAAAACGTGCAAGAAATTCTCCCTTTTATTCTATTTTCTGGTTGGAAAACAGTATTGACATTATTTCTTCTTCAAACGTTTACTACAAAATTCTGGTGAAGCTACCTGTGCCCGGAAATGTAATTGTGGGAAGCTTTTTGAATACAAACTCATTTTCTTTAATAAGTATCACACTATTTAGATTGCATATTTTCTGTATCAATTTTGAAATGAAGAGTTAGAGAGTATATCCGAGTTTCCCAAATCATTGCAGCTGACAAAACACAATGAAATTTTAAGATGAGCAAAAATTAGGCATTTTACAAATGAAGATAATATTAAGATGTGTTGGCTGGGTGCAGTGGCTCACGCCTGTAATCCCAGCACTTTGGGAGGCCGAGACGGGTGAATCACAAGGACCAGCCTGGCCAATATGGTGAAAGCCCGTCTCTACTAAAAGTAGAAAAATTAAACGGGCGTGGTGACACACACCTGTAATCCCAGATACTAGGGAGGCTGAGGCAGGAGAATCGCTTGAACTCGGGAGGCGGAGGTTGTGGTAAGCTGACATCGCGCCACTGCACTCCAGCCTGGGCGACAAAGCGAGACTCTGTCTCAAAAAAAAAAAAAAAAATTGTGTTTATTTGGAAAGACTTTATTATGCCAGCGAGAAGCGAATACAGAGTGAAACATGAAAATCCCCATGGGTATTACAGATAATCAATCACTGATGGCTCCCCACTTTGAACTCACCTTAGTGTAGATGTCAAGAAGCATCCAAGCTGCCTGTTGAGGCTTCAGCTGAGGCTGACCTTCCCACCAGGCTAACCTGCAAGTGAGCACGTGCATATGGTTGAGATATCAGTCATATATCAGACAGTTAAACAGCAGAGAAGTGAAAAGAGAGGTTTAATGCACATAACCCTCTTTCAATAACCGAAGTGCTTGACCACATGATGTCACCTTACTTGTGTTTGTCAACACCTCTTTTAGCAAGAAGTCATTCTCCAACTGCTAACATAATCTGACAGCAGTCCCTAATTATTTTTCTGTTTATTTATACTTGAAAAACAAATTTCAAATGTAATGCAGACACGATTCTTAGCAGTAATTTGGAAGACACAACAAAGAAAAAATAAAACAAAATGAAACTTCAAAAGCCTACTTTTAGAGTTAAACCTAGAATATTTATTTAATAAAATAATGTGTACATAATTTATAATTACTATTACACTATATGTATATCATATATTTATATTTAATAAGTTACGAACTTTTAAAATTCAATAAATACTTTTTTTAAAATATCTAACTAGTACAGTTTTATGCCATCTTGGAGCTACACTAGAATTTGTTCAGACATTACTTGCTTTGATTTTGAGTTGCATGGAATATTTGTATGTGATTCTCTGGCAGATTTTTTGAGTCTTTGAATAGATTCCAATAAATTGAAATAATAAGTTAACTGATATAGATTTTGTTAAGAGTATTGACAAAATATTTTTAATTTATTTTTATAGAGCAATAAGAACACTTAAATTCCCACCATGAGTATGTGAAAGTGCCAATTTTGTCACACAATTGCAACCAATTTTTTAATCCATGAGTATTTGCTAGATAAAATATTTCATTGTTTTATTCATTTTAGTGTCTGTAACATAAAACTTAACATTTTGACATATATTTTTCAGTCATATATACTTTTTTCTGTAAATCTCATTATTCTTTATTCCTACTTACCTATCAGGGTTTTAGTACGAATCTTGATGAAATATAAGTCCTGTACAGAATAATACTCCATTTTCTCTGTAATATTTTGGCAAAGATTCTCCTTAGCTTTAGTAGCCTTTTAATTTAGTTTATGTGTTTTGAAATGGATGAGATTTTTATTATTTTATGCAGTTAAATTTTTAAAATTTTCTTCTGGCTTATTTAATTGCATGCAATTTTGGAAATCCCTTTTAATATTTATAAAAATATTCACTTATAGGCTGTGAATGTTTTGCAGTTCTTTTTAATGCATGAAATTTAAATCAGCTGGAATAAATTTTACACCCTTAAGCCTTGCTATGAAGAGATTCACCTTTTCATCTCTGCTCCATCTTCTAATGAAGCCAGCCCCCCAGAAGGTAGTGAAGTTGGTCAGTGTATCTTGCATTCTTTCTTTTATTACTCCAAAAATACTACTTATGTGAGCTGGGCTATCTTAAGTCCAGTTATTGGAACTTCTCAGTACTCATTTCCAGCTCTTAAACAGAGAACTCCAATTAGTTGCTATGCATACTTCCATAGTACAAGATAAAGAAGGTAAACATGTTATGGGGTGTCAGAGACAAGGGAAAGAAAGAAAAAGGCAGCAGTAGTGAGGGAATCATAGAAAATTTATTTTCAAACTACTAGAAACAAAAAGAATGATTAAAATAAACATTCCTTTAGGCATCAAAAGATGACTTTTGAGATTTGAGCTTCTTTTGTAGAATGTTTAGGGCATTTCCCAAAAATGCACTATATTCAACCTAAATATCATCATTATGAAATTGTCATCAAATGAAGAACATGGGCTATTTTGTAGAATAACTGACCCAGATTCATAAAAAGATTCAATATCATGAGGAATATGATCTAGTCAACATTGGATGGGAAGACTAATGAGACATAACAGCCAAAGTAATTTTATGAATTTTTCCTGAAGCCTGAATTTAAAAAGAAAAAATGAGTATGCTTTTTCAAATAATTGGAGATGAAAAATAGATATGCTCTTTTAAAAATTAGTTGAATGAATGCTAATCTTTTCATGTATATCAGTGGTGTGGTTTATTGGGCAAATATCCTTGATATTGAGAAATCGATTCTCCAGTATTCTTATAATTAAGAAGCACATTTCGAAGTGTTACTATGGGTGCACTCTACCTTCAAATGGTTTGGTAAATGGACTGTGTGTGTGTGTGTGTAGGATATGCGTGTTTACATGTGTGTAATGAAAGAAACAGCAGTTAGTGAATATGAGTGTTTATTTTAGTCATTTTTTGTTTCCATTAATTTGAAAAGTTTCTGAATACATTAAATGCATACATACATACATACATGCATACATAAAAGTAATAGTAGTTCCTACTTCACAGACTTATTATGAGTACTAAATGTGCTATTTCATGTAAAGAGCTGACTATTACTATGTTTTATAAATTATTACTATTTAATGCATGTCAAGTAATAGTAAGTCACAGAGAATCTTGGGATGAGAATATTGAGAATACACTTTCCAGTGTTAATAATAATAATAAATGTGCAATTATTCAGGTATTTGCATTCTTTCTTTTATTACTCCAAATATATTAGTTGTGCTTCTCCTATAGCCCTGCCTATGTTTTCTCAAGCAGTCCTGCCATCTGTTGTCCCAGCGTATGCTTCAATGCTTCAGATAGAAGTAACGTACTACCTTTTATTTTCGTCCTCTTTTTACAAACCCATGTTTCATGCCATTTTAAGTCCGCTTTATTTCATGACGTTTCTTTAGAGCATCCTGATCCCAATTGAGATTTTTTTCCCTGAATTCCTACAAATTGATTTATTGCTTCTATTACTGCTCTGGGAATTCAGATGTAGATGTGCAACTATTGATTTCTTTGCCTCTTACTCTAAAATACTTTACAGCATAAAGTGTCCATTTCTAGTAGGAGTTTTGGAGAATAAAGAAAACACCTTCTTAAGAAAAGAAGAATATTCTATATTATGGCTGGAGCTAATCTTTCAGATGGTGCCTAATTGTGAAAGCTGAGTTGTCCCAAAAGTCTGAAACTTAAAGTGAAAAAAATTATATGCCTTTGAAGATTTCTTCAATTGTACTATACAACCCAAGTACAAAGAAGAACTGGATTTCTCTGTGCATTTTAATTCTGACATTCACTACCTACTTCCTAAATGCAAAGAATTTTCTGTAATAAAAATTGGACCCATATTAGGATTAATGCAGATAAGATTTCCTCAAATGCAATACCAATCATAATCCCTTCAATTTAACTTTCTACTGTCATGGGATTTTCAAGGAAATAAATTTAATTTTTCTTGAAGTCAAATGTATTAATAGTTAATAAAAACAAAGTCCAATGATAGTGTTAGCAAAAAATAAGAAATGTATGTAAAGCCCTTCTATATTTGAATTAAATGCCTGAATTGGGCAGCATTAACTCCTAGACATTAAATATGACGTGGGTGAGAAGAAATATTTCAGGAAAAAGAAAATATTTGCTTGTTGAGCTAAAATGGTGAATGGATCTATATTATGGAAACAGACCACAGGCTTATTATCAGAAAGATTGTCTTTCCATTTATTAGTAGAATGCAGATGTACATTAACAATGGTATAGGAAAGTCAGATACATTTAGTATGTGTTATCTACTACAAGACAAATAAAGGCTATAATATATAGTGGACATATTTTTTAAAAAATCTTTACTCCTTTGCATTCGAATCCTTCAATATTCTATTTGGTTTATTTTTATTCAGTTCCAAGCTGGGCCTCTTCAATAAGATTATTCCAAATTCCTGGCTATTGTATCTCATTCAGAGTTTGGTGTAGAAGATGAGTCAGTCTCAGAGAGTTGTCTCTGAGACCTTATTACTCAGATGGTTGAATTAACTAGGATGGGTAGGATATACCACAACAACAAATAAACACCAGCATCTTACTAGCCTAAAAATATACAGACATATTTATAGATCAAGGGAAGTCCAATTTGGGTTGGGTCATACTCCTGCTTATCAGTTGGTCACATGAAATATATGGCTTCTAAAGTCACTGCACCTGAGGGTGAAAGAATTGGAAGACTTAGAAATAAATATTTTTAAGACACAGGACTATTTGTGACTTAGACCATTTCCTCCTACCACTCATTGACTAGAGGTCAATCATTTGACTTCAGCAATATGAAAATAAGGCTAAACAAATGGGTCTTCCTATATGTCCAGGAGGAAGAATAGGATGACAAAAATGTCTCTGCGTTAGTCTTCTTTCTATAGAAGTTAATAGTCCCATAAACTATGAGCCTTGAGTAATCGGGGTCCATTTCTTTTACACTCAGTATTTTAAAAAGAACTTTATTAGAATTAAATCTAACAGAGGCATTTTACCGATTATTTCAGGGAGGTATCTGGATGAAGACTTGCACATGACCTCATAAAACCTTTTTTCCTATTCTTAAGTACTGTTTGAGTTGAATTTCTCCATTTTAAAACCAAGAGTCATCACTAATTTTGACCTTTTAGACTACCCAGACCACTGGTGCATCAATTGGAAAGAATTTATTTTTCACGTCCTTAACATTATAGTGCACCTGGTAAACTTCTAATCATCTGTCAAACTTTGTTCCGGTGTCACTGCTTAATGAAGTGTCTTCATTCCATTCTGTACACAGCTCCATTAATTCACTTAATTCTCATGGGCAGCATGGCATAAAATATAAAACCATAAGCACTGAAATTAGAATCACTAGGTTTAAATCCTGGCCTTGCTAATTACCAGCTTTGTAACATTGGGCATTATGTATAATCTCTTTTTTCCTCAGTATCCCCAACTGCAAAATGGGGATAAAATTATTAAGTTATCTTAAAAAATAGAAGAGTTAATAAATAGAAAAATATAGAATAGTGACAGTCATTAGGCAAGATTAGATATTTTATTGCTATTGTTTTTATTTTTACTAGACTATGAACTCAAAAGCAAATGCAGTGATTATTTACTATTTTCTTCAATACCCAGAGCATGCTTAGTATAAGTGAGCACTCACTAAATATTAGTTGAATGTGTTGCACTAGTAATAACAGTAGTAAAATAATAATTATAATAACACCTAGCATTATTAAGCACCTAGGATGTGCTAAGCATGGTTCTAAGTGTTTTTCATGCATTAACTTATATAATGAGTAAGCTGAGAAAATAGTCTATCACTGAGGATAATTAATACTTGCTATTATTATTTAAAATACTAAAGAATTTCAATGGCTTAAAAAAGAAGAGTTTATTTCTCATTGGGACAAAATTTAACTTTGATGTTGCTAGTTTCAGAGATTTCCTGGGTAGAACTTCCAACAGTACTCACTCAGGGTTCTAGATTTTCTTCTTCCTAGTGCACATCTTTTATAAGGCCTTCTGAAGTTACCTTGAAAGGAACAGAGAAAAGAATCATAAAATGAATTTGCTTTATTGTTTAATTAGAAACAGGACTAGAAATATGTCTATTCCTTCCACAACTGTTCTATTGGCCAAAACTTGACACAAGATTGTGCAAAATGAAAAGAAAAGACCTCCTTTGTGATCACGAGTAAAATTAAATCACTTGATAAAAAGTAAATTTTAATGATCTATTGAGGGGAGTGAAGATTAAAATCCAAAACAAATGAAAACAAAAGTCTGCTATCATTGGAAAGCTCCACCGAAGAAACAATTAAGAGTGGCCTTGCAGGATGCAGACTAAGAAAAAGTAGAATTGGTGGAATGAAAGGAGAAAGCATTCCAGGTGAGAAGAGTGGAGGGAAGACTCTACAGGAACAACTCCTGTTAAACAGCTGAGCACTGTGAAAAAACTCAGACTCAGTACATACAACGCTAGCAACAAACAAAGGTCATTAGAACCATGTAGCAATGAATGCATGCATCCTTCTTTCTAGAAAACCTTGACATGGAAATAAGCCTATTGCTGGTGGGAGATTGGGATTTACTCCACTGCACCTGGTTATCAGATAAACAGATTCTTTATACTTAAATTCAGTCCTTTTTCAAATTCCTACATCCACATAAGATGGTTGACTAATCTTGTTTAGAATGATGTTGTTGGCAACGTTTTCTGACACTTTCCACCTGTTGCATTGTACTCTGAATCCTGGTTGTTTTTGCACAGTTTAGTCTTGCCTCCTTACCAAGACTATATACCATTCAAAAATAGAGACTTGAATAAATTCAAAGTCCTAAGCACAGTGTAGCAGACATAATAGTTGTTTACATAGCACTGACTTATCTCTCAAGTCATGGGATGTTGTACAGATACCTCGCACTGCAGTTTTGTGCTCTGCACACAAGCTTCTAAACAGGAGCACAGCAAAATCCCCATATCTTATCTACATTTTTTATCTTTTCATCTTTTCTATTAGTCAGTGAAGGAACAAAAAGCTAAATTATGATATTCTGAGTCATGGAGCTCTCCTGGTCTCTGTAGTCCATTTTGTAAGGGATGAGACAGAACTGAATGTTAATTAGTAAATTATTGATATCCACCCTGCCCTGTACATGCAACCACCAGTGACCTATATTTTGCTGAATATGTGATATTCTGATACATTAAGATACATTATTCTTTCACTCCTTCTGACACATTTTCAGGTTGGATGCCATGTTGTCTTGTGTGGGTGCCCAAGCTTGGCTTAAAATTCTAGTGCTTTCTCTCTTCCAAGGGCTGAGGCATTTGGAGAAGGTGTAACTGCTTCCTGGGAATGCATTTGCCAAGTGTTAGAAGTTAAATAAGCAGAGAAATTTAAATGACATGTCATGTAAAACTCAATTCAGATCCAACTGGGGTATCTCCAAGAAGCATCTTTAAATATAAATTTCTAATCTATGTTAAAATTACATCTAAAATTAAATGCTTATGGAGATGAATGGATCGCTCTATGACTCAAAATCATTTACATGGACTGTTTCATGCTTAATCTGAAACATGTTTTCTCTAAGGTTCAAATGGGTAGGTTGACAATCTTCTACTCTTCAGACAATTTCATCTTTAGGCATCTGAATTTTTCTTAAATCAAAATCTATATTGTCTCAAGTGGGCAAATGATGTGTCCAGCTGAAGGCATATGAATTGAGTTTAGGGTTCTCGTGATAAAAATATGAGATGCAGGCTGTGTGCAGTGGCTCACGTCTGTAATGTCAGCACTTCAGAAGGCCAAGGCGGGCAGATCACAATGTCAGGGGTTCGAGACCAGCCTGAATGACATGGTGAAAGCCATCTCTACTAAAAATACAAAAAAAAAAAAAAATTAGCTGGACGTGGTGGCACGCACCTGTAATGCCAGCTATTCGGGAGGCTGAGGCAGGAGAATCATTTGAACCCAGGAGGCAGAGGTTGCAGTGAGCCGAGATCATGCCACCACCGTACTCCAGCCTGGGCAACAGAGTGGGACTCTCTCTATATATATATGATGCAGACTGTGCATGTGATTTGTCTTCACTTATGCAGGGTAGAAACATAGTGGCTAAATAAGGTACCTTTGTAGTTTCAAGAAAGAAGATTTGACTGTTAGCTTAAGTAGGTGGGACTGAAGAGAAGCCTATAAATAAATATAGGGGCTATTATAGCAGTCAGGTAGCCTTATTGTGTTTATTATCTTCTTTGCATTAAAGTAGATGACTGAAGAATTAGGCTAATGGAGACATTGAGCAATGGATGGGGAGAAATGGCAAGATAAGTTCAGGATTAGAATAAATATTGTTCAAAGGAAAAGAGAAACCAATTAGGGGGTTGCCACAGTGGTCTCTCTCAAGCTCTCTCTTTTTCCCTCTTTTTTTATCTCTACCTTTGGTTAAAACAAAATAAGCAGAAAACCATTAGCTTGGGATTGTTTCTGTACCCAGAATCCTTACACAAATAAACTGATATTTAACTTAAAGGCACTCCTTATAATGCATTAATTTTGAAAAAAAATGAACAAATGAATTAAACTGAGTTTCAGCCATTCACAAACAGCTATTAGTTGTATTACTAGAGGCTTTCCACTGAGCCATACACAAATAAAGCAAATGCCTCACTTTACTCAATCAAGTGATGTTCATACTTTGAATCTGCATTCAGTCTATAAAAGCCTGCTGCTCAGGCTGCTAAAGTGCAGCTCTCTGAACCTCTTCTGCTTTTGAGTGCTGCCCGATTTGTGAACCTTTTAATGCTCAGGTGAACCCTGTTACATTTATTTTGCCTACAGGTTTTCTTTTAGCAAGTATGTATTTTTTCAGCATATATGGCTTCCTTTAGCTCATGACCATTTCATAGTCCAAACATTTGTGAACAGAGTAGCAGTTAGTTTCATTCACTCAATACATGCAAACAGAATAAGCCTTTGCCACCTAGTCAGAAAGATATTATGTCAAGACTGCTTTGCTGAGGCAACAAATTCTCCCCTGTTGTCATTCAACTATACTCAAGACTGAGTATCACTGATGAGGATGAACATAGATGTAGAGGTGAATAGAGATTTAATATATAATAGATAAATAGAGATAGATAAATGATAAATAGTGCTGCTGAAGATGATTATGACTATAATCAGCTTGATAATGATAATGACAGTGATCATTAATTCTCATATTTTACTTTCTCTCTTTCATGCTCTATTTTAACTAAATGACATGCTTTCACTTATTGAACTTTCACAACCCTATGAAATTGATACTATTATCATCTTGTATTTTACAGAGAGAAAATTAAGCCAAAAATAGGTTAAATAATTTATTTTAATGCACAGTAGACATAAAAAATGCAGTAATATTAAAAACAATGGCAACAATGAAAACAGCCCCAAACATGGAATAAACAAGCCTCAAGGAAAATAGCATCTACAGGTCATATTAATATCTGTGGTGTTTCCCCCGAAAGTAGTACAGCTATTCAGTGAATCTTTTTTGGAAGACTGAATATTTGTAACCCATATCTAGCAGAGGGATGAAGATCCCAGTACCTTTGGTGATGATGCCAGAATGTGACTACTCTTGAGTTGTCCTCAAAGATATTTACCTATCAATGCAGAATATAATTCTCACTAAATTCAAAATTAAGGATATTATGAGTTGAAGGGTTATGTTCACTGATAAATATGTCATTTAAATCTTAGTTATCATGCATGGATGTCTTAGACACTCATCTCTAATACCTTGTTCCATTTATGACTCATTTGATAATCCTGCAGTAAAGACCACATGCAGGCATTTAGAGAAGCTATACTTTTTTTAGCTTATATCTGGTTTCTACTCCAAGACCACAAGAGACAGACTCCCAAGAAGCAACACTTTTCAGGTTCCTGATTCCTCCAAAGTATAATTCATATATATGTATATATACAAATTACTATATATATATCAATTTATATATAGTATACTTACTATATATTATCAACATATCTACTTTCCTGCAAATTTTTGTTCCTGTAGATTGGAACATTACAGATAAGGCTTGATCTTACAACTACAAATCTATCACCTTGACATTAATATAGATTACATGTCAATATGAAATTTGGCAAGAATGGTACCATCCAATAAATCTAATGAGAAGCATTACATTTTTCTCAATATACTAGCATTGTCAATTAGGTTTGACTGAAAAATGAGTTGTTCTCACTGGCACTAGAAGCAGTAGATCCCAAGTATTCATACATCAATAAATAGCTAATAACAGGCCTTGTGTATGTCATTAAATAATCATAACAGTTATTCTTCCTTAATAGGACTGGAGTGCCTTGTATCCTGCAGCTGAGTAAATCACTGCACTTGATTGTTTCCTGTTTTATTCTAAAAAGTGAAGACTGTAAATAATGTGAACTGTTAGCTGTCATACAACTCATATCATTAGTAGAAGGAATATTTATAGAACCCTAAACAAACCTAATATGACAGAAAAAAGATGAAGAGAAGACACCAAAGACAAGGTTGGTGGAAAAATAATAATAGAAAATAGCAAGTAATATGCTAGATAAAATATAATAATAAACAACCTGTTTAGATAAGCATACTTACAAGCAAATAATGTGTTAAGGCCAGGCCATTCACTTATACTTGGTTGGATGTTTTGGTGGAAAAATATGTCCTGAGTTCCACTATTGTAAATTGAAATTTGGTTGCTTTGCTGAAGTAAAAAAAAAGTGTTTATCCCAGAATAAGAATAACATAATTAGTTCAGTATGAATAGTTTTATGAAATTGTATTCAGGTATAAGTGTTACTCAGCTACTCATAACAAAATATGGAAATATCATTAGCCTTAAGAAGATGAAAGTTAAGTGCCAGTAGCACAGACTCACATTTATTGAAAATTCGGTCTTCTGGTATTTTTCTTTTCTGCCATTCACATCACATACCTTGCATTTCAAATGTGCCTCATGATTCAAGATGATTTTTAAAATGAAGGAAATCATGCCCAGGTTCTAGACAGCATGAAAAAGTGGGACAAAATGTGCTAACTCAACTCTTGTAAAAAGCTTTTCTGTAAATTATACAAATATCTTCTATTTACATTTCATTAGTCAAAATACTTAGCTTAAAGTAAGCTGGGAAATACAGCAGTAAAATAGGCATATGACTATATTTAATAAAATTAGTAACAAGGTCTTTTCTAGCAAAGGTTTAATTCATTGCTTGTGACTAATGTGCCCTCTTATAATTACTAAGTAATTTGAGGAAAAATATAAATAGATGAAAGAGAGAAAACATTGGAATGTACTGAAGACCTGCTAAGTGAGGAGTTTTGTGGTTGAGATCTACAGCAGGAGAAAATGCAATGATGTCATGGATTTGAAACTGCTAAATTCCATTCCTTAAATCAGTGGCTGAGAAGCGAATACAACTTCTGACGCTTTTGTAGGGATGATGAGATACCAAAAGGAAAAGCCCTGATAAATACCTCAGCTTTTGGTCGTGACTGCAGTAATGATACATCCGTGGAGAAGGGAGCAGAGGAAATACACAAGCCCTTAAATAAAATAAAGTCCACTTTTAAATCATCTCAATCCCTAGTAGAGATTAAGATGACCTGGAATTTCTGGTTCTGCTAGCACAGCTGCTTTTTAAAAAACATAAGTAAAATTTATGTGGAGGGAGATGGTTGTAGTAAATGCCTTGTATTATCTCTATAGGTTTTCACATTTAATGTCTGGATATGAAGAAATAAAACAACCAGTAAAGAAACCCATATGAGAGCAGAAAGCATGAAAAAAAGCATGAAGGAAAAAAGTGACAGATAAAAGAGGTAGATCAACAGAGACTACAACAATAGGCTAATTAGGCTTATGATGTTTTAATAAGAAAACCAACCTTAATGTGTTTATGAAATTATAAATAGTATTGTAAATTTCAGCTGGCAACAAAAGCTAGAAGTAAAATAAAATAGAAATAAAAATGAAATAAAATTATCAAAATCATAATCAATGAATAGATGTGCTAACAGGTTAGACACAGACCACGAGAGACCTGGTGACTTGGAAGATAGAAAAGCTGAAAGCACACTTCCTCCTAGTGACCTGGAAGACAGAAAAGCGGAAAACACACAGGTAGATGCACATCAAGACAAAATTATAAAAATTGCAAAAAAGGAGCATAAAGCACATATGGAATTTATTATAAACTTCTAGTATGCATGGAATTGAAATCCAGAGAGGTGAGGGGACAGAAGAGGGAACAGAGATAGTGGTAGTAAATTTTCCCCAAACAGGCGTAAGTCATCAAGGCTCATATTCAATAATAATAGACTGAAGTAGGAAAAATTCCCCAAAAATCCCCACAAGAACACCATGATTCAAGTCCAAAAGAAAGAAACCCTTACAAATAGACATATAAAAGTCCGTATTACCTTCAAGTGAGCCACAGTGAGAGCGGCAGAAGAGAGGAAATAGGTGAATGATGTCTTTAATTAATGAAAGGAATATGAATACTAATCTTAAATTGTCTATCCAAAACAATGCAAAAGAAAAAAATACATATATATTCCTTTAAAAAGCCAAAAATATTTTTAGTCAAACTCAGAAAAATTTTATTAGCAGATTTAAGCTAAAATCAAACCAAATAGCAAAAGCAATGATGCCAACATGAAAAAATTACCAGGTAAGTATTCTTTCAGCAGAATAAAAAAGAGCCTAGGAGAAAGGTGGAATGTGCATGAAGGAAAGGACAGTCAGATGAAAGTTATATGAATGAATCTAAATAAATATTGACAGTAACCACAAAAATGAAGATGTTGTGAGCTTTAATATATACACAAAATTAAAGTGTAAAACAACAGTAATACTAAAGTCAGAAGAGAAATAGTGTTAAAGTGTTTGAAACATTTTGAATTTCCTGGAAGTTAATAAAGTATTAACTTTATTCATTAGATACATTATGCAATCTCTAGCACACCAGTACAACTATAAAATAATCTATAATAATACAGGACAAAGTTAATAATAAAAATGTAATAACTCAACAAGAATTCAAAGAAGCAGTAAAAAGGGAACATGGGCAGTCAGGTCAAATAGATAAGGAAAGGTAAGCTATTTTGATATTAATAATGAATAATCATTTATAACAGTAGTCTAAATATTTCTAACTAAGGGGAAAGCAAACAAAATGCCCTATTAGTTTTTTAAGGATGCCTTAACAAATTACTGCAAACCTTTTGGCTTAAAATGACAGAAATGTATTCAGTTACAGTTCTGGAGGCCAAAAGTGCAAAATAAAGACATCAACAGAGCTCCAAATATTTCACAGCAGAACATATTCTTCGTCTTACAGTCTCTGGTAGCTCTAGAAGCAGTTCCTTGGCTTGTGGCAACATAATTCCAATCTCTGTCTTCAACTTCATATGGCCTTCTCCTCCCTGTTTTCTACTCTTCTGTCTCTCATAAAGACACTTGTTATTAGATTTAAGATCCACTTGGTTATTTGAAGATGTTCTCTTACAGAATCTTCAACTTACATACATCTGCAAGGATTCTTCTTTCCAAATAAAGTAATATTCATATGTACTGGGAATTAGAGTTGAGCATATCTTTGGGGAAACCAATATTGCCTATCATATTTGTGGGACAAACTCACATATTTGCTGTTGCAATAGACCCTTAAGTAGAAAGAAAAAGAATCAGAAAAGATGTCGTATACAAACACTAACCAAAAGAAATGCAGATTTTAAGACAAGGATCATTATTCTTGTCATGAGGAGTGATAATTTCATAATGATCAAAGAGTTAATTCACCAGAAAATATAAAGTTCTAAATGCATTTGCATCTAATATTGTAGCCTCAAAATATATGAAACAAAACTATAGAGAAATATGTAGAAAATGATACCATGATTTTGGCACAAGACTTTAATACATCTCTCTCAGTATATGAGAGGGTAAAAAATAAATCAGTAAAATACAGAACATTTGAAACACAAAATCACAAATTTGACATATCTGGACAAACTTAACAAGCACTGAACCCAAAAATTTCAGAATACAAATCACTTTCAAGACCATATAGGATGTTTAACCAAATGGACTATCTGTTAAGCCATTACCCAAATTGTGACAAATATTTCATAATTGAAATACTGAAGAGTTGGTTCTCTAGTTTGAAATTAATCACAAATACACTAACAGAAACTGGCAGAAGTTTGGAAATTAAGCAATATGTGTCTAAGCAATCCATAGATTAAAAAGATGTTATGAATGAATATCATCATTGCAACCAAAAATACAACATTCAATAATTAGGAAATTCAGATAAAGCTGTGAATAGATAAAATTTATATTTTTTAAATGTATACATTAAAAAATAAACCTGAGAAGTTAATCATTTAAGAATTTAAGTGAAATAAGCACAAAAGGACAAATGCCACAAATGTGCTTATATGTGGAATCTAAAATGTCAAATTCATAAAAGCAGAGAATAGGATAGTGACTACGAGAGGTATGGTGGGGCTGATGTGGAGGATTGGGGAGGTTGGCTGAACATACAAAGGAGGAATAAATTCACAAAATTTTTTGTATATTATGGTGACTATAGCTAATAATATATTTATACTTAAAATTGCAAAGAAAGTCGACGTTAAGTGTTCTCATCACAAAAAAATGATGTCTATGAGGTACTATATATGCTAATTAGATTGACATAGCCATCTTTCAATCTGTACATATACTAAAGCATTATTTTGTACATGATAAATACAGGTGGCCCTCTGTGTTTTTAGGGTGTGAATCTGCAATTTAACCAACCACAGTTTAAAAATATTCAAAAAAGTAATAATAGATAATTATATTACAATAAAAACTAATACCAATAAAGAACAATATAGTACAAAGAGTATTTACATAGCATTTACATCATATGAGGTATAATAAGTACTCTAGAGATAATTTAAAGTATACAGGAGGGTGTGCATACATTACATAAAAATACTATGCCCTTTACATAAGGGACTTGAGCATCTACAGATTTTGGTAGCTGAAGGGGATCCTATAATCAATCTCTCAAGGATATAAAGTGGTGACTGTATATACAATTTTTATTTATCAATGAAAATTAGAATACATTTTAAAGGAGGGAAAACACTTAAAAAATAACATGTATCATAAATTTAATAAAAATTCATCTAAAGAATTTTAGAAGTGACACCAAACTAATGCTCCCAGAAGAGTAAAAGGAAGAAAATAATAGTGATAGAAGCAGAAGTTGACAAATAAAGGAAATCAAACATATAATGGGGAAAATCAATAAATCCCAAGGGTAATTTCTTAAGACTAATAACATAGATTTAATAATATAGATTAATCCATGCCAAGACCTTGAGGCAGACAGACAGGCTACGAGAGGGACCTCTAGTAGGTCAGGTGGTGAGTGGCAAGGCTGGAATTTGCCCCTTGGGGCGTTTCTGGAGCTTTCTTTGCATGCCGAGTTGATTGCTTGCATCCACAAAGTGCTTTGTTAGTTTTTTAAAGATGCCCTAACAAATTGCCACAAACCTCTTGGCTTAAAACAATAGAAATGCATTCTCTTACAGTTCTGGGGGCCCAAAGTCCAAAATAAAGACATCAGCAGAGCTCCAAATATTTCATAGGAGAACATATTCTTCATCTTACAGCTTCTGGTAGCTCTAGAAGCAGTTCCTTGGCTTGTGCTTTTTGTTGATATGTCTCTAGGGGTCAGACTGATTTTCTTCTAGAGATCTCTGGGTCTTGCTGGTAATAGCATGGGGATCCACCAATTTGTTTTGCCGCTGTCCTACACACAGACATAGTTTCCATTCATAGGTCATTATTAAATGCTTCTTCCTAAGGCTTAAAAAAAAGAATGTTGAACTACACTCTCAATTTTCAATACTAAGATAAAATGCAAATGATTTCCATGCAAAGATAACCTGAATAAAAATTATACTTCTTTCAGATTTTCTGGATCTGAATGTCTGCTTTAGGAGCAAAGTATTTGCTCCTGGTGCAAGGCCTTGGGGCAATTCCAACTAGAAAGAAAATGCAAATAAAGTTTATCAGAGATTTATAATACTAGATATTCTAGATACACAGACAGAGTGAAAAATGGGCAGATAGAGAAGTTGTCAGAAGAGTTGCCGCCGGGAACCCTGCTAGTCATGTTTCCTGGTCAAACCTGTTCAACTATGGCCATAGACATAGACCCAAAGCTAACACCCTCTGTCTTGTAAGTTTCTTGAGTTTTCCTATCCAAAGGAGTCCTAGCTCTATTGTGGGGAGCATGTAGAATATGAGATGAAATTTCAATTTTGTTCTAAATGTCAGGGGAAGTTACCGAGATTTCATTTAAAAGATCACAGGCTGTTGTGTAGAGGATGGATTTAGTGAACATGAGTGAAAGCAGGGTGACCAGTCCTAGGGATCTGTAGCAGTGTTCTGAGAGATAGCACCCATCCACTCCTGGAGAATCATTTTGGATAGAACTAGTGGATTTAAGTGACTCTGACTTCACAACTGCATTAGATATACCCCCATCCTCCCATCTCACCGACAACCCAGATTGTATTAATTAACCAGCCCCTCTTCTAATTAGCTTGGGGCAATTATTTTCCCTGTGAAAGCTGGTTTTGGGAAAACATTCTTCCTTTTCTCTTAAGAAGAGAGGAAGCTGAAAATCAAAAGTTATTATGTTTATGGCCAAAAGTAATATGAAAGACAGTGAAAGTCTTTCAGTTATAAAAGTAATTACCTAAAATCAAAGGCATGAAAATGATGGCTGGCTCTTATAAGTGTGTTTTAGGTCATGCAAATCATGTTAAAAGTTGCAATTAGAAATAGATTTTTTTCCCCCTGGGAGAGCTACATGCAATATTCAGCTGAGGAAATTTACTTCTCTTGGACTCGAGGCAACCATCCCTCCAAATTGTAATCTGTTCTTCTATATTACATGTAAGAATCGTTGCCGAGGTCAATATCTTGGTGGTATAAATCATCTCTTGTGCCTGATATGTGTCTTCTGTTAAGAATATTAGGCTGAAATAGTTTAATGGCAGATATTATGGAAGAAATTGTGCGCCTTATTTCTAATTGCTGGAAAATTGGTGATTCTCATCCATCAAAAATTATTTTCTAACCTAATTTTTCTTCAACTCTACTGTAGGGCTTTTAAGATTATTTTAAGAAGCATCTTTGCTGCTACATTTATCATGGGATGTGAAAGGACAAAGTTTTAACATCTTTTGTCTAGAGTCCTTGGTCATTTTTTATTGTAAGCCTTTGGGTTATATTTTGTTAGTGAAGTAAACTCTAGTGCAACTTTGAACAACTTCTAAGAATCATTCAGTTTTAGGACGGAGAAAGGCCTTTGTTATAGTCTTATTTTACAGCTTCTTATGTAAGCTGCAAAACTCAGTAAAGTACTTTGTGAGTAGAGTATGCCTTCATCCAGTTATAAATAAATACCCACCAGCATCTATGTTCAGGTACTGTGTTAGGTTCTAGGCATACAATAATCCACAAAACAGACAGCATTCTTGCTCACAAGGAGCCTTCAGTTCAGTGTGAGCAAAGGGCCATTCATTCAAGCTTCTTTACTCTGTGGGCCCCTGATAAGATGTAGAGCAAGTGCCAATGTCTGCACTGAAAATTTTATTTTATGTTGAATGTGAAAGTCTGATGTTTCCTCTGAAGCTTTGGGCTTGCACACCTATTGCCTGTGGGCCTGGTGTCAAGATTATGTCTGTAAGACATTGGAATCTACATGGTCTTTAATGTTTTCTAAAATTGTGGTCTGTGGATTTTTATTTTGAACTCTTACCCCCCATCAGACATTTTAGCATGCGTGTACATGCACACATGTATGTTACTCATGTTTTTGTGTCTTTGCGATGTCTCCTCAAAGCAGATTGGTGTGACCAATTTGTAAGTGAGGAAATTAAGACTGAACATTCACTTGCCCTTGGCCAAACAACTGGCAACTTGTAGACCTAGGATTCAGGCTCAAGACTGTCTGCTTCAGCAGCCTGTACCCTGTGCCTGCGCCTACTCCAGCACATCCCTGTCTTTTTGGTTTGTACTCCTTTCGGACCCCTTCCACTTAATCTTGTAGAACAGGGCAGTTCTTACCAGTTTCTCGTTTTCATACTAAAAATTATTGGTGCTTTAACCTGTTGGTGCTTCAGGTTAGTTTCTGTGTTGTGTCTTTCTCCTTAAGAAAAATAAAATGAATGGGAAATTAAACTAAGGGCGGATACTCAACTTAGATTGTATATGTGGCTACTTGTATGTATATAATACTCGAAACTGTTCAAACTACAGAATGAAAATATACAAGCCCCAAAATTGAAAAATCAAACATTGTGCTATGAACTAAATTATGTGCCCTCAAAATTCATAGTTCAAGCCATAACCCCTAATATGACTGGTTTAGAAGATAAGACCTTTAAAGAGATACTTAAGATTAAATGAGGTCATAAGTATGGGACGCTGATGGGATTGATGTACCTGTAAGAAAAAGGAAGAAACCCTAGGGAACTCACATACACACAAAGGGCCATCTGAGGCACAGTGAAAAGTGAATATCTCCAAGTCAAAAATATATCCAAGTCAATCTCATGAGAAATTGGACTAAACAATGTCTTTGATCTTGAGCTTTTAGCTTTCAAAACTCTGGAGAAATACATTTTTGCTGTTTATTCAGTCTGTGGTGTTTTGTTATGACAGTCCTATCGGATTAATACACATGGTGACATTAAAAGAGGAAGAAAGAGGAAGGGAGGAGGAAATGGAGGAGGGAGAAGAAAAGGGGCGAGAGAAAGGAAGAAAGGATGACAGGGAGGAAGAGTGAGAAAAGAAAGCAAGAAGGAAGGGGAGGGGAGGGGACGGGAGGAATGGGAGGGGAGAGGAGGAAGAAAAGAAAAGAAATGAAGGAAGGAAGGAAGAAGAAAGAGAAAGAAAGGAGGAAGGAAGGAAAGAAAGAAAAAGAAAGAAAGAAAAGAAGGAAGGAAGGAGAAAAGAAATAAGGAAAGGAAAGACTAGGGAAAAAAAAGTAAAGAAAATAACTGCCCATTAGAAAGATTTTAGAGGGAAGAAAGAAAAGGTTTTTTTAAAGTTCAAAAGGGAGGAAATAAGTGGACAAAATAAAGATAAAATTGAAAATCTTGAAAAGCAGCTCAGTGGCTTTACAATAACTGGTGGTAAAATTCCCTTTTTTCCAACATTAATTAATGTCCTCTTCTGTAGGTCATTCAGTGAGTCAAGGTTCTTCCCGCAGATCAGGCACCCTACAAGGGCTTCCGAAACACCCACTTCCCTCCCAGTGCAACTGCCAAGAGATTGTCATATCCTAGATAGCTAACTTGTGCTTCCTCCCCTGATCATGAGAGGGAACGCATATCTGGCTCTCAACAGTGGACATGGCAGAAGAGCTTCCTTCTCTGTGTTCAGTTTAAGGGCCTTGTGGGACTGAACGTTCCCCATCTAGTTATCTGATAGACACTCTACCCCACAGAGGAGAAATCTGTCTTTCACTTGAACAACTATCAGCAGAATTTCCTTATAATCTTTGTAAGGCCCTGAGATGCTTCTCTGGTTGGTCCAGTCTCCACTAGATACCATGGAGCCAATGGTTGACCATCAAAATGCTTATCTAATCAGGTGAGTGGAGGGGAGATCTGACATTTTCTGGCTCGCCAGACATCAGTTTTAGTATCTGTGGCCTGTCTCACAGGTCAGTCCTCACCTACTGGTCATCATAGAACCCGTTTTATCCTCTGACAATATTCCTATTTATATATTCCTGGTACTTTCCACCACATGTTCAAGCAAATTAATTATATCACTTTATTTTACAGGCAAAGTTGCATGTGCTAAAACACTTGTGGGCAAATTCATAAAAAACTCACAACCTTAATTTTCATAAGTGCCAGTTTCTTCACCTGTAAAACTGAGATAATAACAGGTACCTCGCAAGAATAGTATGAGGATTATATGAGCCAATGTGCTAAAGTACTTAGAAAAGTATCTGGTATATATAAGTTATTTAATAAATAGGAACTAACAATATTGCAATTATTCAAAAGAGGCATCCAATTTGTTACTTCTTAGGAGAATGATACTATTAGCAAGCTCTAAAACTATAGGAAAGAGTGCCACCACTTCCACTATTCCTGGGGTGGTATTTCCAGGAGGGCTGATTGCTGACTTCCTCCCTGTCCACCAGACAAAGCCAACTGGCATCCTGGTGAAGACAGATCCCAATTCTTGTTCCCACTCCCCTCTTCTCTCTGTAAATAAGGAACAGAGCCACAATGTGGATCAATTAACTTTTGTTTTGCAATTTCAAGTGTGTGCGGGCTCCCTAACACAATCTCCTTTCAGGTAGACTTTTCACCAGACATGCTATTATCCTGTCTGGGGAATGCTGTAGATATATACATTAAAAAAAAAAAAATCCCAAAGAGATGTTTTGAGTATACAAAAATGTAACTCCAGGAAGAATTTTATTCCTTCTTATAGCAGAACTCTCTCCTTGTTTCCCTACTCTGGGGACACTTAGTGAATAATGAGTGCGAGCTCAGGAGTAATTGAGAATAATGGCAGTGTCAACCTTAGGACAAGTGATAAATCTTAGTTTGTTTATGACTTAGAATTTTTATTAATGTTTGATCAAAAGAACGCTTCCTAGTTGTAATTAAAATACGCTAGAGCAATTCTTTAGCTTCACAAATGAAGAAAGAGGCTTGCAAAGCAACTTCAGAAATTTCCTCCCAGGAGCCACAAAGTAAACTTTGATGAGAAGTAGCCAAACCACAGATTATTCTAGAGCATGTGTAATTTCAAGGATCTGCTATAGTATAATTTCATTTATTTTTAGTCATATGTCCGGGCTGCCTACTATCTACTGTGATGACACTGTCTCACTCACAGGGAAGTTGGGTGGAGATAGATATAAATACAGAAGTGATTACAAAAATATGTGATAAGTACAAAAATAACGTTCTATACTAAGTGCTCTGGGAGCACAAGACCTGTGATGCTTGAATGGGATCTTTTTAGAAAGGAAATAATATGGCCTCAATCCAACAGATTTTGATTTAATTATCTTGTAGTAGGACCCAACTTAGGTATTTGTTTCTAAAGTTTCACTGGTATCTATGCGCAGCCCAGATTGAGAGGTACTGCACTGACAGATACCAGTCCTGCTGAACTTCCTTATTCTTGGCAGTAGCAGCTTTATGATCTCTCTCAGGGAAAGAAGGCAATGAAAGTTTTTTATATTCTAGTTTTAGGATCTCATCATGAGAGAACATGAGACTCAGCATCCCCTGCTCCCTGCATGTGAACAGAGGAACAGAGATGCCCATTTGGCACAGGAATGAGAAGCAACTAAAATTAACCAGATATACTTGGAGACCAGGACTTTATTTCTCTGAATCTTAATTTCCCATTCTAAGAGGAAAGAATTAGACACTACTGACCTTCTATAACAAGTCACAAGTACTGAAAATTCTTGAGAGAAAGAGACTGGGATGGTAATCCTCAAATTTAAGTGGTTATAAGAATCCTCAGATGGAACTTCTTATAATGCATATCCCTGGGCCTTATCCCCAGGGAACTTGTTTGAGTATGCTAAGAGCAGGGGATTATGTGCATAAATTGTATATTTTTCATAATCTAATTGGGTTACTTTTCTGTAGGGAACTTAAATATACTTTGAAAAAAATACCACAGTGGGGCTTGAGGAATCCCAGTTGGTGCCAAGAAGAAGGTTTTATAATTTTTTTAAGAAAATAAAAGAAGAACAAAAGAGGAGAAGTCTTAGGTATGACAGAAGAGAAATTGTCATGTGCCAAAGTATATTGTGGTTTAAAAACAGTGCTTTAGTGTTGGAAAGGATAACCAAGGTGATTTGGTCTAATTACATGTAGCAACATCAGTTAAGCCATCATAAATGAATAGCCATGTAGCCTGGCTGAATTCTCTCAGGGGATTCCCTACATCCCTTTTCCATTTCTGGTTGATTCTTGTTGTCTCTTCGCTGACCACATCCATCAATCTATACTTTTTGCCTTTTGGCTTTCAGCAACATTGAATAAGCCAGCTTGTTCCTGCTCACAGTGCTTTGTATATATTTGGTAATGTCTCTCTTGTCATTTGGCAAAACAGTCTTCCTTTCTGCCTGAAGAGGCCTCTTCCTCCAATTATTATTCTTTTAATAGTTTTCAGAGCGTTCACCATCCTGCTCACATTACTCTGGAAACTGCAAGTCTCGGAAAGGGTCTTCCTAAATGTTTCCCGAAAAGCAGTATTACCCACATCTCCCGTCCTCTACCCCATGGACAACGAGAGCATTGCTTCCTGAAGTCACTTCCTATTACTTTTTTCAATGTATTTACTGAATATTAGCAAATGAACTTGAATTAGATCTAGAAGACATTGATGATTCCTTCCAATCACTGACCCACTTGGCAAGGAGTAAACTCATTGAAACAGAAAAGAAATTGAATGCCTTAGAATCAGTTAACCAACTCTAATCTACCTGAAATCACTCTTAGAACTGGTGCCTGAGAGTACCTGAACTAAGTGTGTCAGGATTCTGTAGATTCTTGGAGGCAGAAGGAGCAGAGAAATTATAAAGATTAAAGGTAGTAATCAGGGCTTTAATCCCACTCCACAACCAAAACCAAGTGTTTGGATTGTCATGTTCTGATTCCATAAAACTTGGCTCATCACCACAGGTAGTAAATGGTCATTTTATGGAAGGTGCTGTCTACTGGGTTGGCAAAACCAAAACCATAATTTCCTCCATCAATCTTTGATTTGCAAAGTTGTTTTTTTAATACCAACTGTGGCAGAGTTTTTATATATCATGCACAAATAAGGCAGAAGCCTCTGTTCTTTAAGAGGCCAAGAGGAAACCTGGCCCAGTGACTCACACCTGTAATCCCAGCACTTTGGGAGGCGGAGGTGGGTGGATCACTTGAGGTGAGGAGTTCAAGACCAGCCTGACCAATATGGTGAAACCTCATCTCTACTAAAATATACAAAAATTAGCTGGGCATGGTGGCGTGGGCCTGTAGTCCTAGCTACTCAGGAGGCTGAGATAGGAGAATTGCTTGAACCCGGGAAGCAGAGGTTGCAGTGAGCCAAGATAATACCACTGCACTCCAGCCTAGGTGACAGAGTGAGACTCTGTCTAAAAAACAAAAAAAAAAAAAAAAAAAAAGAGGCCAGGAGGAATGGAGGAGGGAAAGACAGAATGTCTGTTTCTACCCAAGTTTTATGCAATAAGAAAAGGTGTTGTGGAAGAAAAACTGGGAAAGAAAATGGTCTAAAAATCTTCTAAGGGAAAATAAACAAAATATTTTATTCTCTGTGGAAATTGCAGTGAGCTGAGATCCGGCCACTGCACTCCGGGCAACAAGAGAGAGACTCCATCTAAAAAAAAAAAAAAAAAAAAAAAAAGAGGCCAGGAGGAATGGAGGAGGGAAAGACAGAATGTCTGTTTCTACCCAAGTTTTATGCAATAAGAAAAGGTGTTGTGGAAGAAAAACTGGGAAAGAAAATGGTCTAAAAATCTTCTAAGGGAAAATAAACAAAATATTTTATTCTCTGTGGAAATGTTAATGCTATTCAGTCAACGAAGGTGACTGGCAGTGGAGTGGGAGGTGAGTTATGGGCAGAGGATCAGAGAACTAGAAGATTGGACTACTCCATCTTTCAATAGTAAACATTTCCCCAGACACGTATAACTCAGTAAGACATGGTCAAGTGTACACTCTTGCTCAAGGATCTATAATGATGCTTAACCCCCTCAGCACACAGTCCTCTGCAGGCTTTCTGCCTCATGAATTACTACCTCTCCATAGCACGCAAATTCTCCATAATGAAGCTCCAAGGGACCATCCTCCAGAGTCAGGGCCAGAGACTCAGCAGTGTTAGCTGTTTGCTATGCCCTGAACATGGTAGTCTCTTTCATAACCCAAGTCATTGTTCTTGCTGGCTCTTCAACAGCCAGGTTTCTTCTGATCTCTTTCCGATGAAAATCTAATTACGTTTTAGCATCAACCACAATGCTATCTATGTCCATTAAACATTTCTTGATTTTTTAAATGATTACTATGATTTATAAAGCTTCAATTATATAGCAGGCATCACATTAAGTGATGAATACATTATTACTTATCTAATTCCCATAACCATCTCATAATATAAAACATTCTTTTTTTCTTATTTTGGGACTAAAACCAGAAACTTAGACAAGTTTTGTCTTCCTGTTAATGCCACAAAGATTATAAGTAGATAACTTGGACTTTGGACCCAGATCTGCACTTACCAGAATCAATACTCATGGTCCTCTGTCACCTTTCATTATTACTCTTGCCCTCTACGTATACTTCCTCAAATAATACTTGTAAGTATACTATACTTATACTATACTACTTATACTTCCTCAAATGTAAATGTGTCTCTACTGAGTACCTATTCTAACTTTGAATATAATTTGCTCTTTTCAGATCTACTTTCATTGCTCTGCTGTAAACAGTTCTTTCTTATCTCCCCATCCTTCCTCTTGGTTGGAGGAAGAGCCATACCAGATAAAAATGTATTGAACTCAAAGTGAATGAAAAATGGATAAGACTTTTGCTTCTGGCTATGATGTACCTTGTACCAGAGTAACTCACATGAAAAGAAACACAAAAGGAAGTCATTTGGTGAGAAGGAATATAACCCCTGGTAAAAGATGAGGCAAAAATATATTTTAAAAGTATGATGTAAATAACCAGATATAAATAAATAGACACTGTTTAAAATAATAGCAATAATGGTTTTGGGGTTTTAATATACATTCTAGGTAAGGGTTGCAAAATCTTTGGTGTGGAAGTGATAAAATAGTTTTTATTATATATTCTAATAAAAAGGAATAAATGTAAAACTGAACTAAAAAAATAACATGCAAGCTATTAGAGGGCAAATGGATGATTTATAAAATTTGTAATTATTTCAAAAGAAGGCAAGACTATGAAAAAATAATACATGTGAGCACATCTAGAACAAAGGATAAGATGCTAGATATAAGTAAAAGCGTATTTGTAATTTAATTAAAATAGACTAAATCCTCTCTCTAAAATAAGAATTGATAGGCTGGATTATAAAAAGAAGAAAGTAAACTAGCTAACCCATGATTATAAGAAACACCATTAAATATAAGGACACAGAAAAATATAAAAATAAAAGAAATGTAAAGATTAAAAATGCACCAAGGAAATACTAACCAAGATGAAAGCCAGTGTTACCCTACCACCATTGAAAAGGGAGAGATTTATGGTTAGAAATATTTCCAGAGGTAAACAGAACATTTCATGATAATAAAAAAGTCTACTCAACAAATATGCATCTATTCTAAACTTGCATTCCCTTTTTGTTTTCAAAACAACATGTGAAGTTTAGTGTATTTTACTGATGCATACAATTTTTTAGATAAGAAAATAGAAAATTGATGGAAAAGGATAAAAATTATGCCTACTAGAAATCACCGAAGCATATCTCAAAACAAAAAGGAATCACACAGGAGTAATCTAAATTTATCAGGAAGAATTTGGACTGGATGGGGTAAAGAATGCATAATCAAGAAAGCCAAAAAAATCCAATAACAATTTGTGTAACGTATGCCCTTATTACTATGTCCTGAAATAACATAGAAAATGAAAGGTGGTGATTAGGTCAATCATAGTATGTAATTTCTCTTTCTTTTGACTTTTTCAATGATATGATTATTCTTTTTATCACGTATGTATAAAAAGCCTAATCATGAATGTTTGACATTAGAGATAGTTTATGTTTATTTCCATTGATATAAATATGCCATTATTCAGGTTGACAGTTCCACTAATAGTGACTTACCCTTATCAACGTTCTCAGCATATTATTCTGGGAGAACTCCAGGAGAGTGGGAGAGAAGCACAAAAAGGCAGCTAGAGGTTTCTGAAAAGGCAAAGTTGCAACACTCTCTATGATGAGTGGTGACTGACCACATTCTTGAGCTAACCTGATTAAGAGGGGATTCTCAGCATTAGAAACTCTGTTAGGGTCCTCTTTCCTCCAGACAAATAATATGCAGCAGTCATTCTTTGAAACGATAAGACTTCAATAATAAAAATTTTAGTGTTTGCCATTATTTCATATAAAATCAGTGGAACAAGTATTAACAAAAAATCAACTTAAAGAGTGAAAAAAGCATTTAAAAAAAAATGCTATTGAAAGCCCCATGATAGATTGTGTCGCAGGGAAAAATGGGTATTTATGGAAGGGGAGGCAGAAGGAGAGGGTTGAGAATTACATTAAACCTTTAAAAATAAATCATGTTTTATTCTTCTGTATATGGATGTTCCATTCTCTCAGCACCATTTATTAAAGTGACTGTTTCTTCCCCAATGTTCTTGGAATCTTTGTCATAAATAAGTTGGCTATAAATAAGTGGATTTACTCCTGGGTCCTCTATTCTGTTCCACCTGTCTATGTGCCTGTTTTTATGCTAGTACCATGCTGTTTTGGTTACTATAGTTTTGTAAAAATATTTTGAAGTGACTTAGTGTGATGCCTCTGGCTTTGTTATTTTTGCTCAAGATTGCTTTGGTTATTCAGGGTCTTTTGTAATTCCATATCAATTTTAGGATTTTTTTTCTATTTCTGGGGTGAAGACTGTCACTGGTATTTTGCCAGGGACTGCATTGATTCTACAAATCATTTCTGTTGGCATGGTTACTTTCAAAATATTAATTCTTCCAATCCATAAATGTGGGAAGTCTTTCCACTTTTTTCATGTCCTCTTCAATTTCTTTCATCAGTGTTTTATATTTTTCCTTGTAGAGATATTTCACTTTCTTTGTTAAATTTATTCCCCCCAAAATATTATTTTTTTGTGGCTATTGTAAATGGGATTGCTTTCTTGATTCTTTTTACCCTAGAGTGTAATTGGTGTACAGAAACCCCACTGATTTTTTTATGTTGATTTGGTATCCTGCAACACTATTAAATTTGTTTATCAGTTCTATAACATTTTGGGGAATCTTTTAGGGTTTTTAATACATAAAATTATGTCATCTGCAAAGACAATTCGACTTCCTGTTTTCCAATTTGGATACTCTTTGTTATGTATCTTTTGTTAATTCAAAAGATAGTAGACTGGTTCTAGAAATAACAAGGACTATTTTGATATATGAAATACAAATCAAATTTTCTTCATCATTAGAAAGGCTTTGAAACCTATCTTCTTCTCCCCTCCCTCTTTCCCTTTCCTGTTCAATGAACTTTATTATTCAAGAAAGATGACTTCAACTGCTACTAGCTTCACATAATTTTCATCTAGTTCTCCATATAAATACAGGTTATTCAGGAAGGCTGAGAAACCTGCCTACAAGAACTAGCCCACACACTTCCAAAGCTGTCCATATAATAAATATAATGTAATAAATAAAATAACTAAGTTCTGTGGCTTTTCCCCATTGGTTCGGGCCTATATATATTCTCTCATCATTGCATCCTTTCACGTAAGGCAGTGCTCCTGGATATATTTATGAAATTGCTCCCATACCTGCTCAACAAGTTGGCTTTCAGACCTCTGTAGCTGGTGACTGAGTAAACTGTCAGGGTAGTTCTCAGGGGCAATTTGTAGACATTTACCACATACAATGTGGTCAGAAGTTGTGAAGCAGATGGGGCAGAAAGTTCCCTGAATTAAGTAGAAGGAAGGAGTAGAATATTTTTAGAGAAGAACTGTGCTCATAGTTTATTTTACTTCTTAAAAATTTTCTTAAACACCCTACATGGTTAGTCATTTAAATAACTGGGGTAGAAGAAAGAAAGGGAGAAAAAAATTACACTTTGATTAACCATGTTAAACCATTCTGTTACATTTTTTTCCTATTTTTTAAACACAGGCTATTTCGTGTACATTTATTGAGTATCAGGCATTATACTAGATGTGTACTAGTTGTGATCATGTTATGTGGTCAATTTTGGAGCCTGAAAATTTTCATTTGACTTTACAATTGAATTATTTCTTGATATTACATATACTTTGTTATAAATATTAACTGTATTTTAACAGGAAAATTATCAGACTGAGAATGCTAATTAGTTTATTTTTTATGTGCTAAAAGTAAAAAAAGATAACTTTCTTTAGAGCCAGATGAACACAAATCCAGATTCACCTCATTCCCAGCAGGGTAAATGAAGGCAAAATATTTAGTTAATCTGTTCCTCAATTTTTTCCTTAGAAGTGTAATTGCCTGATCATATGGTAGTTCTGTTTTTGAAGACCCTCCATACTGTTTTCCATAATGACTGCACCATTTTGCATTTCTGCAAACAGTATAGAATTGTTCCAGTTTCTCCACATCCTCACCAACATTTGTTATCTTTTGTAATATTTTTTCATTAGAGCCATCTCTTGATTATTTCCTCTCCAATCCATATCTGCAACGTCTGCCTTACTGTTCTACCTATTTCATTAATGATCAAGCATGCAGAAGTCTTTTCCAGTTTTAAAAACAAAGCAACCAAAGTAAAAACAAACCATAACCACTTCTTCAAACCCATATTTCCGTCCAGCTACTTCCATTTAATTTATACTTACAGGGAAACCTCTCAAAGGTAGCGTTTTCACTCTTACTCTGTTTTTCACCTCCCATTCTCTACTCAACCCACCCTCATAAGGCTTTATCCTTTCCACTCCAGTAAAACAGCTCTCACTAAAGTCAATAATGGCCTTCTTTTTTATAAAGCCAATTTACACTTCTGAGTCCTCATATTAATTGATCTAGGAAGAGCATTTGAAATATTTGAACACTTCCTCTTTTTAAAAACACTTTTCCCTTAGATATTCTGGTATCACAAACTCTTGGTTTTCCACATAACTTTCATGCTGCTCCAATTCAGTCTTTACTTTTGACTTTATATTCTTACCTGTCCTTTTAGTTTTACTTTAATGTATGTATTTTTCCTACTTATTAATTTATAAATTACATACTAGTATGGGCTGAACTGTGGCCTGTCAAAATGTATATAATGAAGTCCTAACTCCCTGTCTCTTAGAATGTGATTGTATTTGGGGCTTTATAATTATCTTTCTCCCTATTTAGAAAGGTAATTAAAGGTAATTAAAATAAAATGGGACTGTTTGGGTGGGTCCTAACCCATATGACTGCTGTGTGTATAAGAAAGAGGAGATTTGGACACAGGCATGTGCCTGCACACAGAAAAGACCAAATGAGGACGTAGCAAGAAGTCAGCCATCTGCAAGCCAGGGAGGGAGGCCTCAGGAAAAACCAAACCTGTCAATGCAATGATCTTGGACACCTAGCTCCAGAACTGTGAAAAAATAAATTTATTTTATTTAAGCCATCCAGTCTGTAGCATTTCGTTATAGCAGCCCTAGCAAAGTAACACACATACACTGAAAGGTAAAAATCTTAAGTGTTCAGTAACGCAGTTTTATACATTTGTAAGGTGGTATATAGTCATCACCTAGATGAACAAATAGATCATTACCAGCATCCCAAGTGTTCCGACAAAGTAACCACCATCCTGATCTCTAGTAGCACAGATTAATTTGTTTTTCAATTCCATGCAAATGGAATCATACTGTGGTAAGCTTTTTTTTTTACTTCCTGTTTCTTTTGTTCAAAATTACATCTGTAAGTTTCATTCATTTTATTGGATGTAACGGTAGTTTGCTTTTTTATTGCGTAACTCTATAGTATTCCATTTTATTGCTTTAATTTTGGTTATCTGTGCTATTCAAACTAATATGTTCTTATTATTTATTGCTAACATTCTAAGAATACAATTGACTCTTCAATACAAATCTTTTATCCAGAGACCATGATAATTCCCTTAGATAAATTAGATTTTGAGGTGAGGGGAGTTCTGTATTCACAAAATGCCTCCTGTAAATAATGAGTCTTACTTCCTCTGAATGTTTGCTTCCTTTCTAATCTTTGTAAATTTTGTTTCTCTTTGCCCTACTGTAGTAGCTATGCCTCCAGTACCATGTTGAAGTAAAAATTGAAACCACCCTTAATTTGTTCCTGAGCTCAGGTTGGAAAATTTCAATACTTTACCACTGAGTACGTTTGCTGTAGGCTTTTTGTACATACCATATCTTTTTAAGAATTATAAAGTTTCTTCTATATTTTTCCTAGAGATTTACATGTGTATGTGTTAAATTTTCATTAAATGTTCTCTCCATATTTAGCAAAATCAGAATGTATCTTTATTCTATTAATGTGGTACATTATATATGATGATTTTAAGTAGTTATAAAATCTACTTGGTCTGGCTATGCTAGGTGGCTCCCGCCTGTAATCCCAGTACTTTGGGAGGCCAAGACGGGCAGACCACTTGAGGCCAAAAGGTCAAGACCAGCCTGACCAACATGGTGAAACCCTATTTCTACTAAAAAATACAAAAATTAGCTGGGCGTGGTGACCAGTGCCTATAATCCCAGCTACTCGGAATGCTGAGGCAGGAGAATCGTTTGAACCTGGGAAGTGGAGGTTGCACTGAATCAAGATCATACCACTGCATTCCAGCCTGGGTGACAGACAGAGACTGCGTCTCCCAAAAAAAAATCTACTTGGTCTTAATGCATTATTATTTTTATATGTTACTGGATTTGATTTATTATTATCATGTTACGAATTTTGTCAAGTTTTTACACAGATACAATTCTGATACTATAAACAAATTGGAAACATTTGTTTATCTTTTTCCATTCTCTGAAAAATGAGTGTAAAATTGGTATTAATAGTTTCTTAAATGTTTGAAAGAGTTTATTAATGTATTCATGTGGAGCTATAATTGTGTGAGGAAGATCTCTTTTTAATTGATAAATTTATTGATCATATGTGAGTTCACATTTCCTATTCTTGTTTCAGTTTTGACAAACTATTTTTTAATTGATAATTTTATGTTTTTGTAAATTATTTGTCATAAAGCATTTTAAAGTAAGACTGGATATTTATAAGGTCTGTAAAATGCATGGTAATTTATCTTCTTTATTCACATATTCTGCATACCTCTTATACTGTTGTGTCTTATTTTAATCTTTCATTTTCCTTCTATGCTTCCATTAGACTTTTTTTATTGACTTCTTCTCAGACTCATGAATCCTATCTTGTTTGTCATGTTTTCTAAAATCTTACCAGTGAGTTTTATATTTCATATATTTTGTTTTCCAGGATTATATATGGTTGAGGGGTATGGGATTGAGTTGAGCCAGAGTCGGGTTGATGTTTTTAGTAAGGGTCTGTTCAATTCTAGTTTGTGCCTCTTTCTTATGCATGGACGTCCTTGGCTTTTCATTCAAAACCTGGTGTGTTTCTATTTCCTTATCCCCCAAAATAATGAAGAATATTCAATTCTGCCTTTTCTGATATTTTGGATTTACTCTTTAGCTCGTTCTTTGAAGCTTCAGAAGGGCAAATATCTTAATGGAGGGGCAAGATGTGTGCTCCAGGCAGGCCCATCCTTCTAGCTGGAGTGCAATGGCACAATTTCGGCTTACTGCAACCTCTGCCTCCTGGGTTCAAGCAATTCTCCTGCCTCAGCCTCCCAAGTAGCTGGGATTGCAGGCACTGGCCACCACGTCCTGCTAATTTTTTTTGTACTTTTAGTAGAGATGGGGTTTCACCATTTTGGTCAGGCTGGTCTCGAACTCCTGACCTCAGGTGATCCACCCGCCTCAGCCTCCCAAACTGCTGGGATTACAGGACTGAGCCACTGCCCCCAGCCAACAGACCCTTTGATGTAACTTCCTGGGCTGGACAGTAAATCGTGTCACAGTACATGTTAATGAAGATAGTTTTTAGTAGATGCTTTTAATCAACCACATAATTTCATGTACTGTAGTGAACTATCAGCTGATGAAGAATTTCAAATCATATAAATGCTTGCACTTTGATTACTCTTGAATCTTCACTTTCAGTGGTGTTCATGAAAATATCTGCATACACTTTGCAGCTACATCATTTTCAACCAAACCACTCCTAGGATCTGATTAACCCACAATAGTAATGTTGTGGCCTCTAAATCTAAGCTGACTGCAACCCCTTGGAACTAAGTTTATGATAGAAGTCACCTTGTGGTTTATTGTTTAATACACTCAGTTAACTCTAATGGTGGTTGTTTTCTTTCTTCAGCAGACATAAATAATTTCCATGATTGAAGATAAAAGTAAACTTTGTATGTCTTTATTGCTTTTTCTTTATTTTCTGTTGCTTGATCCATATGCTGTCAACTTAGCACAAACATCATATTTTCCCAAACAATTTTTCGATATAAGTTATATTTTCTGCCTTTCTCCTCTCGGCATGCAAAGACAGAACCAAGTGCAAAAGAGGCCGACTACTCTGCTGCTGTGGGTCCATTCCACATTAGGTTGATAAATCATTTAAGTGGAAGCCATTTGTCAAAAATACATTTATTGGAATCAGAATTACTTTATGTGCAGGGGTTTCAGGACTGGTTTGCCAGCTCATACTAAATAATTCATCAAATCCTGATTTGCTAGAAATATAATACAGAAGGAACACATAATAAAATTAAATAAAGTTCCTCTATCTTATAATAGTACTTTGAGAGAAATGTAATTACACATCATTGTCATATCGTAAATACAATTATGCTAAATTCAGTAGTCAAATGTGTGCTCATGTATTTGAGAATACATACAATAAATAGTGGTTATATTTTGTTACCAAACTTAACTTCATAGTAGTGAATATTTTTCAATCGTAACTGTAACCCTTTTGTAGGTCTTTCTACTGCTGCTGATGAGAAAGTAATAAAAATCCTGTTTGATAAAGATGAAACCTTTGGTTGTCTCTTGAGTTTCTCACTAAACTCCAGGTAACAAGGAATCGCCTTTTGCTTACCTATGAAATGCTTCTTTATCAACATTTTTACCATATATTTTGGTAAAAATATCTGGGATCTCTCTCTGATCAACCTTTGAAATTAAAACTCATGAGTCTATCTGAAAATTAAAGAAAAAAATGCAAATTCCTTTCAAAAATGATTATAATGTCTGCTACTGAGGAACATGACAACAAACCTCTGTGTTAGTAAATTTGTAACAATGTTCACTATTTGGGCAATGGGTACCCTAGAAGCTCATTCCCCACTAGTATACAATATACCCAGGTAACAAACAAGCATATGCACCCCCTGAATCTAAAATAAAAATAAATAAATAAATAAATGAGTATCTTATGTTAATTGAAGGAATGATGAGCATATCATCTTTTAAAAACTCAGTGGAAAATTTTCCCTCAGCTTTGCTTAAGATAACTGCTTTCAGATCACATGAGGTCAGGAGTTCAAGATCAGCCCAACCAACATGGTAGAACCTCGTCTCTACAAAAACACAAAATTAGCAGGACGCGGTGGCACACACCTGTAATCCCAGCTTCTCAGGAGGCTGAGGCAGGAGAATCGCTTGAACCTGGGAGCCGGAGGTTGCAGTGAGCTGAGATTGCACCATTGCACTCCAGCCTAAACAACAGAGTGAGACTTGTCTAGGGAAAGGGGGAAGAAAAAAACTGCTTCTGCCTCTCTTTTTTTTTTTAATTTTTGTGGGTACATTGCTTCTGCATCTTCTAACCTTTGTTTAATTTTGTATCTTGCGAGCTCTGCAATTCATGTAAGTAGTCGTATTTTCTCTCTACTTTGGCTCTTCTGCAACTAACCAGCACACTCTAGTATCTGAGCAGAATTTTTCACCCGTGTTTTGAATAGCTATCACTCTTCCATTGGCATTGCATGTGTTTTTCCATCATTGTGTGTGTGTGTGTAATGACCTTATGTATTATTTATGACAATGAGAAATGTAAATTCTAAGGTATCTTATCATACACAATAACTGACTTTCAATTTGTTGTCAGAGTATTGTATTTTTTATTCTCTATTCCATTTCAATTTATTCTATCAAGTATGTTTCTTTAAAAACTTATCTTTTTGTTTATTGAATTTGGCACTTCTGCTTCAGAATTCATAGTTTCCTCATGACTTGGTAGCTCCTAGTGGTGTTTTGGTTTGCTCATTTGTTTTGTTTCTTAATCATTTTCTGAGTAGTAGTCTGCATTTTTTCTCTATTTGTTTTTCTATACACCTGATTTTTTTTTTCTGCTATTTATCTTTCAGAATTGCCTCAATTCCTTCTTTTCTCCCATGTTATTGAGGTATTGTTGGCAGATAAAAATTGCATATATTTAGAGTGTACAATGTGATGTTTTGATACATTGGTAATTATTTCACAATGTATATGTATATCAAAACAGAATGACCTTAATGTCTTGCGTGCTGATGGCAGTTACTGTTTTTGTTGTATTTCCCTTTTTCCTATGATTTTCCAACTTTCTGTAATTCCATGCATGAAAGGAACACAGAGACTCAGTTAGCCATCTTGGTTTAGTCTCCCCCGATCATTTACTATCTGTTGGAAAAGGGCATCTACCATTGACAGATGTGTGTGGTCTACTTCTGGACCCTCACTGCTGTTACATTCATCCAAATGTCTGTTCTTTTACTAAAAACACAGTGTCTTGATCACTGGTTTAGATTTGCCTTAAAGTTGGATAATATCCATTGTCTAACTTTGTTCTTCTTCTTTAATATTGTGTTGGCTATTCCAGCTTTGTTTGGTTTGTATTTTTCCTTTTCATATAAATTTCAGTATGAGTTTATAGACATCTACAAAATAGACAGTTGGGATTTTGAGTGTAATTGTATTGGTTTAATAGATCCAGTGGGAAGAAAATGACATCTTAACAATATTGAGTCTTGCAATCCATGAACATGAAAAATTTCTCCATTTATTTAGTGTGTCTTTGGTTTCTTTCATCAGAGCTTCATCATTTTCCACATCCATGTATAGTGATCTTATAAATATTTCATTAGATTTATACCTAAGGATTCACTTTTTATGTTAATGTAAATTATATTGTGTTTTATATTTCAAGTTCTAATTGTTTGTTGCTTTTATAAAGGAAAGCAATCAACTTTTTATATTAACTTTTTATCTTGTGGCCCTACCAGATTTTTTAAATTAATTACAAGCACTGTGTCCTTGATTCTAATTTTCATTACTCACTGCATTAGCTAGGATTTTCAGTACAATCTTCAGCAGGAATGGTAAGAGAGGATATCTTTACCTTGTCCCCGACTTAAGGTGAAAACATTCAGTTTCTCACAATAAAGTATGATATTAGCTTGAGGTTTTTATAGATGTTCTTTATTGAGGTGAGAAAATTCCCTCATCTTGAATGAGTACTGGGCTTTTTCAAATGATTTTTCTATATCAAGTGATATTATCATATTCTGTCTTTTTTACCATATTGATTTCATGGATTCTTTTTTCTCCTTTTTGTTTTTTTGAGATGGAGTCTTGCTCTGATGCCCAGGCTGTAGTGCAACAGTGTGATCTCGGCTCATTGCAGCCTCTGCCCCCAGGGTTCAAGCTATTCTCCTGCCTCAGCCTCCCGAGTAGCTGGGACTACAAGTGTGTGCCACCATACCAGCTAATTTTTTGTATTTTTAGTAGAGATGGGGTTTCATCATGTTAACCAGGATGGTCTCAATCTCCTGACCTCGTGATCTGCCCGCCTCAGCCTCCCAAATGCTGGGATTACAGGTGTGAGCCACTGTGCCCGGCCATTAATTTTTTTTTTAATGTTGAACCAGACTTGCACATCTGGAGTAAATCACACTTGATTGTGGTGTATAATTACTTTTATACATTATTGGATAGCATTTGATAACAATTTGTTGAGATTTTTGCAGCTATGTCTACAAGAGATATGTGATGTAGTTTTTATTTCTTGTAATGTCTTTATTTTTGGCACCAGGGTAATACTGGTAATACTAGTAATACTAAGATTAATTAGGAAGTGTTTTCTCCTTTATTTTCTAGAAGTGATTGTAGAAACGTGGTTTAATTTGTACCTAAATATTTTTTAGAATTAGCTAGTGAAAGCATCAGGGACTGGTGCTTTCTTTAATGGAAGATTATTAATTATTGATTAAATATATTTAATAGTTTTAAGTCTATTTAGATTATCTACTCTTCCTTTGTGAATTTTGCTATTTTTTGTTTTTCAATAAATTGGTCTATTTCATCCATTATTAAGTTTGTGGGCACAGAATTACTCACGTTTTATTATTGTCCTTTTAATGTACACAGGATCAATAGTGATGAACCCTCTTGCATGTCTAATAATAGTAATTTGTGTCTTCCTTTTTATGGATAATTTCTGCTTGGTTTTAAAACTGCCATTAGGCAAGCTATTTCATATTAGAAATGTAACGCTACCCCTCCTACAAGCAGCAGTTGGGAGGTGTTTAGTTCTGACGTTTTATGTAGGCTTTTTGTTGGTTTCTTTATTTCCCTTCTCAGACTTATTTGCTGATTTCTTTTATGCATAATGTCTTTCTTGTTAGATTTTCTCATATCATGCCACAGAAATCCACAGACATAATCAGGGTCTAGTCTCTTGAAGGGTATAAGCTGCTCAGAGAGAAAGGTGAGCTGTGAGAAGATTTATTCCTTGGAAGAGCCATTGGAAGACACCAAGCCAATTACCAAGAAAGATATCTACACAACTTTTCAACTATCACAGTAGTTTGAGATCTTAAATTTCACAAATCATTTAATATATCAACTCATCCCACAAAGCATCAAATCCTCTGATAAATAAATGTTACCCTGATGTTTTAGAAATGAGGCAAAAGTGACAATAGAAAGAAACTGGTTATCAGACCAAATGTCACATGTGTTTCCCCTTGATGGAAATTCCTGGTGAGTTACATTCTGATATCTTTCTGTTGTAAGAAGGAATCCCCTGATATGAATTAGGCATCTGTTTTCACTTTCCTGGCCTTACTAGAAATATCCCCAACAGAATTTGCCCTGCATAGTGACTATCACACTAGAGGCATCCTTACAGGTTCACTTACAAAAGCATTTTTCTTTGGTGTGATTTTTAAATAACATCTTCACTGAGATACAATGAAGGTTTATTTTTTATTAAAAAGTTATTGTATGTTCTGCTTTTGACCATAACAGAATTAGTAGTACTGGACTTTTCCCACTCTCACAAAGCAACTATAAAACGAGACATATGTGAAGTAAATTGGAAGTGGGAGGTAGACACAGAGAAAGAGAGAAAAAATTCTAGTTCCAATATCAACAGTGACAGAAGAGGTATCGCTATAAATGATAGATAATTTAATATTGAAATAAAAATAAAATATGACAATTTTTTGACAAGATATTTACAACTTAAATGGGTAAGTTACTTCAAAACGAAATTTACCATAACAGGAAGACATATAAAGATAATATTTTACTACTCCTGTATCTTTTAAATAAAATGATTTCATGGTTAAATACATACCCACAAAGAAAACTCTGGACAAAGATGGGTTTATTTGAGAATGCTGTCAATCAATGCATAAACAAATAACACCAATTCTACACAAACTGTTTCAGAAAATAGAAAAGGAAAGATTTTCTAGCTGATTTTGTGAGGCCAGCATTACTTTTTTAAAACAAAACTAGATAGAGTGCATGTGAATTAAAAAATAGGTAGATATTAGTCATGAACATAAATGCAAAATCCTTAAAATATCAGCAATTCAAATCTAGCCAAATAGAAAATAATACTTATTTACTAAAGAATAAACCGTTGATTCAACATTCAAAAACCAAACAACTTCATTTAGTATATCAATAGACAATAATCAAGAAACATTTGATCATCACATTGAATGCAGAAAAAACACTTGTCAAAATTCAACATCTATGTGTGATTCAACAAAACTCTCAAAAAACTAAGAATTTAAGGGAATTTCTTCAACCTAGCAAAGTAATATACAAATAAACAACAACAAAGTAATTTGCAATTAGTATCAACTAATAAATTTAATGGAGAAAGACTGAATGTTTTTCACTTAAATGGAGAAGAATTAAGAATGTCTTATCTCACCAATCTATTCTACATTTTACTAGAGGTCCCACTAAATGCAATAAAATAAGAATAAATAAATAAAACGCATAATTATTGAAGAGGTAAGTATAATTGTATCTAGCTAACTATTGCATTATAGTCTATGTAAAAAATCTCCAAGAAACTACTAGAGTAGTTTAATGTATTAAGGGATCAAAGATACAAGTTCAGTCTACGAAAATGAAAGATAGTTTCAGCAGCGAAATAGGATGTTAATTTTTAAAATTAAGATAGTATCGAAAACATAAGATATTTAGGAATAAACTAAGTAGAATGTGTGGGTAAGACCACTAACCCAAAAACTATAAAAACAAAACCAAAAAAATAACTAAAAATTTTAAAACAGATAAAATGTCATACATTGGGGTTAAATAGTGATAAGATATTTACTTTCTCAAATAGTTATTTTGGTTCAATGCTATTCTAATTATAGTTTGAGATGACTGCCGGGCGCGGTGACTCAAGCCTGTAATCCCAGCACTTTGGGAGGCCGAGACGGGCGGATCACAAGGTCAGGAGATCGTTACCGTCCTGGCTAACCCGGTGAAACCCCGTCTCTACTAAAAAATACAAAAAAAAACTAGCCGGGCAAGGTGGCGGGCACCTGTAGTCCCAGCTACTGGGGAGGCTGAGGCAGGAGATTGGTGTAAACCCAGGAGGCGGAGCTTGCAGTGAGCCGAGATCCCGCCACTGCACTCCAGCCTGAGCGACAGAGCGAGACTCCGTCTCAAAAAAAAAATTAATTAATTAATTAAAAAAAAATACTTTGAGATGACTTTCAAAAATAAAATTTCATGTGTTCATTCTAATTTTATATTGATGTGTAAACAATCTAGAAATAAAACATCATTAAAGTTAACAAAGTATTCTCTTCAAGAGAAACTATTAAGATCATGTATTAAAAAGCACTGACTGGAAGAAACTATTTGAAAATATATTTATCCCAAAATACTTCTATGCAAAAAATATGCTAATTCATACAACTCAACAATAATAAAGAACAACAACCCAATAAAAGTGTACATGCGCTTCCTCAATAATGTCTTTATGTCTCTTTTTATTCCCAATCCAGAATCTAATTCATTATCAAAGATCACATTTAATTGTTATGTCTATTTATTCGTCTATAATCTGCAGCTTTCCTGACCTTGGTATTTTTGAAATACACATGGACTGGGTACTTTATAGAATATCCCTCAATTCGAGTTTGTCTGATGTTTATCATGGTTAAGTCAAAGTCATGCATTGTTTGCCAGAAGCGTTCTTGTATTCTTCTCAGTGGATCATCAGGAGAGGCATGTTGTTGGTTTGTGCCAATGTTAATGATGATTAATTTGATCATTTCTTGAAATTGGTCTCTGCCAAGGTTTTTCTTTCTAGAGTTACTATGTTTTTGTCTTGGTAACTGATAAATGATTTGTGAGGATGTATTTATGACAATATAAACATGATTTTCCCAGTAAAGCTGTTTCATTAGTGTTTGCATCTGTTTATAATTTTCTAACTCCATCATTATTAAATATTTAATTGGCATTCTACTATAAGAATACACCATCCTTTCTCATTTATTTGTTTGTGAAAATTATTTTTCTCTCTCTTAAACCTCCGGCAGCCACTTTTCTTCCTAGAGACAAAGTTATCACTTTCTATTGTATTTTTGATACATTTTATAAATAAACCAAATTAGAGTCTTGTTGTTTTCTTTCCTTTTCCCCAAATAGACACTGATTTGTACCTTGATTTTTTCATTTAAAAATAAATTTTGGAGATTATTTCAATCAGTTTGTGAAGAGATTCCTCATTCTTTTTTACAGTCTGCTCTTGTTGAATGTAACATGAGCTGGTGAATCAGTCTACAAATCATCGACATTTGTTTTTTGTCAATTTTTTTTTTTTGAAACAGAGTCTCTCTCTGTCACTAGGCTGGAGTGCAGTAGCACTATCTAGGCTCACTGCAACATCTACGTCCTGGGTTCAGGTGATTCTCCTGCCTCAGTCACCCGAGTAGCTGGGACTACAAGTGAGTACCAGCATGCCCAGCTAATTTTTGTATTTTTAGTAGAGACGGGGTTTCAAATGCTGGCCAGGATGGTCTTGATCTCTTGACCTCATGATCTGCTTGCCTCAGACCCCCAAAGTGCTAGGATTACAGGAGTGAGCCACCGCGCTCGGCGCAGTTTCGTTTTTACAAGTGGCAATGCAATAAATACCCTTGCATTTATATCATTTCATACCTACTGGAAAATATTGTTAGTTTAAATTCACAGAAGTAAATTTACTCCCTAAAAAGTTGTATGCATTTAATTTTAATATGTTTGCCATATTGTGCTTAATAAAAATAGTATGAATACACTTCTACCACCAATGTAATTAATTACCTCTTTCTCTAGAGCCTTGACATGTAGCATAATATTTTTAATTTGATAACCTTATAAATAGAAAATCATCTTAGTATAATTTTATTTTGAATGTATTTTGTTTTCTGTGACAGTAAGCCTTTTATCAGTTTAATGCCATTTTAATTCTCTTTCTGATAAATTTGATAATAATGTTAATCCCTTTTCACTGGAGTTTTGTTATTTATTTTTCTTTCGGGCTTATAGGGGTTCTTTCCATACTAGAGAAAGTAGCCTTTTGCTTGTAATATGAGTTTTAATTTTATTTCCATTTTGCTACTCATGTTTTTACTTTGTTAATGGTAGCTTTTGATATTCAAACATTATTATTATGTTGAAATTGAATACAGTCTTCTAAATGTAACACAAACTTCAGAAGTCAAAAAACTTTAATAAATCTAAAATTAAAATGCAATTCAAAATATTATCCTACCATTTCTGTTACTAAATTTTGATTTCATTGCTTACATTTAAATTTGGGCCATTTTGGGATTTATTCTGGTATGAAGCATAAATTGAAACTCATTTGATTTTAAATAAGTACCCAGTTATATCAATGCCAATTAACTCTAATTTTTTTACAGTACAAACCAAAACAAAACAATGTCTATATTATAGATTACTGTTTGCTAAAATATTATGATTGATTTAGATTTTTACAAAATCTTTCTGAAATTCTGGCTAATATACTTTCCTGATTTAATCTGGTTGGACTGCAGTTATTTACTGTTTTAAGTTCAGTCTAATTTTACAAATTGTATGTATTTAATATTTACTATGAACAAGGCATTCTCCCTGACATTTCATGCAATACAAAATTTTTAAGATCAACCCCATAAGGAATTTTAGACTAGCATAGAGATAAAAATAGTTTGTCAAAAATTACAATTAAAATCAGGGAAACAATATATGTCTCAAGAATATACAAGGCATTAATGTTATAGAAGTACAAAAAGGGGAAGATCTCATAAGTTTCTGAGGGAGTTAGATGGGAAAAGATTCACGAAGAGGGAAACGTTTTACATGGTTCCTAATAAGTTGAGGTGGTTCCTAATAAGATAGGTTGAAAGAACTTCATTCTTGGAAATGCTGTAAAAATAAAATAAACAAACAAAATACAGTCAGAGTAGTCAGAAAACTGTTCCCAGGTAGAGAGTAATCTAGTTTCACCGGAACGTAGAATTCCTGTTGAAGAGCAAGGACAAGTAAATTTGGAATCAAAAACTAAGTTTACCAAAGGGTAAGTTGGGGCCAAATTAAGAAAGGCATTTGTTCACAATGTCCAGGTAGTAGAGCACCATTAAAAGTTTGTAGAAGTGAAGGGTAATATAATCTCTACCTTGGAAAAAATAATCAAGTAGCCAAATTAAAGGTATTCAAAGCAGTTTTAATCTATGACACATTTAGGAAGTCATTATTTCTGGAAGTCAATCCCCACTGTCCATAAGGAGCTTCAATTCTCATACATATGTATTTTATGCATGTGGTAGGTGGTGGAGGGGATGACACAGAATAAAGGGATCCTTCCTAGAATCTGGCAAAAAAAAAAGCAGATTAAAAATGCCTCAGAGATATTGTGGGTTTGGTTCTAGATTACTGCAATAAAATGAATATTGTGATAAAGTGAATCACACAATTTTTTGATTTTCCAGTGTACATAAAAGTTATGTTTACATGATACTATAGTCTATTTAATGTGAAATAGCATTAGGTATAAAAAAGTACATACCTTAATTTAAAAATGCTTTATGCTGAGTGTGGTGGTTCACACCTGTAATCCCAGCACTTTGGGAGGCCAAAGCAGGTGGATCACTGAAGGTCAGGAGTTCAAGACAAGCCTGGCCAACATGTTGAAAACCCATATCTGTTAACAATACAAATATTAGCTGGACATGGTGGTGTGTGCCTGTAATCTCACCTACTCAGGAGACTGAGGCAACAGAATGGCTTGAACCTGGTTGGCAGAGGTTGCAGTGAGCCAAGATGGTGCCACTGCACTCCAGCCTGGCTGACAGAGCGAGACTCCATCTCAAAAAATAAAATTAAATTAAAATTAAAATGCTTATTACAAAAGAAAAAAAACATGCTGGCAATCATCTGAGCCTTCAGTGATTCACAACTGTTTTGCTGGTGGAGGGTCAAGACTCAATGTAGATGGCTGCTGACCAATGAAGATGGTAATTGCTGAAGCTTGGAGTGTCTATGGTAATTTCTTAAAATAAGACAACAGTGAAGTTTGCCTCAAAAATTTATTCTTCTTTTTGTGAAAAATTTAGCTGTAGCATGTGAAGCTGATTGATAGCATTTTATTTACAGTGGAACTTTTTTCAAAATTGGAGTTAATACTCTCAAAACATGCAACTGCTTTATCAACTAAGGTTCTCTAATATTCTAAATTTTTTCTTGTCATTGCAACGATGTTCACAACATCTTAATCAGGAGTAGATTTCATCTCTAGAAACTTCATTCTTTGCTCATCCATAGAAGCAACTGCAACACCTTATCCATTAAAGTTTTATCATTAGAGTGCAGCAACTCAGTCACATCTTCAGACTTCACTTCTATGCTTGAACTCCTCTAAATTATCTAAGATGGTTGGAATCTACTTCTTGCAAGCTCCTGTGAACATTGATATGTTGGCCTCTTCCCATGAATGTTGAATATTCTTAATAGCATCCTGAATGGTGAATTCATTCTGGAAGGTTTTCAATTGGCTTTGCTCAGATCCCTCAGAGAAATTATTATCTATGGCAGCTTTAGCCTTATAAAATGTATATCTTAAATAATACTTGAGAGTAAAATTTACTCTTTTATCATGGACTATAAAATGGATGTTTTGTCAGAAGGCATGAAAACATGAGTCTCCTGTACATCTCAATCAGAGCTCTTGGGTGACCAGGTGATTACCAATAAGCAGTGATATTTTGAAGAGAATCATTTGTCATTTTTTTCTGAGCAGTAGGTCTCAACAGTGGGCATAAAATTAAAAGTAAACTATGCTCTAAACAGATGTGCTGTGATCCAGACTTTGTTGTTGTATTTATAAGAGAATACACAAAGTATATTTAATACAATCCTGAAGAGCCTTAGAAGTTTGGGAATGGAAAATGAGCATTAGCTTCAACTTAAAGTCACCAGCTACATTAGCTCCTGAACAAGTATCAGACTGCACTTTGATTCTTTGAAGCCAGGCATTGTCTTCTCCTCTCCAGCTATGAAAGTCCTAGATGATATCTTCTTCCAATATAAGGCTGTTTTGTCTAGATTGAAAATCTATTGCTTAGCGTAGCCACCTTCTTCAATAATCTTAGCAAGATAGCTAGATCTTCTGGCTACCTTGCTATAGCTTCTATATAGCACTTGCTGCTTCATCTTGCACTTTTATGTTATAGAGATGGCTTCTTTCCTTAAATTCATGAACCAATGTCTGCTAGCTTCAAATTTTTCTTCTGTAGTTTCCTCACCTCTCTAAGTCTTCACAGGATTGAAAGGAGTTAAGGCCTTGCTCTGGATTAGGCTTTCTCTTAAGAACATTGTGTCTGGTTTGATCATTTATCCACACCAGTACTACTTTCTCCATATCAGCATTGAGGCTGTTTTCCTTTCTTATGATTCATGTGCTCACTGAAGTAGCACTTTTAATTTCTTTCAAGAACTTTTCCTTTGCATTCACAAGTAGGCTAACAGTATGGTACAAGAAGCCTAGCTTTTAACTTATCTCAGTTTTTGACATACCTTCCTCACAAAACTTATTTCTAGATTTTTATGTGAGGTGAGATATATGCAACTATTTTTTCACCATTGTAGACCATTTCATCATTGTAGACTATTCCACCATTGTAAACCATAATAGGCTTATGAATTGGTATAATCTCAATATTGTTGTATCTTACAGAATATGGAGACTCAATCATAGGGAGAGAGACAGGGGAACAACTGGTCAGTAAAGCAGTCAGAACATAAAAAACTTTTATCAGTTCAGTTTGCTGACTTGTATAGGTGTGGTTTTTGGTGCCTAAAAACAATTACAATGGTAGCAACAAAATCACTAATGACAGATCATCATGAAAAAAATATAATAATAAAAAACTTTGAAATATTGTGTGAATTACCAGTATGTGACACACTGACACAAAGCAAGCTCATGCTGTTGGGAAAAAAAAAAGGCACCAACAGACTTGCTCAATGCAAGGTTTCTTCAAACTTTCAATTTGTAAAAAATGCAATATCTGAGAAGCATAATAAAGCAAAGTACAATAAAATGGGGTATGACTGTAATCAGCAAGTAGTGTCTATATATCTTCTTGATTTTGTATTCCACATAACAAGAAAATAAAAGGACCATGAAGTTTTGATTATTCTATACAGGGAAGTATGAGGGAGTGAAAGTATCCATATGTATTGACCCCTTGAACCTGCTTTGGGAACCGGTGAGATACAATATAAATAATATCTCCAGATGGGCACAAAAAGATGATGCTTGATACCTGGTATGTTTTCTAAACTTTTTTCTAAACTTTCCAGGAAATTTAGCCACCAAACTTTAAAAATAAATCTATCATCTAAATGTAATTTGCTAAAAACTTATGAATAAATAACAAAAACCACATTCTAATCAGTATTATAAGCTGGCATAATTATGTAATGCAAGCCTCAAGAAGAAAACAAAAAGTTAGATCTAAATGCCATTGACATTCTGCCTTGCACCTGCCTGCACACCTTCGCCCCTTCCTTCTGAGGCTGCAATTTATTTTTAAAAATATTTCCTTTGCTGGTGAGGGCTGAGTGACAATTTATCATCACTTCCATTGAAGCCTCTGACTTCCAAAGTTCAGGGTTGACATTTTAACTTAGTACTTGGACATGCATATTCATTTCATTTCATTTGATATTACTAGAATGATCTTCCTAGGAAAATAAGATTTCCAATAGCTAAGCCCTCTTCTTAACAGATGACATCTAGAATTCTTATAGAATAATAAAGCTAAAGATCCCAACTCTACCTCAGCCAGTGAGGGCGAAAGTCACATTTCATATGCTGTCATGCTGGAGATGATAATAGATAAATAAATAATACCAAGAGAGAGGGAGAAATGAAGGTTTACATCCATAGAATAGAGAAATTCAAGAATGAATGTATGTAATTTAAAAGTGATCTGGCAGAAAAGACTCTTGGAAGATGGCAGAGTAGGAAACACAAGAAATCTACCTCCCCACCTAGACACAATCACATGAGAAGAATAGATCTGATGTAACTACTTCGGAATAGTGGAATCTACTGAAGGCTTGCAAGTTCCAGAAGAATGCTTGTACGGTAAAACGTGGTTATGTTTAATTAATTTCAGCTTTTAGATTAGCAATGTCTACTCATCCCCCACACCATAGTTCCTTGGCAGGCAGTCATCCATGTGTTTCTGGAGCAGCTTGCTTTAGGTTATGGGAAACAGAATGAACAATAAGAATCCTATATTTCCAAATATCATTAATTCATGCTGTGATGACTAATTGCTGCTTCTTAATACAGAGGTTCTAACACAGAGACTGGAAGCCACAGTTCCAGTCCTCCTCCTCCACCGTCATTGTTGCAAGGTCCTCCCTCTGTGGCTGGAGTGACTTACATGTTGATACCACCCCCCTTTTTGTTCATACTTCCCTTCATTTTCCCCTGTTTTTCTTTTTGGGAGCCAGGTATTAATGACTAGTGCATTCAAAAACAACTACATCCATGTGAATCAGGAATTAAAATCAAAAAAGACAAAAATAGAAGCTTGAAAGCAGCAAGAAAGAAGACTTGTCACACACAAGGAATAAAGTTATTAAAATTTATCATCAGAAACTCTGGAAGCCTGAAGGCAGTGGCCAAATATATTTAAAGTGCTAAAAGAAAAAAATATATATCAACCAAGCATAAAATGTCCTTCAGAAATCAGAGAGAAATTAAGATATGCCCAGATTAAAAAAAAAAAAATCTAAGGGAGCTCATTACCCCTGGACATGCCCTGCAAGAAATGCTAAAGAGAGTCTTGTAGGTTGAAATCAAAGGACACCAGATAGTAAGTCAAAGATGTATGAATAAATAAATATCTCATAAAGATAAATGTATGGTCAATTATAAAAGCTAATATTGTAAGAATGGTCTGCAACTCCACATTTTTGTTTTCTACATGATTTAGACCAATGTGTTTAAAAAATAATTATTTGCAAACTATCCATCTGACAAGGGATTAACAATCAGAATATATAAAAAGCTCAAGCAACTCTATAGGATAAAATCTAATAATCTGATTTAAAATTGGGCAAAAGATATGAATAGATGTTTCTCAAAAGAAGACAAACAAATGGCAAATAGGCATATGAAAAGGTGCTCAACATTACTGATTATCAGATAAATGCAAATCAAAACTCCAATGAGATATCATCTCACCCCAGTTAAACTGGTTTTTATGCAAAAGATAAGCAATAACAAATGCTGGAAAAGATGTGGAGAAAAGGGAACCCTCATACACTGTTTGTGGGAATGTAAATTAGTACAACCATGATGGAAAACAGTTGGGGGGGGTTCCTTAAAAACTAGAAGTAGAGATACCATATGATCCAGCAATCCTATTGTTAGATATATACTCAAAAGAAATCAGTATATTGAAGAGGCATCTACACCCCAATATTTATTTATTTATTTTTGAGGTGGAGTCTCATTCTGTCACCCAGGTTGGAGTGCAGTGGCACAATTTCAGCTCACTGCAACCTCCACCTCCCTGGTTCAAGTGATTCTCCTACCTCAGCCTCTCAAGTAGCTGGGATTACAGACGCCCACCACCATGCCTGGCTAACTGGAAACTTAAAAACAGTTGAGTGTAAATTCTACATCTGTTTTACCATAATAAAAACAATTTAAACAAGAAAGTAACCAAACAATGAAGCTAGGTACATCTGTATACACAAGAGTGTAAATTTCTATGTGGAATGGTGATTTCTATATTGAAATAAAGATTTAAGAATAAAGAATCAAGTCACAGAAGCAGAACAATCATTTGTTGTTGAAGCTGGAGATGTAAGTGATTGAAGTCCAGATAATGTTTTCTCTAGAAAAGCTTTACAATGCTCATAATTACTCACCCTATCCACCTGGGATATATCCATAAAAGGGGGACAGTATTGTTGGGTTACTTCTGGTACTGCCACAAGTGAAGGGAGGGGTCTATCTTAGTTAACCTCTCAATGCTGCCAAATAAGTTCTAGCTCTGTATCTTTGACCCATTATCCTACTCTGGATCTTGATGCCAGCTTTGACTGCTGAGAATGACATAAATGACATTTCTAGAAAAACATCTTGGGACAAAGAGTATCAGGCTTCTCTTCATTACACAACAGTTTGCAATTCCAGTAATTTATTTGTATGAGACCATGGTTAAAGTTTTTTAAGTTTATTCCTTAGTTTTATTGGCAGCAACTCTGGAAAATATGGAAAGCTGCTAGAGAAAGACTGTTTTTGAATGAACCATAAGCCTGGAAGAAAGAAATGAGAGAAGACCACTGTGTAACAGATATCGAAGATAGGATGTTAGAAAGCAAATGTGATACTGCCCTGGCTCGGATTGTGAGAAGAGATACCAGGGATACAGAAAACCTGGTTTTACATTAGTCTAACAAAAAAGGAGAAAGAATGCATAAGATCATGAGAAGCATTTATCATGGCTCAAACTGCAGGATTTCCTATGCCATTGGTCAGGTTAATTTCTTCAGCCAACTAAAGACATCTTGTTTACTCAGGAATGAGATTTAGCTGCAAAACAAGAGCATGCATATTCACCGCCATCGCTTACTAAGTACTTGTCACATACCAGGATCTCTAAATTTCTTAACAAGCACTGTACTTAATTCCCACCACAATCCTATGACATGGGAACTCTTATAAATAATGCTGACATACAGAGAAACTGAGGCTTAGAGAAAGTAAGTAATTTGCCTAAACCTTCACTACTATTGTCTGTTACTGGTGGTGCTTCAATCCAGATTCATCTTAACAGAAATGAAATGGGAGAGTTCCCTGATTCCCCTTACAGGATGATATGACATGAGTGTGGATCACCTGCTCGGTTGTCCACAGTTGAAACCCCTAGGAGGAGCATGCAGACAGGCAGGAGCAGAGACCAGGGTGAGCGCTTTTGGACTCCAGCTCTACAGCAGTGTCTAGGAGTGGGTGTCTGTGACTCCTGAAGCCCGAGTGGGTGTGTGTTACAAAGTTCTTTCAAATTTGCCGTGTGCAGATGGCTTATGTGTTAATCAGCTCAATGGACCCTCTGCCTTATCACAAGGGCAGAGGGCCAATGTGACAGCCTTTTGTATCCCGAGCTCTTGCCCAGTGTCCTGAAAGAATCAGATCACTTGCGGGCTTTTCCTCTCCCTTTTACTGTTGCGTTTTTCTGCCATTGCTTGTCTGCTGGTCTGAACATTCAGCCACTTGTGTGTGTGCTCACTCAGGTTTTGGGTTTATACAGGCACAGGATCAGGGGGCGTGGCAGGCCAGAGTGGTCTTGGAAAATGCAACATTTGGGCTTGAAAAGACGAGTGCCTGTTCTCACTTAAATCCATAGATCCAGGCCCAAGAGTGGAGCCCTCTCCAGGGACCCTGCCCTTCTCTACCCAGCACTTTCCTGCCCCCACCCCCATATCATAAATGCCTTAATTCTTGAACTATATAACTAAAATATTGTTAATATCAGGTTACTTTTTAGACAATTAGAACCAAAGAAGTACTTTCTCATATTTGGGATGTGTGTGTTCTGTGTGTAGAAAGGGAGCAGGTATCCTCGGGCTCTATTTTATCTTGTCAAGGAAGGCCTCAGGCTTGCCACCAAGTGTGAATGCCCATACAATTAACCAAGCATTATTGAAGTGAACTCTAGCTTTAAAACAGAAATATGCTTTTGAAAGCAATCATAAGAAAAGCAGGGCTTAAAAAAAGTCAGCAGTTTCGAAGCTGAAAGAAAAAGGTTTATAAAGAAAACTCTATTAAAGTCATCAACTTTCTCTTGCTTAAGGTCAAAAACTTACAGCTTGCTAGGATACTATTGTATTACAAATGAGTTCCAAGAGTCATCTGTTTTCTTGCTCTTGTCAGGTTGATGCCTGGGGTCTTTCTATTTGATCATTGTTGTGCTAATGACTGTGAACCACTGAATAAACTATGATACCTACAGATCTAAAATAATGAGAAAGAGAAAAAGAGAGACAATGAATATATGGTCAGAGAAAGATTGGTTTTGCTCTTCTACATTATGGAAGTCAGTTTGATATAGATGCTATTGATTTATGGGTGAAAGCAAGGAAGTCTGTCAGAAAGTAAACACAAGCACATTAACCCTTCTTGAAACTCAAAAGATTCAGGGAGGAATGGGTATGCGGCAAGTTCTTCCCTAATGTGTATTTGGCTACCTCATGGAGATCAAAGTTCTATTCCCATAAAATTATACTTCAAGGCAAATTAGCCATTTACATAATGCATCAAGGTCAAAAAAGATATTTTTAACCACTTAATGAAACAAGTGCATGACTAGAATTTGAATCTTATCAGAGATAGAGAAATCAGCAAAGATGTGGGTGCCTAATTCAAGGTACATATATAAAATATTTTTCATTTTCTTTGGGACAAGCATTTAATGATTATATGAATACATGAAAGAATGAAAGGAAAAATAGAAAAGGAGAGGAGGGGAATAATTGTCTTAAGTATCAGAATTTACTAACATGTACTGCAACTCTGGAGCAATCGTTGTGTATCAGGATTTTGATCTAGGAAATGGTTATAGCTGGAAGGAAGGTCAATGATCATCCTGGACTCTATGAGGTTAATTCAGCAAGGGATTTCAGTAATCATTTACTCTGTCTCTTGTATTTATAGTGATATACTAGAGAATCAAGGAAATTTAATAATTAAAATGATAACTGACATGATTTGGCTGTGTCTCCACTAAAATCTCAACTTGAATTGTATCTTCCAGAGTTCCCACATGTTGTGGGAGGGACCCAGGGGGAGGTAATTGTGTCGTGGTGGCTGGTCTTTCCTGTGCTATTCTCGTGACAGTGAGTAAGTCTCATGAGATCTGATGGGTTTATCAGGGGTTTCCGCTTTTGCTTCTTCCTCATTCTCTCTTGCTGTCACCATGTAAGAAGCACCTTTAACCTTCTGCCATGATTCTGAGGCCTGCCCAGCCGTGTGGAACTGTAAGTCCTAGCAAACCCTTTTTTCTTCCCAGTCTCGGGTATGTCTTGATCAGCAGTGTGAAAACAGATTATCACAATAACTCTAGTCAATGCCAAAGCTAGAATTAAAATCCAGATTTTCTGATGTTATCTTCAGTGACTATTTGGACTTTCCATTAATTTGAGCCCAGAGTGAAGGTCAATAAAATTTTAGTGTTTTTTCTTGCATTTCTTCCCATTTTATTTATATTATATGTTATTGAACTTTATTCACTTCTTTCAAATACCTATTGAGAACTGGTATGATTTCGATCTGTGTCCCCACCTAAACCTCAAGTTGAATTGTAATCCCCAGTGTTAAAGATCGGGCCTAGTGGGAGGTGAATGGATCATGGGGTGGTTTTTCAGAAATAGTTTAGCACCATCCCCCTGGTGCTATATTGTGATAGTGAGTTCTCACTAGGTCTGGTTGTTTAAAAGTGTGTGGTACCTCCTCTGTCTCTGTCTCTCTTCCTCCTGCTTCAGCTGTGTGAAGTGCCAACTCCCTCTGTACCTTCTTCCATGATTGTAAGTTTCCTGAGGCCTCCCTAGAAGCTGAGCAAATGCGAGCATCATGCTTCTTGCATAGCTTGCAGAACCATGAGCAAATTAAACCTCTTCTCTTTATAAATTACCCAGTCTCAAGTGTTTCTTTATGGCAGTGAGAGAAAGGACTTATATGAGCACCTTTTAAATGCCAAGTTCTATACTGAGCACTGGGGACTCAGGAATGAATAAAGTAGACGTTGTCTCTGCCCTCATTGAGCTTACAATGTAATGGAAGCCAAATATTTAGCAAGTATTTATAAGGTTAAATAGTGTAGGGAAAAGTGGTGTCTGATAGGATCCTTGTCAAATCAGGCTTTCTTTTTGTTTTTCAGATGGTGAAAAAAATAAAAAAACCTTCCAGGATATTATTAGGCAAATGTTACAGCTAGAACCTGGAACTTTGACTAATGGTTTGAGATTCTTGACACTTTACATCTTATGTTTACATGAAAAGAAACATGGGCTTATATCTTAATCATTGTAAAGTTTGATGACAAAGAAAAATGATACCAGGCAGAGTTAAACAGGTAAGGAAGGCATTATTCAAGACTTTATGGCAATAAGGAGAGAGACTATTGCAACAAGAGAGAAAGATTGAACTCGGTTCACTGAAGCATGAGGAAAAGTACTGTGAGGACATTAGTGCATTGTGGGAAAGTACTGGAGGACATTAGTGGGGAGATTTGTAAAAGTGCAGTCATATGTGAGTTTGCTAATTGGAACATATGGAAGTTAGGTTCTTACCCTGTCACAGAGACTGGGAGGTAGGGGCTCTATCTTTCCTGATGACTAAATGTCAAAAGTATGGCTCTCCTGTCTTTGAGAAAGATATTCCTGGGTTGTAAAACGGCTGGGAGAAGATTTACATCTCAAAAGATCAGAGAAAGTGTTTACAATTGCCAGTTTTTAAAAGTCAATGCACTAAGAAATGTACTAAAGTTTTCTAAAGCCAACACACCAGAAACCTCAGCAACACTTGATCTATACATACGAAGCCATCCTTGCTAGACAACTTTTAATCTTGCTGCTTCCTAAAGGTGACACAGGAAGAATAGCAGTGTTGCACTTTATTTTTCAAAGCTTGATCTGTGGACCATCTGCATAAGAATCACTTGAAATATTATTTTAAGTATCAATTCCCACTTTTCTTCTCCTACCCAAGATTAGTCTGTATTGCAGTCTCAGAATTTTGTTGTTGTTGCTAATGAGCATCCCAAATGATTTTTACTCCAGCGCTCCAGAGCCACGTATAAAAAACACTGGACAATGGAGATAAAGATACCAAAGAATGCAGACTCTGTTCATTCTATGTGTGTGTATGTGTGTGTGTATGTGTGTTAAGAGAGAGGAGCAGAGACAGAGACAGAGAGAAGAAAAGAGAGAAACTATCAATGTGAACATGCATAAATTGCAAAAAAAAGTACACATTTAATCATCTAGTCCTTTTTCTAAATCTTACTCATATCTTCTTCAAACTGTAACCATATGCTTTAGGTATGGTGTACATTCTAATCATTTTTGCAGGAAGAAACATCCCCAGATGATCTTGGCCAACACATTTCTTCCCCCCTTGCTTGAAATCTTTGGGCAGATTCTATCAAGAATGCAACATCCTGAGATAAGGAGGAAATTTCCAGAACAATACAGGGTATGATCTCCTTCCTTCTAGAACAAGTTGTTCTACATCATGTTTACTGAGTGATCCGATTTCCACTCAAGGTATAAAACCTAAAGCAGAATACTTTTAAGGTCTCTCAGATTCTGTGTAAAATGGGGCCCATGGAGACAAGACTCTAATTGACTGGCAAGGCTCTCCTGAGCCTTCGAGGACTAGCTCAAAATGAATCCTAGGCTTCTGTTTATCCTTGCATTCTGTATTTGAGTAATAAATTTGCTTTACCTGGTGGGTTACATGAGTGTTCTGTCTCATTAGACTCATACTCTGGCAGTTGGGTCTATGCAAAACCTCCTACCAGATGTAAGGACCTTTGCAATTTTACATCCAGTTTTAAATTTGTACTTTTGAGAAATGTATATATGGCAATGTTAGTTATCTTTCATGTCTGAGTGTGAATCTTATTATTATTAAAAATCCTTAGCTACAATTTAAATAGTTTCCTTACCGTCTTTTGATGATCTTGGCTAGGAAACACATCATCTTTCCTCCTGCCTGTAGGATGGGAGAAGCCAGTACAACATGAATATATAGAAAAAAAATAGATGGTGGTGGAGGCAAATTTTTTATCTTCTCTTTAGCCCTGAGGTCTGAATCATTCAAGCTGAGAACTCAATAGAAGAAGGCACGATGCATGGCAAAATATACAACAATACCATTTCACACAGCAGATTTTCTGCCCTAGGAAGAGTTTACTGAATATTCACTGAGGCAAATCAAATTCTAGGGCTGCAAATTTTCTGCAAATTCCTTGGATTATATTTGTCTGAAGAAGGATGTCAAACAGTGAACATCTAGAGAAACCAAGCTTTTTTGCCTTTCTTGAGAAATGGCTGTTTCTGGAGTATAAATCTTATAGTTAGACGTTTTAGATCTGGGGCAGTGCAAAGCCTGGGAAGTGGAAGGGCACCTTGAACAACAAACTCCTACAAAATCACTAACCCCACAGGTCCCACTGGAGAGTAATAGCAGTGAGGACCAGAACTTTCATTTCTCTCCAAGGCTGGCATCATCCCATCCTACTATTCCCCTACCCGTTCTGGCCTATCCATCCCAGGAAGTACCCCATCCAGTAGTTTCCATTACATTCTCTAATTATGAAAACCTACCATCTTGTTTTATAATTTTATTTTGTGAGCTAATATACATTGAGTTTTATGATATGTCAGACTCTTTGTTACATTTTTTAGGGAGTTGCATTTAATATTTATGATATTTAATTTAATTTATATTTGTAATATTATACATATTATGAGATAGTTTCTACAAGTATCCCCATTTTAAAAATAAAGAAACCAAGGTTTCTGTAATAGAAATAATTTGGCCAATGTCACAGAGACAGGGCACATACAATTCTATCTATCCTTTTGCTCTTTGTTCCTGCTGTCTAATTTGGGCAAAAGTCCTAAATACAAATAATGACTTAATCGTAGACTTACCACAATGTATTTTCTCTGAAAGTTAAATGGGTAAATATTACTTGGGCAAGTAATTATGCTCGGGCAGAAGGAATAAACTGGGATTGTCTCAGGAAAATCAAGGCATATTGTCATTATACTTAGATAAAACTATTTTAACTGTACCCTGCACTGATATCAGACTTCACTCGCTACACAGCTTCTTCCATTTAGTCTTTCTTTTGATGTTCACATCAACCCTCTGAGAGAAAGCAGAAGAGTAAGAAGCATTCCAATTGCTGCAGGCCTGGACAAGGACAAGGAACGAGTCTCCCGATTTGGAGCCAAGTGCTCCTTTCACTTGGAGAAGTCTTTCCACAGTCAGTGACCAAAAGTGGAAATTACAAACCTCACGGGAGTATTATAGAGGGAATACTTGAGACAGGAAAGCAACTTTTGTATACTTTCCGTATCAGCACCAAGGCTACCTTGCCTTCCTTTAGCTAAAGGCCAACTTCTTCAATCCAGTGATACCACCAGTCGTGAACTGGGGTTATGTCAGCATGAGTATCAAGGGACTGGGGCCCTGGAGAGTTTGAGAACAGGAAGTCATCCTCCTGTGGTAAAGAAGCATTTACTTAAAGTTCAAAATTTTCTTTAATTTCATTTTAGTTTATTTTTATCTGATAAATATAGAGATGGAGATTATCTATCTATCGATCTATCTATCTATCTGTCCATCCATCCATCCATCCATCTATCTAATCTCTTTCTCTAGGTTTCTACTGTCTACCTGCGAAGTGATCCCAGTAGACTCAAGTTGGAGTGAAGTACTTAGGACTTTCCCTAATGGGTCTGAGGATATGTGTGGCCACAGTGGTTAATAAAAGTAACTTAGGTTGCATTACACTCCTTTATTATAACTTCCTCCTCTAATTAAGCCTTTTAATTGCACACAAAGGCCAAAGATTTTCTCTAACATACTTCCAATTGAAGACTTTTTCTGCTGGAGTGTAAAGCCAAGGTTTCAACTCTCCATTTCTTTCTCTAGGGTAATTCCTGTTTTATAAACAGAGAACGAGAGAGAGAGAGAGAGAGAAAGGAAGAAGAGGAAGATGAAAAGAAGAAGGAAGAGGAAGAGGAGGAGGAGGAGGAGGGAGAGAAAAACACTACCACCAGCAACATCAAAATACCAACATCATACAAATTGTTGCTCTGATGTCCTCTGGGACTCAGGCTCCTATGATGAAGTTTCTGTCTCTTTCAATTTTACATTTTCTTCTTGATTAAGGAATTTGGTTTAACTTCAAGAAGGAGACCTCAGACTCTGACTATGGAAAGAATTCTTCCATCTGTTCTATTTCAGATCTTTCATTGAAAAGATGTAGCTTGACTTTTCTTTCTTTTCATTTTTTTCTTTTCTTCTCGTTCTGACTTTGCTCATTTATTACTGAAATTAAGTATTTGTGATACTAACCCTCAAAACACGTCATATATTACACCCATTTTAAAGATAAAGACACTAGACAAAAAGATACCAAGTAACCTGCAAGAAGGTTGTTCAGCCTGCAACAGAGCTGGTGTTCAAACCGTGTCTGTGGGACTCCAGAGCTCACTCACTCAATCATTAATTAGGATATACTATTTTCTCTGGTGAAAGAGGGTTGGAATTTTAAAATAAGCAGCCTTGCAAAGTGGACACTCTAACTTTTTTAACCTATTTCGTCCACACTTGGAGAAACCTGACTCAGCCTGTTGGGACTGATGGAAACATGAATGCATTAGTGGAGGCTTTTAAAGGACCCAGGTTCATTCTGGGTCGTAGCAATATGTGGTTGTCCAACTCAAAATCATTGATGTAGTGATAATAATTAGGGTTTTTTTTTTTCATGGTGGATTGTGCAGTGTTTAAAATAGGGTTCAGGGGAAAATGTGTTATTTAGCAAAGCATCATTACAGCTTTAGAGAAAAATGACCCATCATTTGTCTTTAATTCCAGTTTTTTTTCCTCTGATCCCTAATTTGGATCCATGACTTGCTTATTAATTGTATAAATGGGATTAATGACTTCATACCAGCAGAGAACATAAAGTACTTTAAAACTTCAGCCATATGACACATTTTTGTAGGAGCAAATGGTGGAATATTTAGCATTTATATAGTGCTTTGTTTGCAGTGTGCCTATTCTGATTGCAAATTCGCACACACATTAAGATACTAATGATCACTTTGTGCATGTCTATTTGTCATGCTTGTATTTGTAGCATTTAAAATTTGTAATATTAAGCAAAATCAATGCTCATGAAAGCCTGCAGCTGCCTGCCCTATGTGATTTGGGACCTCATTTATTCACAGAGCCTTTGCCTCCTATGCTGAGCATTCTAAACCCAAGTCTCCCTGACCACAAAGCCAGGGTAGGCCATTTGGGATTAGGGACCCTAGATCACTCATCTTTTGTTGGTAGAGAGTTGAGTGATGCCCTTGTGTTATCTGATTTATTAAGGGGTCTCTATTTAGGGCAGCTTCTCAATTGAGAGTTCTCTGTTTCTGGCTGCAAAATTTCATAGCATTTCAATGCCGTTAAATAGGGTTAGACTTCTCTTGAGGTCCTCATGTTCCATGTGACCAACTCTCAGCTTGTGGTGATTTAGGGAAATGCAGGGTAGCATGTGGTGCTTTTTCACACCTTTATATTGTGAGGCCACCTATGCCTCTCATAGTTTCTGTACGTTAAGTGGTGATGGTGATGATGATGATATATTACCATGATATATTATGTGATGATTATATATTATTATATTATATAATATTGTATTATTCAGGGTTCTCTAGAAGAACAGAACTAACAGAGTATGTATATATATACATATATGTGTATATATGTGTGTGTATATATATGTGTATATATATGTATACATATATATAGGGGAGTTTATTAAGTATTAACTTACATGATCACAAGGTCCCACAATAGGCCATCTGCAAGCCGAGGAGCAAGGGGAGCCAGTCTAAGTCCCAAACCTGAAGAACTTGGAGCCCCATATTCAAGGACAGGAAACACCCAGTGTGGGAGAAAGATGTAGGCTGGGAGGCTAGGCCAGTCTAGTCTTTTCACGTTTTTTTTTTTTCTGCCTGCGTTATATTCTAGCCACATTGGCAGCTGATTCAATAGAGATATGGTTTGGTTCTATCCCCACTGGAATCTCATTTTGAATTGTAACTCCTACAATCCCCACATGCCATGGGAGGAATTCGGGAGCTGATTGAATTCGGGGGCGGGGGGGTCTTTCATGTGCTTTTCTCCTGGTAGTGAATGAGTCTCATGAGATCTGATGGTCTTAAAAATGGGAGGTTCTCTACACAAGCTCTCTTTCTTTGCCTGTCATCACCACGTAAAATGTAACTTGCTCCCCCCTGTCTTCCCCCATGATTGTGAGGCCTCACCAGTCATGTGGAACTATAAGTCCAATTATACCTCTTTCTTTGTAAATTGTCCAGTCTTGGATGTGTCTTTATCAGCAGCATGAAAACAGATTAATACAGGTGGCGCCCACCCAGATTAAGAGTGGGTCTGCCTTTCCCAGACCACTGACTCAAAAGTTAATCTCCTTTGGCAACACCCTTACAAACACAACCAGGGTCAATACTTTGAATCCTTCAATCCAATCAAGTTGACACTCAGTGTTAACCATCACAAGTCCACCCCTTGTCAACTTGAACCCATACACATCTCCTGAGATCATACATAATCTTCAAATAAAGACAATAATGGGGTCATAATTATGCCTAACCTAATACAACTATCCTTCCTACAACCAGAAACACACCAATCCCCAGCCCAAACACTATTCCATAAAGTTAACAATACTTAAAGGCTGATATGAATTTAATAAATCTTGTGTCACATAATGAAAAAAGGAAATAAAATGAAGATATTTTCTTAGTACAAGTGTATACAGGCACAAACGTGTTTTTAACAAAAGAAAGAGGAGATACTCATGACAATTACAGTCCTTGTTGCTGTAGCAGGTCACATCGTCATAGCTGGTATCGACGACTACCTTCTTCTACTACCCATTCTGCATTCTCTTAGTCTTCAGTAAGCACCTCAGTAGGTCACATGGGAGAGTTGAACGAGGATGTGGTGGGAATCACCTTCCCTGTGTCTTTCAAGTCTTTCATGGTGACACTAATCACAATCCCTCCAAGGGTGTGATACTGTTTTTGATTTACTATTTTTCTAGTTAGAGACAGCTCCAGTGACTTCCATTTGGCCTTTCCCACCATAATAGCCCTCACTCTACCAGTCAGGGAACCAATGTGGGGGTTCTGCCAGCTGCTAAGTATGTCTATGCCAATTATGCGTTCTAGCACTGGGAAAATGACCACAAGATGAGTCCAGGGACCCACTGAACCCAATGTAAGTCAGACCTGAGTTAAAACTCCATTAATTACCTGACCTCCACAAGCCCCTACTTTAACTGGAGGACCACAATGATGTTTTGGGTTCCCTGGAATCAATGTTATCTCAGAGACAATGTCCAGTAGTCCCTGAAATGTCTGATCATTTCCCTTTCCCCAGTGCACAGTTACCCTGGTAAAAGGCAAGAGGTCTCCTTGGAGAAAAATGTAAGAAAGATTAACAGCATAAATTTTTGGTAATGTAGTGGAGTCCTTCCTCAAGGGGACCCAGCATCCATTTCATTCAAGGGGTTCTGGGTCTGTAAACTGGCTCAAGTCTGGAAATGGATTGAGGGGCTGTGATTCTCTGTTTTTATAATCCAAATTAGTCTTTTGTTCAGTCGACCTAGAAGTTTTCTGCCTATATAAATTAAGTAGGAATTCAGTAGGCTTCCTATCAATTTCACTTCTAGGAGCACCATGATTAGCCAGTGCCAGAGCTCTACACAAATCAGACTGTTCTGATTGTTTCTTTGCCTCTGCTGTCCATTACAGTAGTTACACCCACCTTTCCTTTGATGGTTGAGTGCCCCACTTGGGCCCTGCCACCTCAGGATTCAATTATTTCCCTTGTATTTAAATTTTGTAGTTGAGTGACTGAGGTTCCCACTGTTAGACCTGACATACAGAGAAGAGCAAATACAGGCATCTTCAAAGATGCAGGTGATGCCCTCACAAATCTATTTCACAAGATATTGGTCAAAGTTATATCTTCTGGACCCTCCCAGCTGGGATGAGTAGATCTGAAGTGACTCATCCACTCCACCATCCCAATCTCCCTAAGTCTTTGGATCCCTTCCTTTACATTAAACCAAGGGAGATCAGGCATTTCCAGCTTCTTCACAGTGGGCCATCTTTTGATCCCTATTTCAGCTAACCAAGCAAATAAACTATTAGAACCCTTTTTAACTTCCCAAGCTGTAACATTAAATGCAGAGTTCATACTGAGTGAGCCCAAATCAATAAATTCAGCCTGATCCAACTCTATGTTCCTTCTACAATTATCCCATAACCTTAATGTCCATTCCCACGCCAGTTCTGTTACTATAAATTAGAAAACTCAACATTTCCATGCCAGATTTCTGTTACTATACATTAGAAAACCCAAGCAGTTCTTTTCAAGTGTAGCACACCTCCTCATGGGTCACACTCTCAACCTCACCTCTAGGGGCCCACCTCGACTTTAGTCTAGTTATAGTTTTAAAGCAAACAGGGGTATTGGGTGTGGCTCCTGAGGAGAATCAGCAGTATCTTGTCCCGCAACTGCCTCAGGGGAGGCCATCACCATTGCCTCAGGCAGTGCAGGGTTTATCTCTCAAACAAAGGTGGAAACACTGATGACAGCATGGGTTGGGGAGAGGATGTTGCCAGTACTGGAGATGGGGAAGCTCTTTCTTCTGGCAGAAAAGGTTCATCAGAGTTTACAAATTCAGCATCTCCAGCTTCATCAGGGTCCTCCCAAATATCTCCATTCCAAGTTGCAGGGTCCCATTCTTTTCCAATCAATGCCCTCACTTTAACAGTAGACACCTGGCAAGGCTGTGCATGCACCTTTCGTTGCAGGTCAGCCACTTGCAAGATAAGAGCTTGTGTCTGGTTTTTTCCACAATTTCAGCTCTTTCTCTACTGGAGATAAAATTCTTACTTGGCAATCTTACCAGATTTGAGGCTCAGTATCTGCTTCTGAAGCTGGGAGTTAGAATCCCTGAGTTCATCATTTTCTTTCATCACTTTGTCCACTGAACTTAGGAGCATTATGTTCCTTGGTTCTCCACGTATGGTCCTAGGTATTATGTACAGATTCGTTCAACTCCTTGACTCTCATGTGCAGTGAATCAGGAGTATCAAATGCATTTATTTTGCTTAACTCTCTAAACAGTTCACACCATGGACTATCAGTGTTCTCAGCACTATCAGAAGTAAAGTCCTTAGCATTTTGGGGTCTAATTATATTAAACAGCCAACTCCAGAAACCCCAAAACCAACAAAAGAACTTCATCCTTAATGTTCTGTTCCTCTGTAACTACTCCTGGTACCAAAATCTGTATTAGGGTTATCTAGAGGGACAGAACTAACAGGATATGTGTGTGTGTGTGTGTGTGTGTGTGTGTGTGTATATATATATATACAAAAGGGAGTTTATTAAGTATTAACTCACATGATCACAAGGTCCCACAATAGGCTGTCTGCAAGCTGAGGAGCAAGGAGAGTCAGTCCAAGTCCCAAATTGAAGAACTTGAAGTCTGATGTTTGAGGGCAGGAAGCATCTAGCACTGAAGAAAGATGTAGGCTGGGAGGCTAGGCCAGTCTAGTCTTTTCATGATTTTTCTGCCTGTGTTATATTCTAGCTGCATTGGCTGCTGATTAGATTGTGCCCACCCAGATTAAGGGTGGTCTGCCTCTCCCAGCCCACTGACTCAAATATTAATCACCTTTGACAACACCCTCACAGACACACCCAGGATCAATATTTAGCATTCTACAATTAAATCAAGTTGACACTCAGTATTAACCTTCACAAAATATCATGTATTAATAATAATAATAATAATAATAATAATAAATATTTCCTAAGCACTTTTGTAAGTGTTCTCCATATGCCATCTTGCTTACTCCTCATAAAGCTTTTTCAGTTAATTACTCATATAATTTCCACTTTACAGTGGAGTAAACTAAAACTTAGTTCAAGTGACCTGCCCATGATCCCTTATCTAGGAAGCCCTATTCTAGTACTCAGACCCAGGCAAGTGACACTAAACTGATGTCGCACCTTATATTTCACTCAAATCACTTGAATCTCAATGTCAGGGAGTAGAAAATTTTCATGCTGCTTTTTGGAAACAGGCAGTGATAGTTCAGTATCATCTATGGTCTGCTTTGTGCACTCGGATTTTTCTCATGCTCAGAGTTAGAAGCCAAAGAATTACCCTGGCATTAGATTCCTCTCTGCTTTCCCATTTACTTTTCTATCTCATTTTTATTTTTATAAGGATGATTGCCACTTTCTCGGCATTGTAGTTTTCCTGTTCGGTATAGAAGTCTTAGTTTTCTTCATTTTATAATTTAAGACTTTCTATTCCCTACCGTAACAGAATTTAAGGGTTTTTTTGTTTTTTGTTTGTTTGTTTTTACGGAGTCTCGCTCTGTCACCCAGGCTGGAGTGCAGTGGCGTGATCTCAGCTCACTGCAAGCTCCACCTCCCGGATTAATGCCATTCTCCTGCCTCAACCTCCCGAGTAGGTGGGACTACAGGCACCTGCCACCATGCCTGGCTAATTTTTTTGTATCTTTAGTAGAGACGGGGTTTCACCATGTTAGCCAGAATGGTTTTGATCTCCTGATCTCGTGATCTGCCCGCCTTGGCCTCCCAAAGTTCTAGGATTACAGGCGTGAGCCACCATGCCCAGGCTTAAGTGGTCTTTAAAGTATTGTTGTTTAATGACTTGTTTGTGATAGTGAAGTGGTATCTACCAAGTGGATGCCTGCTTTTCTCTAAATAATACAAATTTCACTGAGATTTGGGACATGGAACTTCTTTTTTGTTTGCTCCTTCTTCTACCTTCTTATGTCTGGTTGTTGTAGCTTCCCCAGAAAAACTCCCTAGGAAGGTCATCTGCGGTACAGACTTATACTTGATGCTGGAAACTTAATGAGTACATCTATCGGGGAAATTGGCATCAATATGACTGTGCATACAGCTGCAGTGGGCAGGAGTGGGGGTGTTTAACTTAAAGAAATGCTTCTCTATTGGTAGAGTTTTAAGTAAAAGCAGTATCTTCTTTTTTAAGTAGGATTGCTAGGTTTCAAACATAATACTAAGCTCTTCCCAAAATATCTCAAACTCTGGTCTGTTTGCCATTTTATACTAAATACTACACTTAATACTGAAATCTACCTGGGTGGAGGGCACATGGGATGGTCAGTCCAAGGGAACAGTCATACTGCCTACAGGTAAAGTTGGTCCTGATGGAGAATTAGCTGGGATCCCCCTCATTGCCAGGATGACATTTCCCTCCAATGGATACGGATATTGATCTGGCTTCTGGAGTCGACAGAGGGTGCGGGGGATTCCTGAACACTAGCTGCTGCTGAGGGTGCAGGTTTCTGTCATAGACTCAGGGAATCTACATTTGCAGCTTATCTTTGGGCAGAGCTAACTCTTCCCTTCTTCAATGCTAGTAGGAGAGGATCAGGGTGTCCTTTGTGAAGGAGGGAAGACCTCTTTTTTGATTATCTGTGTGCTGAGCACTTTCAGACCTACCACATGCAAAATTTTTCACTCTTTTTCTTGTTCAGATTTGAGTACAGACACACTGCTCTATGAGACAGACAGACAGAAACAAACCCTAGAGAACTCAGTTTGCAGAAGTGTTGCCATTCTTGGCTTTCTTATGGCCTTTATCATTCAAGGACAGGTGTTGGATTGAAGCCTTCCTCAACCTCTCCTCTCTAGCATGTGTCAACACACAGAGCTCGTAGTAGCCAACTCCATGAACCAAATATGTGGTCCCTGCCTTTTCTTCCAAAGAATATTTCTAAATTCTCAGCATTTCCTAGAAGGCTTCTTTTACTCTATTACTACCCCACCTTGTTCTGGAGGTGAGAGAATCATGTTGTTCTGAATTAATGTTCCCATAACCCCTAGCCCCCGAAAAAAAGTCAGAAGAGGGCACTGGGTGGCTGAGCAGTGTTCTCAGTGATCCGGAGTTGTGTGTCAAATGCCTGTCAACCTAAAACAGGGGAAACTCAAACAATGTTTGAGTTTCAATTCAATTCAATTTCTAATGTACATTGTCATCAAAACTGAAAATGCCACTTGAAGAGGTTTGTATTGCTTTTAGAGCTGCTACAGCCCAGGGCCTCAGACTGCTACCATTTGTAGCATTAAGTCAGATTGAACAAATTCCTCTCTGATAGATTTAAGGTCAATTGAGACCCAGGGAAAGATCATCCAAAGGGTTTGAAGATTAACTTATCTTCCTGTCCTCAGTAGGAAGTGGGTAAAAAAAAAAAGGTCAGTGAACGAAAAGTGTCAACATGTTGAATCTCATAAATCTATCAGAAACCTTTACTCTCCATGTACATGAAATTAGGCAAGTCATTTGTTTCCTTCAATGTTAATTTGAATTATATCCTGTGCATTATAGATAGATCAATTGCTTCCTAGCTGGTAGTCAATCTTCGAGAACCCAGGGATGTATTTTACTGTAATTTTAATCTGCTTCTATTTCAGTGCTTAGGATGACAAGTAACTAAGCATCAGGTTAAAATAATAATGAGTAATAGGTAAGTGCAAACTACTTTCAATTATGACCAATAAGATGTAATTGGTGATACTGAAAATACTGAAAATTGCATTGATTTTTACATCCAACTGAAAAACTTGATGATACTGTTGCTTTCATCCTTACTGTTTCTTTTTTATGAAACAATCTGTGCAGTGGAAAATAATACTTGTTACAAGTTTCATATATGTATCCTTGCTGTTTTGCTGAAGGAAATGAACTTCGATATAGGTGATCTGCAACAACATTGTAATAATGGACAGTTAATAAACGTCAACTTTTCAATGCCTCCATGTGCTCTGATACTGGTTGTGCATCAAACAAGAGCACCCAGCAGAGAGGAAATAGAAAGGGTGGGATTCAGCCCATGTTCCAGTTGCCAACTTCGTCACTCAAAGGAAGAGTTCCTTTTTTCTAATTTACGCAAAATCACCCTATGAAGAAACAGCAGGTCAGCTCCCAGGTGCCAAGAGTGGACTAGAAGCTCTGCAGATTATATTTAATGTGCACAAAACCCATACAAGGTGTTTATTCATTTACGCACCCTAGTGATGTGGGAACTGCTGCTCAGAGAAGCAAAACCCAGCACCACATAGCTAGTGCTTGGGCATGTTGAATTTCCAAATCTACCAAACTTATTTCCACTGTGCTTATTTCTGCTGGGTCAGAAGACCTCTACTGCACCTCAGGAAAGGGTTCCTAAGAAGAGGTGCTGTGTCATCTTTTAGATAAGTGGAAACAAGGTGGCTTCGTTGTGGCTGCCCAGCCTGTTGCAGAATGTCATTGCATATGATTTCCCTAAAGCATTCTCAGAGCATCAACCACTGTGCACTGACCCTTCTTGGGAAAAAATGGTATATTTGCAACCCAAATTATGGTTCAACAGGAAAACAAGAGTTCTTTTTGTAATTAGAACTCATTTTGTGGACAGGAAGAGAAAACAGCTGAACTGAAGAGGGTGGTTGGACAGTACACTAGGAAGGCTGAATGCCGCGCCTCAGGAAGTGCAAAACGTGGACTTCTCTACGCTTAATCTGCTTTGTGCATGGCTTCTCTGGATCTCTCTCCTCGTCTGCTTCATTCTGTTTTCTTCATATGTTTTCTCTGGGACTCTTTTTTTTTTTTTTTTTGAGACAGAGTCTAGTTCTGTCACCCAGGCTGGAGTGCAGTGGCGTGATCTCGCCTCACTGTAAGCTCCACCTCCCTGGTTCACGCCATTCTCCTGCCTCAGCCTTCCAGGTAGCTGGGACTACAGGTGCCCGCCACCATGCCCAGCTAACTTTTTGTGTTTTTAGTAGAGATGGGGTTTCACCGTGTTAGCCAGGATGGTCTCGATCTCCTGACCTCATGATCTGCCTCCCAAAGTGCTGGGATTACAGGCATGAGCCACCATGTCTGGCCTGGGATTTTTAATTCTTTGTAACTCTGTGTGCATATGGTCTAATACCGTGAGCCCCAATCTTGACTTTAGAGCACCTCTCACATCCCCTTAAGATTTTCCCTCCAAGCCTCCTTCTTGAAATTCTCAACTTCAGGGATCCCATCAACTTAGTCATCTTTCCAAGCAAGACGTTCCACTCAGGTGTCTTCTTCAATTATATTTAGCTGGAGCTGATTTCTTCATAGGTTTGGTGGAAGAACAAGAATAGGTAGGATTGGGGCATCTGGACATGCACTCTGAGGTTATGAGAATGGGGAGCTGATATTAATGGGCATAGATTGGTAGTTTCCTAAAACAAATTTAATGTACTTTCCAGACTCTCTGGCTCATATTAAACTTAGCCTCACTTAATAGATCCAATCCATGGCAAAGGCTACAATAGCCAAAGTCCTATTTCAAGGATGACACCTGAAGATAAAAGAATAAATGGTCATGCCTATAATCTGAGCACCTTGGGAGGCCAAGGCAGGAAGAACACTTGAAGCCAGGAATGTGAGACCAGTCTGGGCAACAAAGCAAGATCACATCTCTGCAAAAAAACAAAAACATTAGCTAAGCATGGTGGCGGGTGCCTGTCGCCCAGCTACTCAAGAGGCTTAGGCAGGAGGATCACTTGAGCCCAGGAGTTTGAGGCTTCCGTGAGTTTTGATCGCACCACTGCAGTCTAGCTCAGGTGACAGAGTAAGACACTGTCTCTAAAATAAACAAGATAAAATAAAAACAAAAGAAGAAATGAGTCATAGGATAAAGATGGAGATTTCTGTAAAATTTTTGAAACATAAATCTGGCTGTCTTTATTTTTTGATGTCCCTTCCACTGCCACCCCTAAAAAACTCTAGCCTTACTAGGATCAATTGCCAGGGGACCTGAAGTGCCCTCAGCCAACTACGTGTCATATCTGAAATGCTTCCAGGCTCTACATCCCACCATCTGCTTAAAACATTCCTTGTCATCTGGTCCCCTCTGCTGCAGATGTCTCTAGCTTCTTTCCTCCTCTTGAGTAGCCCATGTAGATTAGCAACCAAATTCCAGACGGCCTCCTTTGCTCTGGCCTGGCATAACCCTAAGATGTAACTTCTCATATGAGTTCTTGGGCTCCACCTGATCATATCCAGTCTTGCCATTTTATCTTTATTTGCCTAACATGTATGAAACATTTACTTAAGTCAGACACTGTAGTTCTTCCCCTGCATTAAATCCATTTACTTTTCAAAAAGGTGCCATATGGTAGCTCATATCATTGTCCTCATTTTACAGAGAGTAACAAAGTTTTAGAGAGATAAAATATATCTAAGATAACTCAGAAACTAGGGGACCAAGATGGGAATTAAAGCCAGAATATGGAACCTATTTTCTTATGACCCACACTGTATTGGACAGTCTATAGACCGAGACAAAAGCACCTAAAACTGATTGCATTTCCTGTATATGAGGAATCATGAGCCTGTTTCCTCAGTTATTACATGTTTGGATGTGGTTTGTCCCCAACAAAATTCACGTTGAAATTTGACACCCAATGTAGCAGTGTTGAGAGGCGGGGCCTAGTAAGAGGTATCTGGGTCATGAAGGTAGATTTTCTGTGAATAGATGAAGCCCTTTCTCCTACAGGGGTAAGTTCTTCCTTCAAAGGAATGGATTCATTTGCAAGAGAATGAGTTTTTAAAAAAGAATCTGAGGCCAGGTGTGGTGGTTTATGCCTGTAATCCCAGCAATTTGGGAGGCAGAGGAGGGAGGATCACTTGAGGTCAGGAGTTCAAGACCAACCTGGCCAACAAGGTGAAACTCCGTCTCTACTAAAAATATAAAAATGAGCCAGGTGTGGTGGGGGCACCTGTGATCCCAGCTACTTGGAAGGCCTGAAGCAGGAAAATTGCTTGAACCCAGGAGGCGGAGGTTGCAATGAGCTGAGATCATGCCATTGCACTCTATCCTGGGTGACAAGACCGAAACTCCATCTCAAAAAAAAAAAAAAAAAGAATCTGGCCTCCTTGGTTTTTGCTCTCTTGCTTCCTTCCTTGCCGTGTGATCTCTTTGCACACAGCAACTCCACTTCCCCTTTCCACCATGAATTGAAGCAGCCTGAGGCCCTCACTAGATCAGCTGTGCAATCTTAAACTTTCCAGCCACCAGAATCACAAGGCAAGCAAACCTCCGTTCTTTATAAATTACCCAGTCTCGGGTATTCTGTTATAGCAGTATGAGCCAGACTAAGACATTTGTCTAACAGTGGTCTCCCTACTTAGGTTTAAGTTTTTTGTGTGCAGAGGCAATTTAAAGGCACAGATCGAGTTTTCAAATATTTGTCTCATGGGACCTATGCCATATGTCAGCTTTCATCACCATCAAAGAAAAGCTGCCACTATGGAGTGTGTGTGTGTGTGTGTGTGTGTGTTTTCTATGCAGCTTCAAGCTGGGTTGCCTAGTATAAGGAGATTTAGAGTTGTTTCTCTGAGATTTAGATTAACTAGCAGTGATCATCAAAGCCTAGGTTTTATTCTGGAGCAATTATCACTGTTACAAGCAGGAAATGTGATTATATGGCTTATTGTTTTCTTCTGATGATTAATTTATTTGGGACATTTGATGCTGCTGCTGATGATGATAATGATAATTTGGCATTATCAATAATAATAATAGTAATTATTATTTGGCCCTGCCAAAAATCTCTAAATTCCTGCTCCTTTTTAAATGGAACACTATGTAGTGAAAAACATGGCATCTGTCCTTTTCACTGAAAAAAAAATAAAATAAAATAAAAATCTGTCCTTTTAAGCCATCTCAATTAAAGGCAGAATTTAATAATATGCTTTTGCTGACTGCTGGGTAATTGAAAAAGAAATAAAAATAAAAAACTTTAAAAATTCTAACAAATAAGAAAGGCATATTTCTTTATCCCTACCCAGACCCCAACCTTCTCAATGAGATGATCTGAAAACCACTCAGGCCACTATGCTCTACGATAGCCAAGATGGATGAGAAAAAGAAACCAAGGATGACTCTGAGTCACATTCTAAAATCAAGATTATGATCTGCCTTTAGCACCCTGTTAGCTAATTTCTATGTCTAGGACAAGGCCATTAGAATTGCCTGTATTCCTCTCTCCCAGCACAAACACACAGGCACACACTGTTCCAGTTACCTATCACTGCTACTTGAAATTTCAGTAGTGTAAAATGACAACCACTTCATTAGAGCTCACACCTTTGTGGATCAAGAATTTAGGCAGCATTCACTGAGAGATTCTTCTGTTCCACGTGGCATTGATAAAAGTCACTTCTGGTATACAGCTGGCAGACAGAGTAGTCTAGAGAGTCCATAATGGCTTCATTCATAGTCCTGATACCTTTCTGAGGATGGCTGGAAGGTTGGGTTCAGCTGCAGCTATGGTCAGGAGATCCTACATGTGACCTTTCCAGCATGGAAGCATCAGAGTAGACAGACTTTTATGTCATGGCTTATGGCCCTAAGGACGACTCTGTCAGTGAACAAGGAAGTCATTGTATGTTTTATGTGGCCTACACATGAAAGTTACATAATGTCCCTCTGCCATACCCGATTGGTAAAAGCTAATAGAAATATACCTATAGTTCAGGGTATAGGTCTCACCTCTTAATAGAAGGAATATTGACGAATGTGTGTCCATGTTTTGAAATTGCCACAATTAAGTACACACAATCTTTTTTATTTCAAATCCCAAGATCTGGGTATAAGCAGGAAAAATGTCCCAGCAGAAAGGGGCCAACGTTCATATCTTTCTCTATCTTGCCTTCATAATTGACTTCTTTCTATCTGTCTCAGTTTCCATAAAAAACGTACCACATAAAGGATATTTATAACTGAAGATCTAGTCTGGAACTGGCTCTGCTAATTTTGAATTGTATGACATTAGATGAAACATTTGCTGTTTTAGCCTTAATGTCCCCATCATGAGAATGGAGATGAAAATACTCATCTTCTCACATGTTTTTGTAAGAGCAAAACAGGATAACATATGTCAAAATTCACAACAGACATTGTTTTTATTGCTTTTATTAGGTAAAAAAATTGTATGTTTTATAAATAGTATTTATATAATACTAAGTACTAATAATACATTTGAAGTAACTAAAATGTGGAGGAGAGATTTCCCCTTAACCAACTGAGCGACGTCTTGGCTTTCTGGGAAATTAAAGAAGCAACATACTTACCCTTCTCACATTTACATTTTATGTAGTGGAGGATTTTTTTCACTTTCCCTTTCTCCTTAATGTTTTGTCTTATTTCAAATTTGTCAGGTACTACGTGATATCAGGAAATAGTCCTAAAGAGCAGTTTAGCTCTGTTGATGGTGAAGTGAGTTGTTTCTCTTCTCTCACTGTCGCTGTATCCTCTTAAACATTACAAGTTGGAATTTGAACGTAGTCTTTTGTGGTAATGCAGAGGGATCTCAGGCCTATAGAAAACACATAGGATCGATTGTTAGACCAGTGAAATTGTGATATTCTCCCAAATCTTACTAATAACTAGTTGCTGATTTAGTTCTTTTCTGTCATAGGACAGGATACTCCTTTAGCAAAGAAATGGGTTTATGTGGCTCAGGTTCAAGTATACCTCATTATTGTGGGATGGTAGATGAAGGAACTAGCAGGCTTTTGTGTAATATTAAGATCATGAGTTTTGGCAGAAAACAAACCTAGTCTTAAATTCTGGCTCCACCAATTGCTAGTCATACTGCCTTGCACAGTGACTAATTTCCTAAGCTTCAATTTTCTCATCCAAACAAATGATGATGTTAATAGCATCTTTCTCATGAGGTTGTTGCAGGATACATGAAATATGTCACTGTGCACTGTATCTGGCACTCAGGGAATATGCATTAAATCATGGTTAATACAATGAAACTGCTGAAATCACTGTTATTAGTAGTTGTAATTAGTAATAATAACATTCATATGTAATAGTTAAAAAATTTTATCTATCCAGGACTCGTAGGTTACTCTCATATTTCACTTAGCTCCACATAAGCCTTGTCCTCTTTAATTCCATTTTCACCAGGGGCTTCCTGCAGGTCACCTGAAGGCCTTCTTTGAAGGGAGCTGTCCTCCTCAGTGAGTCAGGCTGAGCACAAAAGATTGTAATTTCATTAGATTGGTGCCTGGAACAGCAAGGCCAAATCTGATCATCAGATTACTCAGAAAATCTGTCCCTACAGAGATATAGCCTGAGTTCTGCCAAGAGAGGACCCACATTGTTTTCTTTAAACAACAGCTTATTCATTATTGATAAGATTCAAGGACGTCTCCATCATCCACTACCCTAATTGAATAAAATATCTTGTTCAGTAAAATGGTGATGCACAGAATGGCTATTGATTCCAACTTTCACCTGGGGACAAACTGATTTCCTCTGAATAGGGATTTTACTATGATAAAATGAGATGAATGTTTAAGTACTTCTGTTCCTGGTCCATGGAGTCACAATTGCTTAAAGCAATCAGACATAGAAAATTTAAACATCACCAAACAAAGAAAATATGCTTATGAAATTTCTGCAAAGGGGAAAGTGAGCAAATACCAAGGCCTGTGCCTCCAAATGAGAACCCACATCTTCCTACCACTGCCAAATGTAGTGTATTGCTAAGCAAGAAAAGACAGGGGCACACTGGATCTAACTCTCGCTCCACTCTTGTTAGAAAGACCACTTGGCAGACCTGGGGAGAAGCCAAATGTTTTACCCTAAGTGGACACTTAGCCAAGAAAACCAGTGTAATAGTCTATCCTCAATTCATTCAGAATCCAGTAGGACAGCAGGCCGTTGTTTGTTGGGTATCTCAAAATCTCTAAAACATTGTATCTGCCCTTCCTCTATTCTCCTCCAAATTCACTCATTATGGAAAAGTACTCCCACCCCCTACACACCCAAAAATGGCATGTTTCCTTTAATGTACCTAATTCCCCCCATTCACCCTGCTTAAAGAAGCAGCTACTCTATTTGATACTGATACTGACTTTTCCCCTAGCAGGAGAACATAAACTGGCACCTTTGTCTATAAATCGTAACCTCTTTTTCCTCTGCCAACTCTCCCTCCCTGGCCCTGGTGTCCTTGTAATTCCTTTTCCTTTTTTCTGTATCCTAGCATAGGTAAGTACATTTGTTCTCCAAGCAGGAACATGATTTTTCATTTCATCAAACCTTACTTTGAACCAGAACTTCCTTCATTTGTTATATCAAGTTTGGAGACTCTCAGAGTTCCGCAGCTGACCCTACCCCAGGACACTGTAGGCAGGAGAATCTCTTTCTTTAAGGCCCAGACAAATATATGTCCCCCCCATGGAGTATCTGCTTTTCCCACGAACAATCAGCTCCTTATACTTGTCTGCAAAATCATGCTACTTGCAACTTTTTTGAAAATTTGTAGTGTTCTACTTTTTTTTTTTTTTTTTTTTTTTTTTTTTTGAGACAGAGTCTCCCTCTGTTGCCCAGGCTGAAGTGCAGTGGTGTGATCTCAGCTCGCTGCAACCTCCGCCTCCTGGGTTCAAGTGATTCTCCTGCCTCAGCCTCCCAAGTAGCTGGGACTACAGTCACCCGCCACCACTCCTAGCTAATTTTTTGTATTTTTAGTAGAGACAAGTTTTCACCGTGTCAGCCGGGATATTCTCGATCTCCTGACCTCATGATCCACCAGCTTCGGTCTACCAAAGTGCTGGGATTACAGGCGTGAGCCACTCATTCTACTCTTAGTAGTGGTTTATATTTCTGTTTTTGATTACTAAATTGTGAATTCCTTAACCTCAAGTTGTATGTCATGTTTTCCCTTTAATCCCTTGAAAATCTGGCACAATGCCAAGTAGTGTGTGATAAATGTATATTTAAAGTGAAATTCTTTGGAATCTCTTGTTATTATTTTTAATCATACAACTAATATATACCACTGGAGAAAATTAAGAAAATAAAAGAATGTAAGAAAAAAATAAAATACCATATTTGTTGTATGTTAATATATTTAAAAACAAGTTGGAAAAACAGAATTTTATACATAAATAACACTTATAACATGAACATTTCCAAATGTTATTTAGACTAGTAAAGTACAGTAATGATACTCCAATGGACTTACAAATACTTTAGCACTTTCAGTTTTACTACAGACTACACTGAATGTCTTTATGTACAAAGGCTTTCTGAAGTTCTCAATCATTTCCTTAGTATTTATTCCCATGCTAGAATTACTGGATTAAAATTACTAGTAATTGTATAATTATTTTTTACAAACATTTTATACAATGTTTACAGCAACTTCCTTTAATTGCTCTTTGACAATGGTTTTTTTTTAGCAAATTTCAGTATGTTTATCTGTAAAGAATCTTTGTAATGATATGAAATTATACCAATATTTTCAAATTTCAAGAATGCTTGCATAATGAACAGTTTTGGAAGACAGAAATAGCAAACAGCAGCTTGCCTACACCCTTGGACTATGAGAATACTATTTCTCTCTGACACAAAAGGGCCAATTTTCCTGCAACACTCTGTTTAAAAATTGCGTTATCTAACCTTAGGGATCTTCTGCTGTAGTATACCCCTAAGAATGTCAGGGATTGAGGAACCAGTGTAAATGCTAGTATTCTGGCATCTGCAATTGCTACGAGAAATAAACTGTCCATCGTCTTTGACCCAGACGTTTCCTGTCTTCTACTTGTATCCTAAATTAAACTCTGGCTGGTTACTTGATAGCTTGCAAGTGGGGTAAAACTTCAGACCCTTTACAGTTTTTGACATTTTTGTGATTTGTAATCACATTTTGTAATCCGGTCACCACAATTATTAATTATCAATGACGTCTTCCTCCTTTGAACATATAAGATTTATGGTTTTGACAATTATATTATGTAGCAGCTGGTGCATGGGTTATGAAACCAGATTGTCTTGGTTAAAAAGTGGGCTCCATCTCTTATATTGTGAGAGGCCTTAAAGAAGTTTATTAAGCTCTTTTCACCTGTTTCATTATCTCTAAAACTGTAATGACAACAGCATCTATTGCGTAGTCTTACAGTGAGAAAAACAATTAATATGATTACCACTGCAGTGCCTGACAAGTAATTTTGTTATTGTGCTGTTCTGTTGTTGTTGTCGTTGTCTGTTCATTTGCTTGTTTTGTGTGTATAAATTACACCAAATGAACTCTACATTTTATGAGGACAGAAAATTGTTTTAATCTCATCTGTCTCCCTGCTCCTTCCTACTATTATTGTGTGTATGTTTCTTTCTCTTTTTTAATTCTTATAGATATCTGCTCAAGGCAAATGCTAAGAATTTTTTCAATGAATAACAGTACAAATATATTAGTAGTGATTTTACTCAACTGCACATTAAGTCCCATTTCATCTTTCCTTCCTTCCTTCTTTTCTTCCTTCTTCCCTTCCTTCAATGGATTAATATTTATCGAGCATCATCTGGGGATACAAGATGAATATGATCTGGATCAGCAGTGGAATCATGTGTAGGTGATTGGAATGTGGTAAGAAGAGTGCTACACAGATGAAATAACAGCTGTCCCCTTGATCTAGCTATGATCTAGCTCACAGCCTCCTGTGAGTACACAGAAGTAAGGCAGCTGACCTGGATAAAACCAAGAGAGGCTTATACACATCTAGATAAGAGGACAGTTGTTATTTCATTTCTGACCAGAGCTGCCCTAATTTAGTACTGAGGAAAAGATGGCGGGTGAAATTGAATGATTTGGAAACAACTCTCCTCTTGGCGAGAGAACGAAGTCAGCAATGACAGTGTTTCTTGAATGCAAGAGGGCCCAGGCTTACCCAGCTTATTATAGTGATGGTTTTCCTATGCAGATACATATCCTAAAAGGGACAAACAAAAAGAACAAAGTAATCATTTTATATTATTAATATTCCTATCAATGTCCACTTACTGAAAATAAAAAGTTTGAAAATATATTCACAAATATTTTAGCTGAGTCAAATACTTTTATTTGGTGCCTGTTCAGGCAAAAACCAGGCAGCAAGCCACTTGTGGCTTAATTACTGAATCATATTAAAACAAGGCAATTTAATTGTGATTAGTGTTACAATAATTTATTCATAAAATTCTAGTATATGTATTTATTTCCTATAATTCATTACTTCCAGCCCAGGACTATATGTGCTCCATTAAATTAAAAAGTACAAGGTCATTAACCCACAATTCTGCTTGCAATCCTGTTTTTAGATTGCATTCTCTTTGTTCTTTAGTTAGGATTAAAGTGTTAAGTCCTCTTAGGTCATTTATCCTTAACTGTTTAATTTCTGTGTGATCACCTAAAGGCTCACATTATTGCTAATAAAACAGGTGTGACCTGCCCAGAAAACAGTTGTCTTTCCCTGAACATCTGGTGGAGACCCAAACTCTGGTCAATCCTCTTGAGCATGCATTTGTCCCCTGTGCTTAACTCCAGTCATCAGTGGTTCTGAAATTGTAATACATATCTGCATTTTCCCGATTATTAAAGTTGTAGGGACTTTTACCAAGAGCATTTAACACATGAACAGGTGCACACACGTCAGTACTATTTTTTTTCTGAGTCCAGACTATCTCCTACTTTTGGGTGGGCACAGATGATTAACTGAACATACAGGTAATGAATCTAAAATTGTGGAGTAAGGCTTCCAGGCGAGTGGCTTCATATAGACAAAAGCCTATGTTTTACTATCAGAAAATGCATGTACCACACAGTCAAGGCCAGCCATCTACACATCTCTCTGAGTATTTGTTTAGAGGGAGTAGATGGCTCATTCCAAACCCATCCCCACTGCTGACAGAGTAGCTGCATGATGGTAGAAGCAGGAAAGAGATCCAACTTATTAAGTTTCTCCTGCCAGTATAGCAGGAAACTTTGAGACAGAGGTTTTAAGATCTTTGCACCCAGGCAGATTTCCCAATTCTTCAAGAGAGGTATCAGTACAATCATATCCAGAGGAAGAAAGTGAGACATAGATACAAAGTCACTTGCCCAAAGTAGCTAGCATGGAATTAAAACTAGCTTTCTAGAATTCAAAAACTCAGTGCACTGTAGCAAATTCTATCTTTCCCTTTATCATTAAGATATGCAGAACAAGCAATCACTATTCTGGAAACTATTCTGGAAAATAGTTAAGCTATTTTAATATTAACCACATTTTGCCTCTTCTTCTCTATTATACCTTCTTGCTATTCTCTACTAAACATGAAATTTCCTGAGAAGCAGGGAGAGAAAGTGTTAGGTAATTAGTACTATATATTGGTGGCGTATCCCTGAGATGGCCCTTTAGGACTAAGGTATCCACTAATCCAACTACAGGGAATATTGCTGCTGGTATATCTCAGCTGAATTTCTCCTAATAAACTATCCTTGCCCAGAGAGCTGCTTTACCCATCTTCTCTCCATGGCACCTCCCTCCCACATCTAAGGACAAGTCAATGTAGGGATACAAATGTCTGGCTCTTGCCTTAATTAGGGATATCTCTGAAGGGACATCTCAATTTTATAATACTCCATTTGATTAGCTGAGGCCTCTATTATGACTGAATTACAGTTCAGCTTTCACTCTTGTCATTTCCTGCATCCCTTACTCCCAAATAAAACACCAGCATGCCCATCTGCATCTCAGAGTCTGTTTTCCAGGAAACCTGACTTTGACACTTGGAGATATAAGTGGTCAAAGTGAACATTCTAAAACGGTATTTTGGAGCATGATCACCCACTAGCTGGCAGTAACAATGCTATCATTGATGAAAGATGGAGCCCCTTCGCAGACAGCCCCTTTGCAGTACATGTATTTAACTTTGACCAGTAGTGAAATGGGATGGGATAATTGTGAAAGGAAGTGCACCAACAGGTTCCATATCTCTGGTATTTGAGAGGTATAAGAAAGTAGTCATTATAGGACAATAGAAATGCAATGGCTATGTGCAGAGTTGATCAATGTATTGAAGAAAGACAATGAAATGCTAAGGGCTATTCATCACCAGTTTAAAGATAAGGGTGATTTTTTTTGCAATCAGAGGACAGAAAACTATCTGAGGATCAAGTGCCATGCACAGTTATATGGGAAACAGAAGTCCAGAGAAGGTTCTCAAAAATATTAAGTCTGCTCTGTCAGGCAGAGCTCTGACTACAAAGGGGTAGCAAGACCCTAAGAACAAAGATCAGATTATTTGGGTAGAAAAACTCATAAATTGAGGAGTGGTGAGACCCTGAGAATTGGGGTAGGATTATCTGGGTAGATAAATTATTAAATTTTGAATCTCTACAAATCCCTAAACTGGGCCTGAAGAAGTGGAATATGTCAAAAACTATTGTCCCCATTGTTTGAAGAAAAATAAGAGTCCTCTGACTTGCAAGACAATGTAAATCTCCTGTAAGAATGTACCCTCACCATCCCTCCTGGCCACAAGACCAACATGTAGGATTAAGTCACAACATAAACTAGTCAGGGAAGCCTTAGCCTATTAAACTAGGCTCTGCCCCAAAGAGCTGCAGGAGCTGCTAAACCAAGCCAGATCATACTGGCAGTAGCCGGAAGAGTATGCAAGGCTGGATCCTGAAGATTCTTCACCTAGGGAGAAGAACACACAGTTAGACAAGAATAGGTTACTGATCTATAAGCACTATCCCAAGATACAGGATTTAACACCCAGCAAGGACTCTGGGTGCTAATTTGCTGGTAGAATAGTTCTTGTAAATTTTGATGGGGAGATGACTCATAATAATTGAGGTACAAATGCCAGAGCTATTGAAGTAGGTGTTGGAAGAAAGGATTAAAGGGCTCAGAGAAGTGGAAATATGAGAGTGTGTATACTATGAAAGGCCAGTTGGATTTGTTCTGCGAAATGGCCAGAGGACTCTGTTCCAAAGAAATAAGGAATGTGCTAGAGAGACAAGCCCAGAATCTTGAGAAACTCATACTGACTGTCGTCTTTAGGTCATGGCTAATGGAGGGAGGTGCTGTTACAGAACCGGGCTGCCTAATAACAATGCAATGATAGGATACCAAAATTATAGGAGCCAGGTTGCAGTGCTCAAACATCAGTCAGATAGACACAAAGATCATGATGAATGTCAGAATGATAGCCAGGGCCGGCTCACTCATAGAGAACTGTGCAGAGTTAATAGAACAAAGTATTTGCCAGGAGCAAGAGGATGGGCAGGAATAAGAGTATTGTTCAACCTATGCAATCAAAAGAAATGAAAAATAAACAAGAGACTAAGGAACGTCACCTTAGTAACAAAATTACAGTCCTTTGCTCAATTTAGGGAATGGAGCAAATTTTCAGATACATTATACATTGATTGGTGAAGAGATTGCATCCTCAGGTGGAAAGACCACATAATATTACAAAAAGGAAACAAAGTAATGTTGTCACTTGGTTCCGAAGAGACATAAGATCACAAACATTGACTATTTTTCACTCAGGAAAGGGGGATATAAAGAAATTTTGAGAAGTGTTCAACAGACAACACAATTTGACATTAAAATCCAGACTTCAGAAGCATCATATGGCCCTTGTATTAGAGTATGGTTTGTGGGCTGGGTCATAAGTAAAGTTCTGGATCAGGTCCAGCTTACATTGGGTCCACAGACACACCCAGTGATCTTTCTCTTGGTCCTCAAACTTATAGTTGGCAGGTACACATGTGGTTGTTGGCAGGGTGTTCCACTGATTCACTGACACATGTGGCAAGGACTGTCATAGTGGGGGAAGCCAAGTACACCAAAATTTTATATTAAAATCAATATTGCATCCTAAGTAAAACCAGCACTATGATGAAGCCAGTGAAGTACCTACAGCACAACATTTAAGAAAGCATCCACTTTCAAGCTCGTGCATCCTAGTCCTGGCCCTGAATCTGAGACAAGGAACAGAAATTAGTGGCATATTTAAAATCCTAAAGGATGAAGGGGAGATGATCCCAGTTGTATCCATATTTAATAACCCTACCCCAAAGTCAGATGGACATAGGAAGATGCCAATAAATTATTGCACACTCCAACATGTAGCAGATCCAATTGCTGATACAGTGCAGATGAGGTGTCTTTCCTAAAAGAGATTGAAAAAAGCCTCAGATACATAGTATGAGGTTATTGATCTGGAAAATGTACTCTTTTGCATCCCCACCAAGGATGAGTACCAGAAATATATTGCATTTATGCAGGATAAATAACAGTATACATTTATATTTATCCTCCAGGGCTATGTTTATTCTCTTGTCAACCGGTACAATAAAGTCTCACGTGATCCCTGCATCATGTTGTTCCACTATATTAATAACATGATATTAATCACACCAGATAATCAATAAGTAGAAACGAGATTGGAAGCCTTGGTTAGACACATGCCCTCCAGGTTGGGAGGGAAACCCTACAAGAGTTTAGGAACCACACACAAAATTGGAAATTTTAGGAGTCCAGTGTTCTGAGTATGACAGAATATCAGCTCCAAAATAAAGTATAAATTATTGCTTCTTGCATCTCATACCACTAAGAAAGAAGCACAACCTGGTAGCCCTCTTTGGGTTCTAGAGGCAGTATATTTCACACAGAATGCAATCACTTCAACTTATTTACCAAGTGACACAAAAGGCTACCTATTTTGAGTGGATCCTAGAGCATACAAAGGATGTGGTACAGGCTCTGTCACATTGCCCTGGATATTCTTTGCTACTACATTTATCTGTGATAGGAAAAAATGTCATGTGGATTTTATGTTCAACCTCAGTAAAATAACTAGAATGTATTTTAGATTCCCTATATTTCTTGAGCTAAGCCATGACATTGTGTGGCTACATGACCTTAACGACTCAGCATGAGCTGACTTCTCTTTGACACAGCAATTCATGAGCTTGGACATTATTAGGTAAAAACAGTGTCTCCCAGATCAGGCAGGAGTAGGGCCCAAGTTAGCTGATCAATTGGGCTGCCCAGAAACCCATATCATCTATCAGTTTTGCTATAGTGGCCTACTCTCTGCTAATATCTATGGTAACCAGCCAACAAATACAATGAAGTGTTGGACTTGATTCACGGGTGAATTAGCTCAATATATTCATGCATGCTGAAAATAGATGACAAATGTACTATAGACTTGCAATAGTGGCCCTGAAAGATGGCAGTGAGGGAAAAATTATTCTAACTGGCAGGCCCTCAAGAGCAATGCCTCACAATCTGCTTTTGATGGGAAAATGTGTCCCTAAATATGGATGTATAAACTCTTGAACCAAAGGACTTGACTAGTTAGTCAAGGACCTAGAAAGAGATAAAGTGGAGGATTGGAGACAAGGATCTCTAAGAAAGAGGCCTATATTAGACATTGTGGGGTGGGCAAGAAATGTGAAGATCATTGGTGTCACATGGTAATATCAACTGGAATGCATCCACCATAGAAAAATTACTAAAGAATCAAGTAAACAAAACAACTCAGCTGGTTGACCACACTAATGCAGGCATGAAGTCTACAAGGATTGCACAGCTACAATAGCAGGAATGGAGGCTACACACAGGCCCAACAACATGGGCTAGCACTCACCAAAGCTTGTCTAGCTCTTGCCACTGCCACATGTCCACCTCCAACAACAAAAAAAAAGTGGTGAATTACAATATGACACCATCTCTCAAAGAGATAAGCTATTCACATGGTGGCAAATTGATTATATTGGATTCCTTCCATCCTGGAAACTACACAATTCATCTTGACTGGATTTGATACATATTCTGGGTATGGTTTGTTGTTCTCTGCCCACAGAGCATTAGCCAGCAAAATTATCCCAAAGTCTTACAGAACAGTAACCATTCTATGAAGCTATGGCCCCTAAAGGCTGAACATAATCTAGGAATCAAGGCATGGACATAGAAGTGACTCTGCTTACCGGCAGTCTCAGTGATCCACTTGAGGAATTACTGCTCCCCATTGCCACAACTCTATTTTTACAGATTTAGAGGTCCCTAATAATCTCACTTAATTTCCACTGTTGCAGTAGGCACATGATTAAATGAGGTGATTTCTGAAGAGGAACTTTTTTTTTTACAGTGGTCAACACATAGTGAACACTTAATGTCATTTATCATTTAGGTATTCTATTAAGCAAGGATAAAATCTCTTTTCACAATTTCAGGTTTATTTTGACATAAAAATTATCTTTTAAAGCTAAAATAGCTCATTTGCTTACATTTGTATTTAAGTGCTTAAATTTAGTGGACTAAAATACACACTAAGATGAAAATGAGTAACAGCTGCATTTGTTGGCATCCTTATACTTTGTAAAAAGGAAAAAGCTATTGTTTGGGCTAAATTGTGCCCCCAAAAAAGTTCATGTTGAAATTCTAACCCGAAGTACCTCAGAATTTTACTGAATCTGGAAAGAAGGTATTGATTTATAGAGGTAATTAAATTAAATTAATATCATTAGGTTGAGCACTAGTCCAGTATGACTGGTGTTCTCATAAGAAGAGAACATTTGGACAGAATACATTCAGAAGGAAAACAATGTGAAGACACAAGAAAAAAACAGCTGTCTACAAACCAGAGAGAAAGGACTGAAATAAATCCTTCCCTCATAGCCCTCAGAAGGATTCAACCCCACTGACACCTTGTTCTTGGACTTCCAGCCTCCAGAACTATGAAAACATAGATTTTTGTTTTTTAAGCCACTCCCACCATGGTACTTTGTTATGGTGTCCTTAGCAAATTTATACAATTAGCAAGGCATTTTGTCTCTTGTGTTTGCTCTTTTCTGTTTTTGTTTCTTTCTTTCTTTTTTTTGTGATAAGCATAGCTTTATTTTCCTTTTTGCCTTCAAAGCAGGGACTCCTACAGGTTATACCTCTTCAGGTACCACAAAGATTTCTCTTGGATGATCAGAGTTAAATATTGAACCAACCAAGAGAATAAGGAGGAAAAAACTGTTTTCTCAGCAGAGAAAGACACTATCTTCAATCAAATGATCGATCCATGGATCTTGTTGATGTATTTATGCTCATGTTTATGTTTATACAGCACCAAGTTGATCTTTTTAGTGTAAAATTCTGGCTTTAAAAATGTTTCATTTGGTATTCACTTGCCATTATTTATTTAAGTATAATCTTAGTTACTTCCATGGAATTTCAATTAAGCAATATAATCACTGGACATTAAAAAATCAAAATAATCTATTCTTTTCATTTTTATTTTCTTACAGATTGGCTTTGCTCCTTCTGACTTAGGGAAAGAACAGGGAAAATGGAAGATTAATATGTCACATATGTTGAACTAAGTTGGTCAATTAATTTACAATTTAGACAAATGAAGGCATGTGTTCTTATAATCAGTTCAAAGATTATAAAATAGGAGTTCAGAGGCATGTTTAATTTTCCAATGGCCAGGAGCTAGTAGATGATAGAGACCACTGAATTTCAAGCCATGATCTTCTTCCTGTCTCCTCTCAGTGACAATTAAATGCTGCTGCTTCTGTTGTAACAGCAAAACTTTAAGCTCCTCCACCAACCAAACTTATTTTCCCTTCTTTATTCAGGCAGACCAGCAAATAAACCGCTTTTTGCCAGTAAGCTGGCTGAAAATTTGCTGAAATTTTTGCTTTCTTCCCAAGCAAAGGAAACAAAGTCATTTCTAACAAAATAATAGCATCAACATTTTCAATTTCTGGGTAGAAACTTTTCCTTTGCTTCATCACTAGGCAAACATGTTTTCCTCATAGATGTCAGTGATCTAATTTTGTGGTTGCCTTTATCAGTAACATTGCAAAATCAATATTTATTCCTTCTTTCACTTATTCATCCCTTTGGAGAACTTGGTATAGGCCTGCTGTCTGTTTGTTTTTCAAGATATAGAGGAGCATTAAACCTGTCTTTGTCCTTGCAAGTTTCACATTCCATGAAAAAACAGAGAAACCAAAAATTGCAATATGAGGAGACACTTTAAAATCGATGCCTCTGTCTGCTGCAGTCAAGCATGATGAGGGCACAGTAAAAGGGACTCATCGGCAGAAGTGAAAAGAAACATGGGACAGCAATTCTGAACAGCTGGAGTATATATGGGGTAGATTCCAGGGGACACAACTGGAGGGAAGAGTAGGGATCACATCATGAAAGCTGAACATCAAAGGTATGGACATGTATCAGTAATCAGTGGGAAATCTTGGAAGGACTTTAACCTCTGTTGCTTGCTTTGAAGTCTCATAATTAGCAGTCAAATAAAATAGCCATCTTTAGACACTGCCCTGTTTTGACGTCTAAAGGAAAGTCATACTCCTACAATGGGGTGGGGCAAAGAATGATTTACTAGAGATATAGGAGTTTGATGATCATGTTTTCAGAGCAATTTTGCATTTATGTCTGATCACAGGCCAGAATTATTATTATTTTTTTTTCTTTTCCAGAGTCTCGCTCTATCCCTCAGGCTGGAGTGCAGTAGCGCAATCTCAGCTCACTGCAACCTCCACCTCTTGAATTTAAGCAATTGTCATGCCTCAGCCTCCCTAGTAGCTGAGAATACAGGTGCCCACCACCATGCCAAGCTACATTTTGTATTTTTAGTAGAGACAGGGCTTTGCCATGTTGGCCAGGCTGGTCCCAAACCCCCGACCTCAGGTGATCTGCCCACCGCAGCCTCCCAAAGTGCTGGGATTACAGGCATGAGCCACCACGCCTGGCCTCAGAATATTTTAAATTGAAATGATGGGAAGAAATCTAGGACAATGTACTATTCTTCAGTGCTTTTCAGAGGTAGTGAATTGGAGTACTGTGTCCTTGTCATTCTGTCCAGTAGGTTGTGTCCTATTCAATTTGAATCTGCATCCATCTAGCTTTGAAGTCTGAGTGCTTAATAATCCTGCAATTCTGACACGGTTTTTGGTATTGTGTGACTTTGTAGGGTTCTTCCTTCCTGGCCTCTACACTCACAGAGTATATGTTTTCATCACCACCATTGCTTGAAAAATGAAGTCCCTTGGGCTTGTCTGTAATACTGGCTAGACTTCAGAATCACCTGGTAATAGTTAAAAGCCCTGGTGTCCAAGCCAGACACATGGCCAATTAAACAGAATATTTGGAGATGGGACCAAGACATCATTATGTTTGATTATTTTTAATTTCCCAGGTAATCGTTATGAGCAGTTAAAACTGAGGACAACTGCTGTGTGATCATCAGCCATGAATCATTTATTTTGTTTTAAATTCACACACTGTGTGTTCACTGTGTACCTGCTAGGCACCTGCTAGCAAAGTGTTATGCAATGATTGGAACAAAAGAAGAAATAATACAGAGTCTCTGTTCTATGGGAGATGACATTTTAGATTAAGGCCCAAGTCAAATATTTTTGAAAAGGTTAAAGAAAAATCAAAAGATCGTAGTAATAAGTTGCCACATGTATGCCCCCAGGAAATATACTTTATGGAAAGACTGATCATATATTTAGATTTGCCCAGTGACAGGCATGGCTTATGCCTGTTCCTTACTCTCAAGTTTTCTAGTTTGGATGATAAATTATATGCACACTTTAAATATTAAATAATAAAGCAATGGGAAATCATAGCATGGGCCATAGAAAAAGCAGGCATTAATGGGAAGTTGTGGAGGAATTGGATACGAGAGAAACAGAAAGGGCTAGAAGGATATATGTGAGTAAGTGCTCAGCTGATAGTGCTCATACCTTGTACAAAGGCAGTGAGTGGAAGTTCTGGCCAGCATGAAGGAGATCTAAAGAAATGAACCATCACCAAATTAGAAGATTGAACACATTAGAAGCCAAAGATATTTCTGACTGAGATGGGAGGTAAATTTAATGTCAAATACTCATCCTTTGAAGGGAGTTTTCCTCACAAGGAGAAAGTTAGCAATCAGCTTTGCCCATGTCCACTCTATTGGAACATGGAGTTTCCACAATTAACCTCTTACTGTTCGCTTTTGCTCAGTTCAGTTCAAATAGCATTCTGCTGCCTCAGCCTCTCAGCTTGGGTTCCTAATCTTTGATTTCCCTTCTCATCTCTTTTCCTGTCTCCCTTTTCAAGGCTATCTTCTATTCTTTCTAGTAATATTAATTTAAATGGCATATTTTTAAGGAGATAATCCCTAGTTCCCAAACCAGGTTACCCCTTGAGAGGCCAGAACTGAATAAGTCCTAGAGGTTGGCTTGGATCAGTGTCTACACAATTTGGGATTCACATAGAGTGACTCTCCATTCTCATTTCCCCTCATGCCTTCCTAATGTGGTTTAAAGTTCTGTAACCTTAATTTATGACTAAGTCCCCTTTTCTTTGTAGAGCTTAAGTTACTACTTTGAAAAAAGGCAAGCATTAGAATCACCTTTTATTTTCACAGCAATAAAAACTCATTTTGCACAAACGAAATTGCAGCTCTGGCTTCTGCTTTGATTTTCTTTCCTCTTCCTGCAATAACTATCTTGTGATGAGGCTGTCACTTTCCTTAGTGCCCACAGCCTACTCTGGATTCCTGTCTTGGTTCGCTCAGCATCGATTAGCCCACCAAGGCTTTTAAAGGATTTTTGTATAATAAGATTGTTGTCCCCAAAGTAAAGTGATTTATTGAGAGATTTGCAGGTCCATCACTGACAATGAAATGGACACACTGAAAATACAGTGTTATCAAGAAGTACCTTGGAGAAAGTTGCTATTCAACAGGCTGAAGAATAGGTAGGTGAGAGAGTGAAATGTATCTACAGGTGACACTTTTTCAAGAGACAATACCTCTCCCTTACAGAGTCAAGACAATCACACGAAGTTAATTAATTCTACTTATAACTATTAAATATCAATAATGTGCCCAGTCTGTGGTCAATCCTAAGCATACAGCTAGACCTTTAGTCCCTGTTTTCTTAGACGTAATGGTCTTTCTGCCTCATGTTCTGCACAGAAGCCTATATAGAGTTGTCCAATAAATCATGAAACTAAGAAAATTATTTTTTACTCTGCCACAACACATTTCTCCCCACTGGTCCCATGATGTGAGGCAGCTAAAAGATGCTGTATTCAAAGCACCAGATCTATGTTATACTTACATATAGAATCCATTTCTCAGCATCTTCCTCAGCCCGTGAGCATGTGGAGCTGTGTGTTCAAGGACAATTTCCATGTTGACATGTTCAAAGAAGCCGAATAAAATCATCAACTTCAACCTGAAATTTTTTATGATATTTAAGGCAGCTTAAGAACTCTATAACCAGGTGAAACAAAAAAATAGCTAATGTATCTCCTATCAAAAAACCTCTTTCTCAAAAGAGAGTTTCTGAGGTTGGCTAGTCAGGAGTCACTGGAAGATAATTTATCTGATTTCCTCTAAGCCAGTGAGTAAATCATTTGTCTTCAATATGTACATGTTGCCATGCTATATTTAGATGGCAGGGTCAGCTCAATCTTGAAACCTGTTTGGAATTATTTTCCCTTTCTCCTCCCTTGCTCCCTCCTTCTCTCCCTCTCAGCCATCCTCCTTTCTTTCCTTTCTTCCTTTCTCCCCTTCTTACACGCCTTTCATCATCTCTCTGACTTCAGTTTTGTTTGTACTTTAAACCAAACCATTAGCTGAACAAATGATAGGTGAACTAGCAATTATTGTGGGTTGCCAATACAGATTCACTAAAACATGAGGCATGAAATGCAAATAAAATATTAAGCAAAGCATGTGAAACTAATTGGTTTACTTCCTGGAAATTCTTCCCAACAGTTGGCTGTCCTTGCATTTTGTTGACACAGAGCTGGGCTTAAAGGCCAGTCCTACATTCTAAGTAACAACTGCATCAATAGCAATTTATTTTCTGTTAACACCTATTAAAATGAACAGCATCACAAAGGTGGAGAGTGTGAAGTGCCCCACTCAATCAGAAATTACAGAAATAATAAAGTGGTAAAGGCATAACCTGTTTATTCAACACATATTTATTGTGCCTCCGTATCTTGGGCAGTTGCCTAAGCTTGGGAGATAGATGTGAGACATCACTCCTGTCTCCTCAAGGAGCTCACAGGCTAGACGGGAAGAGAAACATACAATTACAAAAGTGATATGAGAGGGAAAGAGGGGTGAGGATGGGGATGTAATCTCATCTAAGGAAATTGGAAAAGCTTTCTGGGAAGGAAAGAAGAATGATGACAACCGAGAGGCAACAAAGGAGTGAAGAGGAGAAAGTGTCCTATGCAGAGATAGAGGCAGAAGAGGTCACAGAGACAGAAGAGATCATGACACAGCGGGAAGCATTAAGTAGTTCAGCATGGCAGGAGCGCAGAGTTCAGGGAGCTGAATGGGAGAGATGTGGTGAGAGATCTGGCTAGAGATGTCAGCAGAGCCAGATGACACAGGCCACTAGAGGAAACTCAATGGGAGCTTACTAGTCACAAAACCACAACACCCTGGTCATAAATATTGACAGTCCCACGGATGGCATCATCAGCATTTATTATATCTAGCAGTGCCCATAGGGCACTTCCCTCAATTGATGGGAGTATGGCAATGGAGGTGAGGGTTACAGAGGTTGATGATACAAGAGGTGCTTTTTACCCAAAACTGTGGGGTTTCATGGCTGCAGAACCAAGAGATAAGCCAGAGAGTGGATCTGATCAGGGAATTATACAACATGGGGTGCTGGATGCAATTAATATTTTAGAGGACACTCCTGGACAATTTTTGACCCGTGGGTTAGTGTCTGTGACTCACATTCTGCCTTAGAATGACCTGCTAAATGTCAAAAGTTGAAGATTGAAGGAGATCCTTACACCCCTTAATGTTACTTCGTCACATCCTAGAACAGATTTCCCGATATTGTTTCACTTGGACTCTACCCTTTCCATCCACCTTGACTTCCATTTGATTGGCACAGAAACTTACAGATATGTTATTTCCTTATACTCTATATCCTTCTGTGGGAAAACACTATGTTCTTACACAGAAGAGACTGAGCGATACTTCCTTCCTAGAATGTTTCTACCCAGAATGGAAAATTAAATCAGTAGCTCTAGTCTTTCCAGCCTGAAAAATTACTAAACTATAAGCAGGGATATGTCTAGCTTGAGTTTAAGGTCCATTCTACATGTACGCCTGACAAGTCATGGCTGGCAATGGGACAGTCCACCAATTACATATTTGTATATGGGCCCAAGTTACATCACGAGAGAGAACTCATATTTACGGAGAGGGAGTTGGACTTACAAATAAGACTCATTCTCAGGGACGAGGGTTAATTCTGAGGAGAGCATAGTTTCCCCCAGTCCAGCCTTCGTGGACTCATATCTGGGTCCTGAAGAGAGATGTACTTTAAGCAAAAATAAAAATATGTGCTTACATTAAATGGTTTGTAAAACACTGGAGAATAAAGTAAGATCCTACTTGACAATCAGGTGGCAAAATTAACACACATAAAATCCCTGCAGCCAGGACTCAACCTGCTTTAAGACTTCCAGGATTTCAGGGGCTCCAAGATTGCAGTAGATCACACATTGGCAGCAGAGCCGGACAGGACAAGCCACGCTGTCTGTGACATGAGTTGTAGGAAGAGATCATTAGAGGGTCTCGAAAGCTATGAGCCTAGTATACAAAATTGTGCTTGGGGAGAGAGGGGGTTGCACTTAGGCAACTTCTTGGGCATCAGAAATTCAGGTGGAAGATCTGTTGTGGCGTACTTTTTAAAGGGCATGTGGGGGCCCTGATGGGGACTACGCTGTATAAATGAATAAAACTTTGAAGGATACCAAGAGATATAAATGAATAAAACTTTGTTTACATCTTTGAGTGGAAACAAGAGGCAGAAAAAATCCTGTTGGTTATTATGCCTGTTATGTTATTCTTAACTCTATCCTGGTACAAACAAAAGAAACACAGTTTGTACATATCAAAACTATTGAATCCTAAGAAAATCACTGAAATTAAAAAAAAATGTGCAAGATTTCAAGACAGAAGTTAGGTTAGAAATACGTTTCTGTTTCTCTATTTTTTTGAGAAAAATAATCATGTTTCAGAAAGTCATGTACTTCTGTGCCCCATATATAAACATTTATTCATAAAAACACAAAATGTGAGTTAGATATGAAAAGTGCTCTCAGACAAGAGGGTATGATCTTGGTTTGAGGAAATTAGCAGCACTCCAATAACTACTTAGGGAATAACCCTAATTTTTGAAAGAATCAAATATTCCTCCCAAAATATCTAGTACCAAAGATAGGGTAAATTGTTTAATGAAAAGCATAAGTAAGATTAATGCCATACTCAAAATATGGTAAGACCAATGAATTATTGGTGTTTAGGAAGTAATCAGGTTTCAGAATGCTTCTTTGTTTTCCTCCTAGTTTTATTCAATTTTCATGATACATTTAGAATTGGTTAATGGCTTTTTAAAATTTTTAAATTTTAATTATTTTGAAACAGGGTCTTGCTCTGTTGCCCTGGATGGAGTGCAGTAGCACAATGACAGTTCACTGCAGCCTCAAACTCCTGGGCTCAAGTGATTCTCTTGCTTCAGCCTACTGAGCAGCTGGGACTACAGGCACACATCACCATGCCCAGCTGTTTGTTTGTTTGTTTGTTTTGTAGGGACAGGATTTCACTATGTTGCCCAGACTTGTCTTAAACTCCTGGGCTCCAGCAATATGCCTGCCTTGGAATCTCAAAGTGATAGGATTATAGGAGTGAACTACTGTGTTTGACTTGATTAATGAGTTTACATTCTGATGTCTTCCTTTGTCTGGAGACATGAAGGCAGGCAACCATATGAAGTTTTCGGTTTGTTTGTTTATTCATTCATTAAGAATGTATTTATTGAGAGCCCAGTAGGGTCCATGTAGCAGGATAGTTATGGATACAAAGAGTAAACATGGCCTGAATTCTTAGTTTCCTAAAATATAGAAGGAGGATAAAGAGAATTATTAAAATTGTAAAAGAACACGAAATTATTATATTATAGATGTGGTGAGTTGATGAATTATAAATACACTCAATTATAACTATAATAATGTATTATCCTGGAGGGATTTCACTGCGTAGTATAAGGAGAACTATTTGGAATATTGGGTATTCCCTATGCTTTGAAAATTTTATAGAATCTTAAAATTTAAAGGGTTATGAAACATCATCCAACTTAACTATCTTTTGTAACTGATTTTAGGACATATTTTAATGGGCTTTTTTGTTATTGTTATTTTCTTGTGTTGAGTATATTTACTTTTTAGATTTTTTAGGCCAATATTAATTTCTGAGAAGTGAAGAGAGAAAGCCTTAAGATATTACTTAAATAGATGCAAATATGCCTGAAAATACACTTTCTGTCTAAGAGTTGTGGGTGAAAATTTGTTTGGGAAAAGGATACTTATATAAAATCAAAAATATCTCCCCACAAATTATTTATTAAACAAAATACAGAAACATATGAACTTTGAAATGGAAAAATGTGGAAACTATGAGAACCAGTTTATCAAAGTTAACATCACCAACAATGGGACAACTCAGTATAAGATGCTTCCTGATAGAGAAGGATAATCACTACCAACATGGTTTTATGGCCCAAGGTACATAATATGAATGTACTTATGGCTGAATTATCAGACAAACTCAAATGGATAGACATTCTACAGAATAAGCTGACTATTCACTTCAAAAAATATCAAGTGTGTGAAAGCTGAGTGTAATGTGGAATATTTCCAGAATATAGAAGACTAAAGAGCCATATCAACTAATAGCTATGTGTGATACTGACTTATATGTTGAACCTGGAAACAAACATATAGAAAAAGTTATTAAAGATAATAACTTTTAAGCCTGGCGCTGTGGCTCACACCTGTAATCCCAGAACTTTGGGAGGCCGAGGCAGGCGAATCACAAAGTCAGGAGATAGAGACCATCCTGGCTAACATGGTGAAACCCTGTCTCTCCTAAAAATACAAAAAATTAGCCAGGTGCTGTGGCAGGCACCTGTAGTTCCAGCTACTGGGGAGCCTGAGGCAGGAGAATGGTGTGAACCCAGGAAGTGGAGCTTACAGTGAGCCGAGATCGCGCCACTACACTCCAGCCTGGGCGACAGAGTGAAACTCCGTCTCAAAAAAAAAAAAAAAAAAAAAATTATTGTAAAACTTGGAGACATTGGAAATATGAACTGTGTATTACAGATGATTATTAAATGCTATTATCTTTTTGTGATTTTGCTAATTCTACTTTAGTTATATGATATGACTTTGTTTTTAAGAAATATACACTGACACATTTAAGGGTGAAAGAGTATGTGTCCAACTTCCTGTTCCGTATTTCAGAAAAGAAAGTATGTGTGCATGGCATGTGCGTGTATTATAAATGTGTAGATAAAAAGACAGAACCAGAGAGATAGAGAGAGAATGATGAAACAAACACATCAAAATGTTAACATTTGGTAAATATGGTTAAAGTGTATATGATATTTTATTTTTTATACTTCTTAAGATTTTGTAAGTTTAAAAATATGTCAAAATAAAAAGTCTCAAAATAAAAAGGCCACATTCAACCCATTAAAAAAAATTAGGAAGTCAGTCTCCTCTAAATATTTATTACCTGTACTCAGTTCTCCCAGAAACTGTGCCAAGATCTTGACTCCGTCTGTTAGTTACTTAGTCAAATTCTCTGTCACAGTGTTAGCTTGCTGTCTCAAAATCCTTTGACTTTTCTGTAAGAATGTTTCTGGAAAAACACATTTAATTAGTATGTCCAGTAGCTTTCTGACATGGTTATATATATTCATTTATTTGTCCACAGAATTTCCTACAGTTCTTGGTCTATATCTTTCTGCCCTAATGCATATCTTTACTGTAGAATATAATAAGACAATATGTAAAGAACATAAAATGACCTGACAACACTTGAGTGTACAGCATCATTTTAAGTAACATTTTACCTTGATTTGGAATTTTGCTTGTCTACCTTCAGTATACAGCACATGAAAACTCTGGTATGTCATGATAAATATATTTTATGATTTAATAAATTTGAAATAATATGTTAGATGCAAAATAACTCCCTACTAAACTAAAGACAGTTCTTTTTATTTTTCTAGTTTTCATTTTATCAATTTAGCACAAAGCTAATCTTAGGTATACTGGATGAGACACTAAATTCATTGTGCTCTTCTTCTTCATGTCTCCTAAGCCTTAACTATATAGACCATATTTTCTACAACAAAATCTATGCTATTTTGTGTGATTTTCCTCCCAGATTGATAAATATATTTAAACAAAAATTTATAAAAATTACAATCTATTTAAATATTTAAACACTTTGTGGAAATACAGTAATTGAAATTACCTTAAATTGGGTTTTCCTTGAAAGTTAATTATTTAGTATAAGCATGGTATATTTCCTTGAAGTTTTTTTCTTTGCATGTGTGCTGTAAATATGTTTAGCCAATACCATAGTTGAAGAGACTCAATTAACACATATAAGACAACAGGAGGAATGTAAGATGATTATATCCACAGTAACTGGCAAAATGTATAGTCTTGACACCAGTGCCCTAAGCATGGATTTTCATTACCCTGTGTAGAATTCTTATTCCAAATTAAGATGAGTTTCATTTTACCTTTACTTTGGTCAAGTATGCAGCTTTTATTAGATTCTCAATGGAATTCACAAATAAAAATATTTCAATAACACTGACAGACTAGTTTCCTCATTTTAAAATTAGCTTTCTTGAAATAAAAAATGGATATAATAAAATACATGCATTTAAAATATACAGTATGTTGACTTTTGAGTGGTGTATACAACTGTGAAACCATCATCATAGTTGTACACATCACACAACATCTTCATTACCCCAAAAATATCTCTTCACACCCCTTTACCTCTAACCTCAGGCAACCATTGATCTCCTTTGCATCACCATACATATATTTTATTTTTCCAGAATTTATGCAAATCTGTCGGTACTACTGTGTGTGTGTATGTGTGTGTGTGTGTGTGTAATTTTAAGGAATTGACTCACACAATTGTAGAGTCTGGCGAGACAAAAATCTGCAAGGTGGGCTGGCAGTGCAAAGATCCACGGAAGAGCCGATATTGTTGTTAACAGTCCAAAGTCAGTCTGCTGGCAGAATTTCTTCTTCCTCTAAAAAGATCACCTTTCCTTTTCTTTTCTTTTCTTTTTTTTTTTTTTTTTCTTTTTGGAGACGGAGTCTCACTCTGTTGCCCAGGCTGGAGCACAGTGGTACGATCTCGGCTCACTGCAAGCTCCGCCCCACCAGGTTCTCGCCCTTCTCCCACCTCAGCCTCCCGAGTTACTGTGCTTGGCTTCTTTCACTCAACATAACAGTTTTGAGACTAATTCTTCTTATTGACTTTACAGATAGTCCATTAATATTTGTTAGTGAATGTTATTCCATGGTACAGTTTTTCCACATATTATTTATTCATTCACCTCTTAATGAGCACTTGGATTATTTGTGGGTTTGGTTATTGAGAATATAGGTGGTATGAACATTCCTATACAAACACTACTTGGGTAAAAACAGAATTGCAATGGCTGTTATATAATAGGTGCATATTTATTTATTTATTTATTTATGTATTTTAAGATGGAGTCTTGCTCTGTCGCCCAGGCTGGAGTGCAGTGGCATGATCTCGGCTCACTGCAAGCTCCGCCTCCCGGGTTCATGCCCTTCTCCTGCCTCAGCCTCCCGAGTAGCTGGAACTACAGGCGTCCGCCACTACACCCGGCTAACATTTTGTATTTTTTAGTAGAGATGGGGTTTCACCGTGTTAGCCAGGATGATCTGGATCTCCTGACCTCGTGATCCACCCGCCTTGGCCTCCCAAAGTGCTGGGATTACAGTATAACAAGTGTATTCTTAGTTTTTGAAGATGATAACTAAGACTTTTACGAATCACTCATATCATTTTACTTTTCTTTCAATAGTTTATAAGAGTTTCGGTTGCTCTACATCCTTGCCAAAATGTCATATTAATGAGTAACTTTCACCATTCTGATATTTGTATGGTGATATTTCATTTTAATTTTACTTCTATTAATCTGATAACTCATGAGGTTGAGCATGTTTTAAGGGCTTATTGTTCATTCTACATTAGTTTTTGTAAAGCACCTGTTTAAATATGTGTCCATTGTTAAATTAGCTTGTTTTTCTTATCATTGGGTTGAAGGAGAATTTTATATAAATATTAATATGCATATTTGTTGAGATGTATGTATTGCCAATAATTTATTGTATTCTATGGCTTGCTTTTCTATTTTATTAAGGGCTTTTAAAAATTATTTATTAAGATATAATTCAAATACTATACAATTTGCTCATTGTATTAGTAAGGTTCCTCCAGAAAAATAGAAGCTATAGCGTCGTGTGTGTGTGTGTGTATGTGTGCATGTGTGTAATTTTAAGGAATTGACTTACACAATTGTAGAGTCTGGCGAGACAAAAATCTGCAAGGTGAGTTGGCAGTGCGAAGATCCACGGAAGAGCCGATATTGTTGTTATAGTCCAAAGTCAGTCTGCTGGCAGAATTTCTTCTTCCTCTAAAAAGATCGCCTTTTCTTTTCTTTTTTTTTTTTGGAGACGGAGTCTCGCTCTGTTGCCCAGGCTGGAGCACAGTGGTGTGATCTCGGCTCACGGCAAGCTCCACCCCCCGAGTTCACACCATTCTCCCACCTCAGCCTCCTGAGTAGCTGGGACTACAGGCGCCCGCCACCAAGCCCAGCTAATTTTTTGTATTTTTAGTAGAGACAGGGTTTCACTGTGTTAGCCAGGATGGTCTCGATCTCCTGACCTCGTGATCCGCCCACCTTGGCCTCCCAACCTGCTGGGATGACAGGTGTGAGCCCCCACCCCTGGCTGAGATCAGTTTTTCTTTAAGACCTTCAACTGATTGGTTAAAGTCCACTCACATTAAGGATTAAAGGTAATTCACTTTATTCAAAGTCTACTGACTTAACTGTTAATCTTATCTAAAAATACCTTCACAACAACACCCAGAGATGTTTAACTAAATATCTGGGTACAATGGCCTAACCAAATTGACATACCTATCATCTAGTCCATTTGAAATGTGTTATTCAAGGTTTTAAAAATATATTCAATAAGTTTTACAACCATCATTACAATCGATTTTACAAAATTTTATTTCATAATCCCCAAAAGAGACACCATACCCACCAACAGCCATTCACTGTTTCTCTGGGTCATCCATCTGCCCAGCCCTAAGCAACCATTAATATCTCTGGTTCTGTAGATTTGCCTATTTTGAAATACTTGTATAAATATAATAATGTAATTTGGAGTCTTTTGTGCCTAGTTTCTTTCACCTCACATCGTCTTTTCAAGGACCATTCATGTTTTAGCATGTATATTTTATTTATTTTTATTCCTGAACATTATTGCTTTGTATAGACATATTTCATTTATCCATTCATCAGTTGATAGATGTTATTTCCTCTTTATGGCTATTATAAATAGCACTGCTATGATAATGTGTATACAGGTTTGTGTGGGCATATGTTTTTGTTCTCTTGGGTATTTACCGAAGGAGTGGAATTGCTGCCCTATATGATAACTATGTTGCACTTCCTAGGGAACTGCCAGACTATGTTCCAAAGTGTCTGCCCCATTTTACATTCCCACCAGCTATGTACAAGGGTTTCAATTTCTCTACATACTCATGTTGTTTTTTTATCTTGCTTATTACTCTTGCTATTATCTGTATTTTTGGTATAATTGTGTTAGTGAGTATGATGTAATATCCAGTTTTGGTTTTGATTTGTATTTCCTTGATTACTAATGATATTTAGCATCCTTTCATGTGCTTATCAGCCAATTGTATCTTCTCCAGAAAAATGTCTATTCAATTTTCTGTGTTCATTTTATAATCAATTCATGTATCTTTTTATTATTGAATTATGTGTCATAGGTGTCATTTATTCCTTGAATATTAATATAATTTGCCAGTGAAAATACCATAACCATTAGTAATTTTTTCAGTTTTTATTACATCTTGTGTTGACCTTAGTAAGTAACATTATTCAAAGAATTTGCCTGAATCATTGTCTTTAAAATATTTGGCATAAAAGTTTTAATAAATTTTTTTATTTTTTAACATCTCTAAGGGATGCATTGTTAATCTTTCTTTTAATCTTAATGATAGTATTTTTGTTCTCTCTCTTTTTTCAGTCATCTATCTACAGATTTATTACTTTTGTTTATCTTTCCAAGTAATGAGGTTTTGTTTTTGATAATTTTCTGTATTTCTGATTTTATTAATTTCTGCTTAACTTTTTGACAAATTTTACATTTATTTTGCTCATTATTTTATGACTTCTTAAGATGAAACCTTATGCCATTAGTTTTAGGTCTTTTTACTTTTCTAACATGAACATTTTTAGTTATAAATTTACCTGTTAGCCAACTCACAGAGATTTTGCTGAATTTTTCATTAGTATCCAATTAAAATATTTTCCTGTGGTTTTTTCTGATATCTTCTTCATTCCATAGTCTTCAAAAATATGTTATCTAATTTTTAAATATGCTTCCCCAGATTTTTTCATTGTTAATATATTTTACATAAATCCACTATGATCAGATAACATATTCCAAATGATTTGAATCTTTAAATTTATTTAAAACATATGGCTTATTTGGGTGAATAAATATGGGGAATTCCATATCATGCTTATTTTGCCATTATGTGTAGGGTTCTATAAATGTCAATTAGGCAAACAAATTCAGTAATTATATAGGATTTAGCAAAGTTGTAGGATACAAAATTAATATACAAAAGTCAGTAGTATTTCTGTATGCTAGCATCAATCTGAAGATGTAATTAAGAAAGCAACCTCATTTACAATATGTACGAAACACCTAGAACCAAATTTAACCAGAATAAAAGATCTCCATAAAGAAAACTATAAATATGAATGAAAGAAATCGAAGACAATGAAAGATCTCTACCAAAAAAACTATAAAGTATAAATGAAAGAAATTAAACAGAATATACAAAAAGTGAAAAGATATGCTCATGAATTTTAAAAAGTAATATTATTAAAATCTCTACACTAACCAAAATTATCTACAAATTCAATGCAATCCCTATCAAAATACCAATGACATTCTTTGCAGAATTTAAAATAAATTCTAAAATGTGTATGGAACTACAAAACATCCTGCACAACCAAAGCAATCCTGAGCCAAAAACAACACAGCCAAAGTGTTGGACTAATTTCAAAATATACTCTGAAGCTATACTAACCAAAACAGCATTCTATTGTCATAAAAACAGACACAAACACCAGCAGAACAGAATAGAGAACCCATAAATAAATTTACATATTAGCAGCAGATTAATGTTTGAGAAAGGGGCAAAGCAATACACTGGGGAAAAGACAACCTCTTTAATAAATGGTCCTGGAAAAACTAGATATCTATATATAAAATAACAAAGCTAAAACCTCATCTTTCACCATATACAAAAACCAACTTAAAATGGACTAAACACTTAAATGCAAGACTGAAATTATGAAACTACAAAAGCAAATATTGAGAAAATACTACGGGATGTTGGCTTTGGCAAAGATTTTTTGTGCTCAAAAGCACTGGCACCAAAAGCAGAAATAGACAAATGAAATTACATCAAGCTAAAACGCTTCCGCACAGCAAAGAAAACAATGAAAAAAGTTAAGAGACAACTTACAAAATGGGAGAAAATACTTGCAAGGTATGCATCCAACAAGGGATTAATAACCAAAATATGTAAGGAGCTCAATAGCAAAAAAAAAAAAAAAAAAGTACAATTTAACAATGGGGAAATGACCTGAATAGACATTTCTCAAAAGAAGACATACTAATGGCCACAAGATGTGAATAAAAGAAGCTCAACATTACTAATCAACAGGGAGATGTAAATTAAAACCACAATGAGATTTCATCTCACTCCAGTGAGGATGGCTATTATCAAAAAGGCAGAAGAGACAGGGCGTGGTGGCTGACACCTGTAATCCCAGCACTTTGGGAGGCCAAGGCGGGTGGATTACGAGGTCATGAGATCAAGACCATCCTGGCTAACAGGGCGAAAACCCGTCCCTACTAAAAATACAAAAAGTTAGCCAGGCCTTAGTGGCAGGCACCTGTAGTCCCAGCTACTTGGGAGGCTGAGGCAGGAGAATGGCATGAACCTGGGAGGCTGAGCTTGCAGTGACCTGAGATCGAGCCACTGCAGTCCAGCCTGGGTGACAGAGCGAGACTCCGTCTCAAAAAAATAAAAAAATAAAAAATAAAGGCAGAAGATAAAAAAAAATGCTGGCAAGAATGCACAGAGAGGGAAACGTTCATATGCTGCTGGCAGGAATGTAAAGTAGTATAGCCATTACAGAAAATAGTACGGAGGTTTCTCAAGCAACTAAAAATGAAACTACTATATGATCCAGCAATTCCACTGCTGGGTATTTGTCCAAAAGAAAGGAAATCATTATGTTGAAGAGATGTCTACACTCCATGTTTATTGCAGCATTATTCACTATAGTCAAGATATGGAATCAAATTAAATGTCCCTCAACAGATGAATGGATAAAGATAATATGGTATATATGGCCGGGCGTGGTGGCTCAAGCCTATAATCCCAGCACTTTGGGAGGCCGAGACGGGCGGATCACGAGGTCAGGAGATAGAGACCATCCTGGCTAACACGGTGAAACCCCGTCTCTATTGAAAAATACAAAAAACTATCCGGGCGAGGTGGTGGGCACCTGTAGTCCCAGCTACTCGGGAGGCTGAGGCAGGAGAATGGCATAAACTCCGGAGGCGGAGCTTGCAGTGAGCTGAGATCCGGCCTCTGCACTCCAGCCTGGGCAGCAGAGTGAGACTCTGTCTCAAAAAAAAAAAAAAAAAAAAAAAAGATAATATGGTATATATACACAATAGGATATTATTCAGCCATTAAAATGAATGAAATCTCGTCATTTGCAGCAACACACATGGAACCTTCGGTCATTGTGTTAAGTGAAATAAGCCAGGCACAGAAAGACAAATTTCACATGTTCTTACTTATATGTGAGAGTTAAAAACATGGATCTCATGGAGGAAGAGAGTAGAATAGTAGTTACCAAAGGCTGGGAGGAGAAGAGGGGGATAAAGAGAACTTGGATAAAAATATAATTAAATAGAAAGAATAAGTTCTAGTATTCAGTGGCATAATAGAAAATTTTCAGTTAATAATTTATTGTATAATTTAAAATAACTAGAAGACAGGATTTATAATGTCCTCAACAAAAAGAAAAGATAAATATTAGAGGTGATGAATGTCCCAATTACCCTCATGTGATCAATACACACTATATACAGATATCAAAATACCATAGGTGTACCCCCTAAATTTGTATAACTCATATACCAATTTTTAAAAATTTTTTTTGACAAAATAAAAGTTAATGCCAGTTCTCAAACACTTTGAAAGAATTCAGGAAACAATTCCAAACTAATTTTATGAGGCCAGCAATATCCTAATACCAAAGCTATACAAAGATACCCCAAGAAAATAGAACTACAGGTCAGTAACCCTGAAATATGTAGTTGCAAAAATTCTCAGCAAAATTCTAGTAAACCAAATCAAGCAATACATTAAAAGGAACATACACCCCATGGCCAAATGGCATTTACTCCAGGGATACTAGGAACGCACAGTAAAGAGACTTTGTAATATAACAATACTCTTACTGTAGTTCAGATTCCATGTGGAGATAGAAGATGAGTCACCTCTCATCTAGACAGAGCAGCTAGGGTGTAGATGATTTTGCCACTGCTCAGGCACAGTAAATATTGGGAAAATCACTATCAAGGGTGTCGAAAACCACTGCTTTTAATGCCCTGCTTGCTTTATCCTTCCTCTTGCATGTTTTCCTGTAGGGAAGTGCCGCACACATCTTGGTGGGCCTGTCAATCAAGAAGCCTGGCTCATCATGGACACAGTGATTGGTTCAGAAACTTGTACATCACTTAGAAAAGCATAATCAGGGTTATTATCTTCATGGTTTTCTGATGGAAACCTTTTTGCCTTTTAGAGCATGAGCTGTAAGATACTGGATTTGGAATTTCTAGCAGTTATCTTTCCCGCTGTGTAGAAAAGTTTATCAAAATCAGAAGAGAATAAAGCTGACATGCAGAGAGGAGCAGAAATAATTAGGACAAGGACAGAGATTACATAGATAGACGGATAGATAGATAGATGATTGACAGATAAATGATTGATTGATTGATTGATGAAACAACAGATAAAACAAATAGTCCTGCTTGTATCAAGCCCATATATAAAACTGTGCCTGTGAACAGATTCACCCTTGGACTATAAAATAAGGAGCTAATGAATTCTCATTTTTTATTAGACTACCTTGAATCAGATATCAGTCATTTGGAACAAAAAGAGGCCTAATACAATTATACATACCAAGACACTATTTTAAAAATAGATGACATGGAAGTATATTGAGTCACTACCTTGTGTCCAACCTGAAGAAAGAAACAACCAAAGGTGAAAAGAGGCATCAGAGAATGTGAACTTAGGAAGCCTGGGTTTCAGTCCTGCTTCACGACTTAGAATTGGTGTCTTGCTAGACAAGCCATTTAACTTCACTGAACTCCCATTTCCCTACAAATTTTAAAAATAATGAAATGGATAACGATCATGAATGCTATAAAGGCATTATGTCCTAAGATTTTGCAAAACCAAAAAGCCACAAAGGAAAAGATTGGCATATTTGAGTATATAAAGAATAAAATGCTTTGTATATCAAAAAGCATCATAATCAAATCAAATTAAAAGTATAAGCATAATGTGGAGAAAGATTTGAAATACAAAACGAACCAATATGAGCTGAACAAGAATAGAAGCAGAGAAAGTGAGCCACCAATTCTTGAAAAATAAATCATAATAAGTTATAAACAGATGAAATATTATCAAACTCAGTGGAAATCAGCAGAAGTTAGTAAACAATGAGATCTAGTGCTGTGTCATTATACATTTGTTTAATGTAATGCTAACTGTGGAACTTAACATAAATCTTTCCTGCTCATGTTCATCTTCCCTCCAGTACTACTAAAAGGAATAGCTACAAACATGAGGGCAAGAGCACTTACTTGGTAACACATGAGGAGACGTCAGTTTTCAAAAAACACGTTTCTGACTTTTCAAAGAGCAGTAAGAATATGTATCAAATTTGGCACAATTTAGATTCAAAGTCAGAAACAGTTATACAGGCCTTCTTAATCTGGATCTCTGATAGGTATTTTATATATTATCTTAATAATTTTTACAAAGATAAAAATGCTTAACACTGGGTAACATTACAGACTTAGTAAATACAAAATAGAATAAACCCTGAAGACAAGTAGAAATTATTTACTTTAGAATTGCATATCCTGACCCCACTCACCCTAGAATTTGGTAGTTATCTTAAAAGCAGAAGGATCTCAGTTCCTAGACATCTGCAATATAAACTTTCTTTATTTTCTTTCTTTTTTGTGGCTCAGTATTTCTTGTGCTTAGGGTACATAAGAATTACAATAGAGGGTTGTATACCCCCCAAATTACATTTTATTTATGATACTTCAAGCATGATTCATGGAACACACTAGGACGATTTTGATTATATTTTTCCTTATGTATCAACTCTAGAATATAATTCCACTACAAGATGCAAAACCATTGTACAATTTCTCTTCCAAAAATTAGCAAATTATTTTTTAAACATTATAGTATCAAAGGTTTGCTAGACGGGGTGTGGGTTTCCAGACACTGGCTCAGGTGAACAATTAGTTACCTTTCTGCAGAGTATTTTGGTAATATCTCTAAAAATGTAAAATGTGTGAAGCTGGTAATTCTATTTCTAGCGATTTAACTTAAAGAAATACTTGCACACTCATTTAAAGACGTATGTATAGTTATTCAATGCAGTAATGGCGTAACAAAATACTGGTGTTAATGGACATGCTGCTTAAAACTCATAGAAGTCATCACACTGTATTTAATATGAAATCACAATTTCTTAACATGTCATGAAAGTCCTGCTAGTCTGGCTTTTTCTTACCTTGTCAGACTCATCTTCTGCTTCTCACCACATTTCATGCAACCATCCAGTCATTGGACAACATCTAGTCATTGAATATTCATTAATCAGGAAATGGCTAAATACTCATAATATACTGAGGCCTGGAATATGATGCAACACAAAATGAGTTTAACACTGACTTGGATGTAAATACTGAAAGATCTCCAAAAAAAATGTAGAGTAGATCCTCATTTACGTGTGTGTGTGTGTGTGTGTGTGTGTGTGTGTAAGAGTGAGGAATGGAGGGAAGGAGGGAGAGGGAGAGAGAGAGAGAGAGAGAAAGAGAGAGATTACTTTCTCATGGTTCCATGGCTTTGTTACAGTTGTTCTCAACAGGTCTTGATAGAATACCAAAAGAAATTAAAATCCACTCTGCACATAAATTTTGTACTAAACTTTAACAAAATCATTAATAAAAATATCAAAAAGTTATCAAGTGCATCTTTGTGTAAGACGCTATATGAAGCACTTTGCGTGCTTCTCCCCACTTAATCCTCACAATAGTCCCACAAAGTAGGTGGAGTCATTATCCCCAAGTTTTGGTGTGGATTTAAAATTTTAAATCATTAGTGGTCATATGCTAGTAAGTGTCAAAGTTAGGCTACAAACCCAGGTTGTGTTATTCCTGAGTCCACTGTCTTAATCACTAAACTGTCTGATACTAAGAAATGGACCTTGATGCTTGGATCTTAAAGATAGCTCACTGCTCTTTTGGCCTGTCAAAAATGACACACTGCCAGTGGCACATGAGAGAGAAAGCACCAGGCTTCTAGATTGATGTTGGAAATAGAATGATCTTACTGTCCTGCTCTTCTGTGTCAGCAGGACAAGGAACTCGGTGAACTTTCTAAGATGTTGACCACAGACGTGGTACTTTTTCACCTTGACTCCACTTTCAGAGTGGACTCACCCTCCTGAATACTCGCCCTCAGAGTTACCAGAAATGAAATGCACCATAAAGCATCTCCTTCCCAGCATCTGAGTTCACAGGGCAGGCCCCTGCAATGCTATATGCGCTTGGTCTATGATTATTCTTTGCTTTTTCTCAAGGACATGATGTCTGGAGTAGGTACTACAAACGCACAGGCCTATCTGTGAATAATAACCTTATGTCATTCTTGGCTCATAGAAAGAACATGGACTTTGGTCTCGCCCACATATGACCTGAATCAAATCAATATCTTTTACTTGGGCAAATTATTTAACCTCACTGATGTATCTCTTTACCTATTTGCAGATTGGAGATACAAATAAAACTCACCTACAAAGGTTGTCAGAAAAATTAGCTATTGCCATTTTTGAGTGTAAGCTGAACTACACATGTAACTGCAAATACCTGATGATAGGTTCCTTGGATTCAGCCTATATTAAGCATATGCTTCTAATGTTTTGACAGCTGGGGTCTTGATGAATTTGGAAAGACTGCCCCTCCCAGAGCCAGTCAATTCCTAGAAATAGTAAAAGGCTTACCTTTAAGGGAGTGCACTTTTCAAATGCAAAATAACCAATCCAGAGCCCACAGAACCCAACACTTTCTCTTTTAGGCTCTTACAGTCAGAGTCATTATCCACCTGCCCAAATCATCCCAGAGGCAGGTACCATGCAACTAGGGATAACCCCTATGCCCCGTAATTTACTAAAATTATTCAAACCAGCCAATCCTAAAACTGTTTACTATATCTTACCTGTTCCTCACTGCAGAAGCCAAATTAAAGACTCTTGTCCATTTTCCCAGCTCTCTCTCTGCCTCTTGACTGACCATGGCAGTTCCCCACATGGCTCTGTGCGTTGTGGCACGGCCGCCCCTTTTGGGAACTGTAACAGATTATTTTTGCAATTACCATCATTTTCTGATCTTTTGGCTTAACCAGAACTGGCTTAACCAGAACTGAATAATGATGAAACCTATATTTTAAAACATGTCCTGGGGCTCAGAATCACTCATTTGATTGGTTGTTGGCATTTAACTTTGGTTCCTTACAGAGCCACTTGTTCTTCTGGTGATATACCTAATCATAGTGACTTTTCCAATTACGTATCATGGACTTCCCCATTGTCTTTTGAAAACCCTATTCGCATTCATAGCATATTTGCACCAGGAGAGGAAAAAAAATTATTAGTTAACAGCATTTTTCTTAACATTCACTAGGAACAGTTTTCATATAGTCATGTGTTGCTTAACAACAAGAATACGTTGTGAGAAATGTGTCATTAGTCTATTGCATTGTTGTGCAAACATCATAGAATATATTTACATGAACCTAGATAATATAGCTTACTGTGTCCCTAGGCCATATGGTAGAGCCTATTGCTTCTAGGCTACAAACCTGTAGAGCATGTTACTGTACTAAATACTACAGGCAACTGTAACTCAATGGTAATATTTATATATCTAAACATAGAGAAGGTACAGCTAAAATATAGTATAAAAGATAAAAAATGGTATACCTGTATAGGGTACTTACCATGAACAGAGCTTGCAGGAGTGAAAATTACTCTGGGTGAGTGAGTGAGTGAGTGAGTGGGTGAGTGAGGGCTGAATGAATGTGAAGGCCTAGGATATTACTCTACACTACCATAGACTTTATAACCACTGTAAACTTAGGCTATACTAGTTTATCTGAAAATTTTCTCTTCTTCAACAATAAATTAACTTTGATTGTAAATTTTTAATTTATTAGCTTTAACATTTTAACTTCTTAACTCTTTTGTAATAACATTTAGCATAAAACAGAAACAGACTGTACAGTTGTAAAAGAATATCATTTTTCTTTTTTATTTACTTACTTTTTTTTTGAGACAGAGTCTTGCTCTGTCACCCAGGCTATAGTGCAGTGGCACTATCTAGGCACATTGCAACTACCACCTTCCACGTTCAAGCAATTCTCCTGCTTCAGCCTCCCAAGTAGCTGGGACTACAGGCGCGCACCCACGCCCGGCTAATTTTTTTTTTTTTTTGCATTTTTTAGTAGAGACAGGGTTTCACCATTTTAGCCAGGATGGCCTCGATCTCCTGACCTCGTGATTGTCCTGCCTCCACCTCCCAAAGTGCTGGGATTACAGGTGTGAGTCACCATGCCTGGCCCAAGAATATTATTTTTCTTTGTATTCTACTTCCATAAGCTTTTTCCTATTTTTTAAGCTTTTTACTTTCAGTTTTTTAAATTTGTTAAAAAGTAAGACATAAACACTCATTGGCCTCAGCCTACACTGGGTCAGGATCATCAATATCACTGTCTTCCACCTCCACATCTTGTCCCGCTAGAAGGTGTTCGGCAACAATAACACACGGACCTGTCATCTCCGATGATTACAATGCTTTCTTCTGGAATCCCTCCTGAAAGACCTCTCTGGGGTTCTTCTTGAGGAGATGTCAATCTTTTCTGAAATATGTTTATGTTGGTTTGCTTAGTTTGTTTCTTTTTTAATCATAGATTTGCTTGTAAGCAGCTAATGCACTATGACCTTTTGGTGTTGGTGGTCCATGTTTTTAAACATTTTAAGGAGCTTGTTGAGGTCTGCAAGAGCTTCTACTAAACTCTTCATTGTGGATTTTTTAAGGGTTATTCTGCTTTTTCTTCTCCTGCACTTTCCATTCCTCTTGACTCTTCTTCAGCAATGCGTTCCTATTCCACTTCCAACTTCTCATTAGTCAGTTCTTTAGGAACCACCTCTACGAGCTCCTCAATATCATCCTTGTCCACACCCAGGTTAAAGTTACTTGCTATCTCAATCACAGCATTTTCAGTTTTTACAACCCTCTCACTCTTGGCAAATTCTTTGTAGTCATGAGCCAAACTCTTGAATATTTTCTTCCAGATGCCATTCACACATCCCTGGCTGATATCACCCCAAGCCCAAGCAAGATTCTTGATGCAATCATAGATGTTGTAATCCTGCCAGAATTGCATGAGTGTCTTCCTCAGTTGCAGCAACAGCCTTGGCAACGGTCCTACTCGGGCAATAAGCCTTAGAAATCACTATGACTCCTTGACCCACTGTTTGGGTCAAAGAATTGGCATTTGGAGGGAGATATATCACTTTGGTATGAGGATGAAGATCACAAATAAAGGAGGATGTGCAGGAGCATTCTCAACAATAAGCAAAATCTTGAAAGTGTGTTATTTTCCAAAGAGTACTTCTCCATTTTGCTGACATAGCAATTCAGAAGGGAATTTTGGAAAAGGAGCTGACTGATCCATCACTTCTTATTGCTCTGGTTATACACTGGCAATGTGTTCTTACTGATATGCTTGCAGGCCCTGTAATGCTCACCATGCCAGATCACCAAGGGCTCAATGTGTAATATACAACACTACCTTCCAAATATGACTGTTATCCTATCCTTAGAGAGCTAGAAATTTGGCATTGACTTGGCCTTATGGATGAAAGTCCCTTCATGCATTCACTTCCAGAATAGAGAGGTTTCAACCATACTCCAGATTTGCTCCGGCAAGTAAATTTTCTCCACGATTAGCTTATCTAGAATTTACCAAAATTTTTCAGCTGCCTTCACATCAGTACTTAGAAACTCACCAGTTACTTTCATATTAGGTAATGAGTAATGATTCTTGAATCATTTAAACCACCCAGACCTAGTAGTGAATTCAACAGCATAGTCAAGTCAAACCTTTTCTTTCATCATTGCAAACAACTTTTTGCTTTGGTCGTGATTATCATGGTGCTGAGAGAAGTACACTTCTGTGTCTGGCCTTCAATCTACATCATTAGAAGTTTCTCCATATCTGACATAAATATCAGGCCCTTCCCAAATTTTTGTTAGTCTCATTGCCTTCAGTGAAGCAGATTGTCTCAGAGCTTCCATCACTTAGTTCTTGTACTTTAAGATCATAGTTACAGTGGAATGAGATCTGTCTGATTGGTGAGCAGTAATCATCATAGACATTCCACCTTTGTAGTTCTTAATCACTTCTCATTTTGTTTTCAGGTCAATCACTTGATGTAGCTTCTTATGGCAATATTAACAGTAGGCTTTTTATATTCAGAGGCCATGATGAACAAAATAAGATGAGATTAAATCAAGCACAAAAGAAAATGATGTAATTAAGAGACACAGTAAATAGGGGATATATGATCCTGCTGCTAGAGTAACACAGCACGCCGTTTTTAAGTAAGCTTTATTTTAATAAGTAGAAGGAGCATATTCTAAGATGACAGAAAAAAGTCCCTACATATACCAGTAATATAGCTGTTTATTATCATTACTTAGTACTATGTACCACACATAATTGTATGTGTGACATTTTATATGACTGGAGGCATAGTAGATTTGTTTATGCCAGTATTAACCACAGATGTGTGACTAATGCATTGCACTACAATGTTACAATGGCTAAGACATCACTGATAGAAAGTTTTCAGCTTCGTTATGATCTTATGGTACCACCATGGTATATCGTCAACTAAATCATTGTTATGTGGCACATGACTGTATATGGAACAAAATCTCCTTGCAATATAGTTTAAAATAACTTCAGAAGAAATTCCTATTATTCAACTAGTTTGTAACCAATATTGTATTATTTTTACTCGGTAAAGCACACCATGTACTTTTTTTTGTTTAATCATTGTGGTAACAAGCTTATTATTTCCACTTTCTAGATGGAGGGCATTAAGTTCAGAGAGACTATGACTCACCAGTAGCAAAGCCAACATTAGAACGCTGGTCTACTTCGTCTCCCTCTTGTATTCCTTCCTTCCTATAACATTGTGTCCTATCAAAGGCATTACTTTTCATGATGGGGTAGCGATAATAATGATAATGATAATGATGGAATAATGTGTGTTCCAAGTGTTTTATGTCTAACACTTTTATTTTTATTTCTGCAAAAAAGCCTTTACTTTATGCCCAAACATAAATAAGAGGTCATGTTTCGTGATCTAGAAAAGAGAAATTGTTATTCCAATATTTGCCTAGGCTATTTTCCTCCACACAATGAAATATTTTTCTATGCTGTTTTCTTAACTGTAAATAAGGTTACAAGAGGGAGTATTCAACCAAAACAATTATAATTGGCTACAAACATAATCCAATAACCTCATTTCACCCATATTGTTAAAAGAGTTAATTGGACCTGCACAGCTACCAGCTAAATGTGTTGCTGTAGGCAAACAGTGAATCCAATTTCCTCCATAAACATAGCTCTGCCAAAGTGGAGTATATGAAGGGCAAAGGAGAGAGGATTCTAGGGTGTAAGCTACAAAGATCATCCATTTGCTTCCAGTTATCTGATCTTACCAGTTCAGAAAGAAGAGAGAGAATATTTATTTATTTATCTATCATCTATGTATCTTTTTAATAGAAGCAAATAAACAGAAAGAAATAATGACTTGAATTACAAACAAGCTTAACTCAAATCAGCAGAAAGGAGCTCCCCTTTTTTCTTCCCCAGACATCTACTAAACATTGCACCTGATATAATATCTTTATGTGTTAATCTAGAGGAGAGGGGTGTTTTTGTCCCCATAATTGCTTTTTTTTCAGTCTTCTGGGATCATCAACATGTTTTTTTATCTTTAACAATTCAGAATATAGTAAGACTTTTTAAAAACGTCTTGCTGGCTTAGTAGTGTTGCCATTCAGGTCAGTAGTAACCTCATCAGGGGCCTTAGAAAGACATACATGTGTATGGATTTCTGTTCCTACTGAATTCCTCATTCACACTGCAACCTGTGAAAGTAAGGGAACATTTTTAAGTCTTTCTTTGTTTGCCCCAAAAGAGAGTCATAATTGTGTCTTTCTTTTACTCATGGGGCCAAGAAAAGATTAAATGTGAATGGATTCTTAAAGTTTAAAATACACACAGATGTGAGAACGTATTCAACAAATAAATTCAACCAACAATAATGTAAATAAGTACAAAAGAGAAAATTTATCTTACTTCCAAATTCAAGTGATTTTTTCAATCTCTTAGGACCTAAGTTATGTCTCAACAGTGAATTTCCAGGAAAGTCTCTCCCCTGAGTGTTTTCTGATGATATTTTAATAATTCAGGTTTTAAGTGTTGTGGCTTTTAAATCCCTTGATAATTAGGGCTCTTACCAGATTCAAATGGCCAGTCATTTTAGTTAGTCCAAATTAGTAAGCTTATATGCCAACCACTTTTATGGTCTGAGTTGACAAGCCTCCAAATTGGAAATCTATGTTCATAAACTCCATTTTATTTCGGAAAATAATGCATTTTCCTCTGTATGTTTTATTAACAACCTCTGCTTTCCAAGATGTTCCTTAAATGAAGAAGAGGAGAAAGAGAATACTGGTCCCTCCAAGCTCTGTGATAGACCACTTACAAAGGCTAAGAGTTTGAGCTTTCCTTTAACATATTATTCAGTGTTCAGTTACCCATTTGTGTCTCAGAAAAGAAACCATCCCCTTGCTTGCTTTGGGGATCTTAAATCTACAGTGTACTTTGTACAATTAGTGTTCAACCTTATATTTGCCAAATCTCTCCCTATTTATGTGTTTCTCAACAGTGCACTCAGCATTATGATATAAGCAGCAGGAGTCAAAACTAAGGTAATCTTAGTTGTTACTGTACCAATAATTGTCATTATAAAAGATTTATGGAGCTTAAAGTTCTGTAGGGGAGATGAACCATGAGCCCAAAACAGTTCATGAACAATGCAAAACAGTGTATCATTAAGGAAAGCAATTTGTAAACCTATTTGTCAAACTTATAGTAATGGAGAAAAGATAGAATACAAAATTCAGTAAAAACTTTTTGGAGGTGAGACATGAATTGAGGCTGGTGCTGCAGAAAGAGGGGTGGCTGGGATATAAATAGAATAAAATGTGAGAAAAGAGCTTCCAGATTGGGTTTCAATGAGGGACCACAGTGCATAGCTATCGATGCATTTGGGTGAGTATAGCACACGACTCTTTTTTATCTTTTTCTTTACATGAAGATAAATTCATGCATGCGAATGATTTGGAATTTTCCTAGTTTATGTACCCTCAATGAACATGTAAGTGTTTTGTCTGAATTCAATTCTCTTCTTGGCATAGAAATCTACTTCTTGAAGTACTCCTCCCTAGCTTGAGTTATAGTGTCTAAGATCTTTTTTTTTTCCCAAAACCCTACTGAATATATAAAACTGCTGGTGATATTTGATTGGTTCAGGATAGGACTCTGACTTTACCTCAACAAATGAGTCACCTATCAAAGTTTTTTTTTTAAATCTTGGAACAAGGGAAATCATTAGGTCAGTTTCTCCCTATGATCTGCAAGATGTGAAAGGCAGATGCTCTCAAAAATCATGTGTTTGGTCAAGAAGAAAGCTGCTATGACGTAGTAGAGAAAAATGAGGTTGACACAGAGAGAAATGGGGATGAAGATAAAAAAGAGAGAGAGACAGAGACAGAGAGATAATCTTAAGCATCTCAATGGTTGTGTTCTTTCTATGACCCAACCACAATCTTGTTCTTGGTTAAATTTTTTAGTGCTTACAAATAAAAATGTCCTAACTTATTAGCAAATAAACAATGATATGGAAACACCAAGTTCAGCCTGTGCTTGTCCACAAAAACCGTTGTGCAAAGTGAGGTAACTCAGACACAGAAAGACAAATAACACACGTTCTCACTTGTAAGTGGGAGCTAAATAATGTGTACAAATGGATATAGAGTGTGCAGTGATAGCTAACGGGGACTTAGAAGAGAGAGGGGTTGGAGGGGGATAATGAGAAATTACTTCCTGGGTACAATGATCAGTCATCAGGTGATGGATACACTGAAAGCCCTGACTTCACCACTATGTAATATGTCCATGTAACAAAATTACACTTGTACCCCATACATTAATACAAATAAAAAAATTAAAAATAAATTAAATAAAGTTATCCCCTCTGGTTGCCTCATAGCCATAGAACTCATTAAATGGAACCCATAATGCCTTGCAGCCCCTATTCACCAACCCCTTAACTTACCGTTTTTGTCCAGTAAACAATCTATACAACCAGTCACAGCAACCTGAGAGTTCCGGGATCTTGAACTTTTGTTGTAATGATCATTTTGGTTTAATGATTCCTATTTTCTATTAAATAAAAACTCCACTCACTTATTTGTTACAAAGAAGTCAGAACATCCTGGGGTGTTCACCCGAAATATATACCACTGGTGTGAAGCCTTCCAATCCCCAGGAAATGGATTCGTGATCACTTTCTTCCTACGATACCCCCTGCAACAACACAACAGGACAACATTTCTATTTTTAATGAAGGAAGAAATTAGCAACGAGTATGAGTGAAAAATGTGTGCAAAGAAAAGCCAGTCCTACTTGCCTTTAGTCTTATTATTTGAATAGTCTATGCAGGAAAATGTAATTTGGTTCCTGAGTTATGAATAATTCTGACAGTTACACTAAGACAGGACACCAAATAATGTTCCTAGACAAATTGAAAATGGTATGTACACATTATATTGCAGCACCAAATGAGGTCATAATGCAAACAGAATGCTCGTTGCAGGAATAGTTATTCCTGAGCAGGTTTGGTCACGCTCTAAGGCCTCTATAAACAGAAGAAGCCCTCCCCAAGGCTTGGGAAAAGGCCAGGGCATTATATTTTGTGTGTAGAGGTGAGAGACTTGTAGTGGTAAATTCTTCAGCATACATTTTTGCACGATTCGTAAATATTTTTATAAGGAATAATATAATTTAGTTTGTCAGCTCTGGGATGAAAGAAGCCATTTTATCTATAAAGGTGATTCCTGGCAGGCTAGCTGAATATGGAACAAAAAGGGAATTACCTTACCAATAACACAGAAACCTTTCAGCAATAGATTTAAAGATAAAGAAGACAATCTCATTAGAAGGCCTGTAGCTTGTGATTTATGAAGCCAGTCAATCAACCAATAATTATGTGATGGGTAGGAAATGTAATCAAAGACACAATTTCTGCCTCTATTTTAGCATAATTTCTTGTCATCCTTAGAGAATTTGTTTAGATCTTCATTTTATTTCATCAATATTATAATAATAGCTTTTCATATCTCTGCTATTAATGTTGTCTCCTTGAACTCTGTAGCCAGAGTTATTTGCTAAGTTGCAAAAGCATTTCTACAATCAGACTTTGTTAGTTCAAATCCTGTCTCTGTTACACTCTAAGTATACACTCGGTCAAGCTGCCTAACTTCTCAGGATCTTCCTTTCTTCATCTGTGAAATGGAGGTTCAAATAGAATCTACTTGAACTATGTCTAAATTATATGTATATGTCTAAATTATATGTATAGGTCTAAATTACTTAGAGTAATGTGTTGCTCTTGGCAAGGGCTCAAGAAATATTAGTTATCTCTATAATATCAAACCTCCATCCTAAAAACAAACTAGGAATGTCCTACTGCCTATCAAAGCTGGTCTAAATTATTCACCATGACATTGCATAGCATTCAAATCCTGGCTTCAGCATTTTATATCACCTTCTCCTCCCTCATATATTTCTTTTGTCATTTATTCCAAACTCACGGAACTCCATTCTATACAGTCTTTTCATTGTCACTGCTCTCTCTGTCCACTATACCCCTCCTTTTCTGTTGCATATGGTGAACAGCTGTTCATCCTTCAAGGTGAGTCCCTGAAAGGCAGTGCTCAAGAGTCTTAGGAGTGAAATGGTCTGAATTAGAATCTCTTGGCTTCATCACTTACTTCCCAAATGATCTTGGATAAATTATGTTAATATTTGTGCCTCAGCTTTCTTAGCTGTATTTTTTATGTGCAAATTGTGCTTTATCACTCACAGAGTAGTAGTTATGAAAAGTCAATGAAATAGCACAGCTGCAATACTTAGAACACTGACCGGCATATGGTAGAAGCAGAAATTGCGCCCCAACCCAATTGTTATCTTCTTTGTGATGTCTTTGCTAATGCTTCAGGACAGAACAAGTCATTTTTTTATGATTTATTTATTAGTCAGGGTTCTCTAGAGAAAACAGAACCAATAAGATATGTCTCTCTCTCTCCCTCTCTAATGTAGTTGATAGAGAGAGAGAGAGAGAGAGAGAGAGAGAGAGAGAGAGAGAGAGAGATAGATAGATAGATAGATAGATAGATAGATAGATAGATGATAGAGATAGATAGATGATAGAGATAGATAGATAGATGATAGAGATAGATGATATAGATAACTAGATAGATGATAGATAGATAGATAGATAGATAGATAGATAGATAGATAGATAGATAGATAGATGATAGATAAATAGATAGATTTTAAGTAACTTGCTCAGTTGATTGATGGTAGGGGAAGGCAAGTCCAAATTCTGCAAAAAAATTCTGACAAGAGTTAATGTCTCAGTCTTGAAGCCAAGGCAGTCTGGAGAAGAATTTCTTCCTCTTTGTGGGGACCTCAATCTTATCTCTTAAGACCTTCAACTGACCATCTTCATAATGAAGGATAATCTGCTTTACTCAAAATCTACTGGTTTAAATGTTAATCACATCTAAAAGTACCTTCACAACACCTATATTAGTGTTTGAGCAAACAGCTGGGCACCTTCACCTTGCCATGTTGACACATTAAAAATTAACCATCACAATTCTATAACATTATTCATAGCATTTATTAACTTGCATAGTAACTTTATGATTATAGGTCTGTACTGTAATCTGCTTGAATGTTAATAAAAGATCTCCCTTTATTATAGATCTTCATTTTCTTTCATCAAAATTATGACAACAGCTTTCAGTATCTCTGATCTTAATGCTGCCTCCTTGAACTTGTAGCCAGAATTATTTTGCTAAATCACAAAAGGATTGTAAATTCTTTTTGCTAACTCCCAAAAAGATTGTAAAGATTATAAACTAACTATGTTAGTTCAAATTCTGGCTCTGTTACTCTCCAAGTATAACCTTGGTCAAGCTGCCTAACTTTTCAGCATTTTGATTTCTACGAAAGGAGAACTTTTATTAGTTATATCTCATATCTGACATCCTGCCATTGGTGCAAAGCACAGTTCCTTAAAAACAGTAGGTTAGGTACATATTGTGGCTCCAAACAAATCAAGATGTAGAAAATTTTCATCATAATAAAAATATTCAGTATTACTCCTCAGTCATCCACTGTCCTCCCTACCCCAGGCAATCACAGATCTGATCTCTGTTACTACAGAGTTGTTTCACAAGTTCAAGCCTTTATGAGTTGTGTGGTTTCTTACATTTAGCAAAATATTTGTGAAATTCATTTATTTTCAGTGTATCAGCAATTTATCCCTTTTTGTATTTGAGTGGTATTCTATTTTATGAATATTTAATATTTTTAATTCACTCATTCATGGATAATTTACCATTTGGGGCTACTGTGAATAAAATTCTTATGAATATTTGCATTACAAGACTTTTTGTATATATGTTTTCATGTCTATTTGTCATGTGATAGGTGGATGGTTAAGTTTACAAGTACTTAATAAATTGTTTACCAGCATAATTGTATCATTTTGTACTTAAACCAGCAATGTATTAGAATTTGAGTTAATTCTGTGTCTCTGCAGAGCTTGGAAATTTTCCATTTTATTACTTCTAACATTTCAGTGATAGGCAGTGATACTTTATTGTGTTTTTAATTTACATTTCTTGAATTTTTTTTTAAATTATACTTTAAGTTCTAGGGTACATATGCACAACATGCAGGTTTGTTACATACGTATACATGTGCCATTTTGGTGTGCTGCACCCATTAACTCGTTGTTTACATTAGGTATATCTCCTAATGCTATCCCTCCCCTCCCCGCTCCCCACAATAGGACCCGGTGTGTGATGATCCCCTTCCTGTGTCCAAGTGATCTCATTGTTCAATTCCCACCTATGAGTGAGAACATGTGGTATTTGGTTTTCTGTTCTTGCGATAGTTTGCTGAGAATGATGGTTTCCACCTGCATCCATGTCCCTGCAAAGGACACGAACTCATCCTTTTTAAAGGCTGCATAGTATTCCATGGTGTATATGTGTCACATTTTCTTAATCTAGTCTGTCACTGATGGACATTTGGGTTGATTCCAAGTCTTTGCTATTGTGAATAGTGCCGCAATAAACATATGTGTGCAATACCAGGTTGCAGTTTAACTCCCCTTTATAAAGCAGGTCTTTCCTGACTCTGCATTCTAAACTCTAATATTTTTCTCTAAAGCAAATTTTCCTTCATGTATAATTATTTGTGTGATTATTGATTTGTCTCTTCAATTAGTTTTAATTCTATTAGAGTAGGGGTAGTGTTTTGTATACGATTTCAGTTCCTCGTTGTGGCACAAAGAAATTTCTCAATGAATGTTTAATAAATAAATGAGTTAATTAATAATAAAATAATAAAGTGTTTGCCACCTGAGATGGGAGCATCAATTTTAAAAGACAAGCAAATTAAAATGTCATACAAGTTTCCTATCCTGAAATTTAGGACACCAACATATATCCAGCTTCTTTAAAACCTGGCTGAAACCCAGTCAGCGAATATTAAATGAATGAATAGATGATCAATGGCACATTTACAAGATGTCCAAATATATGCAAATATTAGGAGACTATTTTCCATAACCAGCACAAAACTTAGTCAACTTGGTAACCCATATTAACATATTGGTAGTAAAACATGCTGT
>NW_012121265.1:11596541-11687810 GCF_000951035.1 Colobus angolensis palliatus
TTTTCTTCTAGGGTTTTTATGGTTTTAGGTCTAACATTTAAGTCTCTAATCCATCTTGAATTAATTTTCGTATAAGGAGTAAGGAAAGGATCCAGTTTCAGCTTTCTACTTATGACATTTCTTGAATATTACTGTGTTATATATTTTTATGTTATCATTGGGCTTGTGTCTGTATATATGTGTGTGTCTGTAACTTTTAAATTGTGTATTTAAAAATTTAAATTTTTATGTAATCACAGAAGTAGCTGTATCTCACAATTTTGATACATCATATTTCATTACCATTCAGTTCAAAGTGTTTTCTAATTTCCCTTGTGATTTTCATTTTGACTAACAAGTTATTTAGAAGTGTATCATTTAATGTCCAAATACCTGGGCTTTATTTTCCAATACCTTTAAAAATTTCATTATTAATATAACTACATTTTGATAGACAGCATACTCTATACGACCTCAATGTTTCTAAAATTCATTGAAATTTGTTAAATGACCCAGTATGTTTTATTGTGGTGCATTTTCTACATATCCTTAAAATAAATGTGTATTATGCAGTTTTTGGGTATAATGTTTTGTAAATGTAATGTCATCAACTTGGTTGATAGTGCTATTTATCTTCTTAATTTTTTGTCTCCTCTTTTCTCAATATGGACAGAAATATTTTTATTCTTCTACTTCTGTCAGTTATTTTTCATGTATGTTGAGGTTCTGCTATTAAATTCATGTACATTTAGGTATTTGTGTTTTATGTTACAGTTAACTATTTTCATTATGAATTATCCTTATTTTAATGCCTTTTAATAGTTAACATTCTAAAGCCTTCTTTGATGTTAATATAGCCACTTCAGCTTTCTTTGGATTAGTATTTGGTATATCCTATCTCACCTCTTTTGCTTGTTACCTATCTGTGGTTTTATATTTAGAGATCATTTCTCATAGAAAACATGTAGATTTAATGTGCCTTTTTAAACAGTCTGAAACTATCTGACTTTTAATTACTATGTTTACTTCATTTTCATTTAATGTAAGTATTGGTACAACTTGCTTTAAGTCCATCTTCTTGATATCATTATTAACCTTTCTATATCTTCTTTACATCATTTTTCTGCCTTCCTTTGGAATAATTATTATTTAGAATTCTATATTTTGTACTCTATTTTCATGTTACCTATAACCCTGTGTTAATCATTTTTCAGTGATTATTCTAGGGTCTATAATATGCTTCCTTAACTTATCAGAATCCATCTTCAAATAACTATCATGCCCCTTCACATATAATGTAACTCACATTTTTCCCTCAACCTTCTTTTACGTTCCTATGGTCATAATGTTATCATTGCATATGTTATAAACCCCACAATATGTGGTTATTATTTTTTCTTTAAAGTCAATTGCCTCTTAAATAAATTAGAAAAAATTAGTTTCTTTTATTATATATTTTGTCCAATTTAACATTTATGGCTGTCTTCATTCTTTTGTTTAGATCTGAGTTGTATTCTGATATCATTTTCCTTTCAGCTGAATGGATATATTTTAATATTTTCTGTGCTGTCATTCGACTAGTACTTTATTATTTTTCAATATACCCATTTACAGCTATAAATTTATCTCTCAGCCCAGATTTTGCTGCATCCCATATGTTTTGATACATTGTATCCTCATTTTCATTCATCCCAAAGTCTTTTCTGATTTTCCTTTTTTTAAATCATATCAGTTACTTAGGTGTGTATTATTTGATTTTACATATTCATAATTTTCTGAATTCCCTTTTGTCATTGATTTCTCATTTCAACACACTGTGGCTGGAAAACATACTTTATGTGATTTTAATTATTGCATATTTATTGAGAATTGTTTTATGGCATGACATATGGTTTATTCTGAAGAATCCTGCTGTTGTTGGGTGGAGCATCCTATAGATATGTTTGTTAATCTAATTGGTGTATAGTGTGAACTCAGTCTTCTTTTTTCCTGATTGATCTTTTTAGGAGTTGTTCTATACGTTATTGAAAGTGATGTATTGAAGACTCTAATACTCCTACTAGTTTCTGCCAAGGGCCTCTTTACATGTGTTAGTGCTTGCTCTCAATGCTTGGGCAGGAAGTTTATAATTCGGTCTTAGCCTTAACTTCTTGATTGCACAGAGCCTCAAGGTCAGAGAGCAGTAAGAGTGTAGAGCCTTCTCGAGGTTTTTCATGGGCATGTGCATAGTTTTGGGCATGAGTACAGCCATATGTATGTGCATGTGGTCTTTTACATTCCCAAAAATATATCAGATTTTCAAAATAGCCCTCTATGAACCTCCATTTCACTAGCATTTTCCACTATTATTTCCATATTTCTTTTTTTATTTTCATATTTCCTTGGAGCTGTTTTGGCCCCAACTTGTACTTCCAACTCAGGCAAATGTGATAAACAACTGGTACACACACACACACACTCTCACACAAATACAGACACTCCTGGGTTAAATTGTGCTCACACCATGTGAGCTTGCAGTCAGATCAAATAAAAGACAGTTGAGGTGATTAGTTCAAAGGATACAAAACTTCACTTTTATAGGAGGCATAAGTTCAAGAGATCTATTGCACAATGTAGTGATTATAATTAATAACAATGTATTTCAGTCTTAAAAGTCACTTAGAGCATAGCATTTGATTGTTGCCACCACAAAAAAATATGTGAAGTAGTACTTATGTTAACTTGATTTAGCCATTCTACAATGTATTCATATTTTAAAACAACATGTTGTACACAAAAATATACAATTTTTGTAGATTTAAAAAAAGATAAATGACTGAAGTTTAATAGGAAACTGTCAGACAGACTAAATATGAACAATTTGGGGGAATGGGTTTTTGGAGGAGCTCCCAGTAACCCTGTTCTGTCCCTTCTGCGGGCAGATCACTCCTTAGTTTTCACCATGATTGTGGGACTATTAGTTTTTGAGGCTACCACAGAGCTAGAGAGAGGGAAAGGGGAATACGACAAGTTAAAATACACAATGTTCACTATTCTTACCAATGTTCAGTCATTTCTTTTAAATAATTGCTCCACAAATTGATACAAACGTTTGGTTAATTTCTAGAGTTTTGAAAGAATTTGAGTTTGACAATTTTTGCAACTGTACTCATTACTTTATGGAGAAGAGAATTTTCCGACGTCCTTACAACATCATTTGCACTGATGTCACCCAGATGTAATTTTATTTTATTTTTATTCTTTTGTAAGTAATGTTTTTATTTCCCTTCTGGTGCTTTAATTTGTTCATCTTTATCTATCTTTTTAGCAATCTGATTATAATATGCCCTTTCTTGGTGATTTCTTGATTCAGGTTATTTTAGCTTCTTGGCTTTGTAAGCTGATTTATTTTTCCTAAAATCTGAACAGTGTTGGCTTTTTTTTCCCCTAGCAACACCATCTCTTTTTTCTTTCTCTTACTCTAATTATGCATGTGTAGAAAATCTGATAATGCCACTGATCCTTGAGTATTTGTAATCCTTTTATTTTCCTGATGGATTTAAATCATAATTTCTATAACTATTTAGTTATATTCATTGTTTCTTTTTCTGCTGTATCTAATCTGTTGACATTCCAGTGATTTTTTCTTAAGTTCTAAGATATATTTGTCATCTCTACAAATTCTATTAGGTTACTTTTTAAATTACCCGTTTCTGTGTGCATTATCTTTATTTTTCCTTTAATTCTTTGAATTTATTTATAATAAATATAGTAACATCCTTCTTTGCAAATCCCATAATACCTCTTATTTTTAGCATGTTTCTAATGATTAATTTCCCTCTTGGCTATGGTAAATATTTTAAATTTCTTCTCATGACTAGTCATTTTTCATTGTTGCAAAATGTGAATTTTCTGAAGTTGTATGCTTAATTTTTTGTTCCATCTACCTTTACAGGTCACTGAACTTTGATGTAGCAGGCAATTAAATTACTTACGGAAAAACTTAATTCTTTCAAGATAAATTTTGGCTTCATTGGGATAAGTTTAGAGAAGGCTTTATTTGTTAGCTAGTTTGACACTACAAATGCTTCTTGGGTTTCTACTGAATATGCCAGCTGTTCAGAATGACTCTCCGCTCTAGTTGGTTAAAACTTGAAAACCTCCAATCCCTCTGTGAACTCTTGGATTTATTTAGCATTCAGTTTCTTGGTAATTCTTCGCTCAGTCTCATGGAGTTGCACATGTTTCTAGTAGTTAACCCCAAGATCACAAGGACTTGAATGTAGATTTCTGATATTCTTCCTGCACTCTAAACTCCGAGTTCAACTCAGCACACCTACTGTTATATTACTCTACTTTTCAAATTGTGATCTAGAAATTATCACTAGCCAGGATAATTATAGGACTGATATTATACTAATTACCTTTCCATCAGGGATCAGAGTCTTGCATGGCCTGTTGGCTGACAATCAAAAAAAGTTGTTACACTTACTTTGTTGTTTTCTCTTTGTTGGAAGTAGGAGAGTTAAGTCTAGTTTCAGCTATAGAATCAAGGTTGGAAGAAGTTGTTACAGGCTTTCCAGTTTATTTTTAATTCCTTGTTATTTTGGTCTTTTCCTTCCAAAAATTAATTTTTATAAATGGTAATATAAAATTGAACTAAAATATTTATTAACAGTAATAGTGGGAAAGGCATAGTTATCTTGCTTAACCCCCTCCCTTGCCCAGTAAACCTTCTGACAGCAATTACTTTTCTTTCTTTTACCTGTTTATTGAAACAGATTAGCCGTTAATTCTCCAGATTTTCTTCCCAATGCTGATGCTGATTTGTTACTCTTGATTAAGAATATTTCTTTTGTGCATTCCTAAGCCAGTCCTACTCTCAGTACATTAATGCTAGTAGAGTCTTATTTTATTATTATTTTAAAATGTTATTCTTTTCCTTTTTTTCTCAGTTGTTTTGAGATGGGGTGTCACTCTGTCACCCAGACTGGAGTGCAGTGAGCTGCAATCTCAGACCCCTGCAACCTCTGCATCCTAGGCTCCAGGGATCCCTCCCACCTCAGCCTCCTGAGTAGCTGGGACCACAGGCATGCACCACCATGTAGCTAATTTTTGCTACTATATTCAAGGATGAAACAAGAAGTTAACTAACCACATCAGTTTGTACCAAGACATCTGCATTGACACATTCAGATGAGAAGTGTCATAGAACAGTGATTAAAGCCCCTGTCTTTAGATTTAAACATTCCCACTTCTGGTACTTACAAACTTTGTAGCCTTATGCAAGTTGCAGAACTCACTGTATTTCATTTTTATAATGGCTACAGTGAGAGTGCCTACTTCATAGACATTTTTCCTCAGAAGGAAATAAGATAATGCCAGCATACTGCTTAGCCTAGTATATACCATATCTGTTACATGGTAAACACATTTTTTATCAATATGGTAGAGAAGAAGAAAGAGGCATTAGAGGGAAGAGGAGCAGGAATAGGAAGAAGAAGAAGAGGAAGAGGAAGGAGAAGGGGAAGGGGAAGGGGAAGGGAAAGAAGAAGGAGAAGGAGAAGACTGAAAGAAGTCATAAAGTTCCAAGAATTATCAAGTATTGTAGGAAGCCTTGGGTGGGCTCTTGTAAACTTAATTTTTAATAAGGGAGTTTAGCTCTACCATTGTGAAGGACAAAATCAGCTCATTAAAAAAAATAATAAGTCCATTACCATTGATAGGTAAGCTATCTAACTTTACTTCTCTACCAGGGGGATATTTGATCTGTCACTTGTTAACTACATTAGTTAAACACCTTGAAAAGTTGTAGGAGTAATTCACTAAGGGCAATACCTACCATATCATTCTAACACTTCTGTGTTACAGCCAGGGACAGTTACACAGCACCACTATTTCCAGGGCTTCTAAATAACTTCCAGTCAATGCTTCAAACCTCCCCTGACAGAAAGTCACAGACAGAACCTGCCATGTTCCCAAAGACAGGTTACCCCTGAGTACATACTCAATAATAGAATTAAGGTTTCATATAGGTGAACAACTATATTATTATATATTAGTCCATCCTTACACTGCTAGAATAAAATTCACCTAGGAAAATAACCTGCTATAAACAAAAATGTAAAGCTACATAGAGATCATGTTAGAGTTTAACTGTCTCTGCCTTTCACATTGAGTACAACTGGGCTGCTGCATTACATCTGGCAGATGTGGATATAGTTACTTATACAAAATCAGCATGCTAGCTTAGGAACCACTTTCATAACCAACTTATTTACTTCAGTTTTCATAATATGTAGATATAGATATACACACACATGTGTATGTGTATGTGTGTGTACAATTTTATAGTTTCTGTGGACAAAATAAAATGGAGCACAAGGAAAATACCAGATAGAAGGCCAATTTTATTTGGAATAAGTGTGTTGTTGATCACAAATGTGTGACTTCTATGTGACATGAAGATCATAATACAATATCCACTCCAAGCAGTCCATCTTAACACTGAACCTCTTCTAATTCCAGAAAGGCAATTGCCCATGAGAAAGCTACATATTTTTTTTCAAAAAGGAAGTCTCCATTGTCAGCATATTCCTCACTGATACCACCACAATTGAAAGGTACTTAAGAGTTGCATTTAGAACATGTGCCTTAGGGAACACAACGTATTTGTTGATTAAAAATGGGGACAGGAACTGTTTACTGGTTTGTTTGTGCCAGAAATTTTACATTTATTCTTATAATAACCATGCAAGATAGTTTGTTTTATAAATTAAGAGAGGAAGGCTCAACGATGGTGTCTAAGGATACAGCTGGTATGTTACAAAGCAGAGGCTAGGTCTATATTTATTCAAAGTTTATTCATTCTCTGTTACATCAAGATGAAAATAGAAAAAGGCAGATGGGATTATCTTTACTGTATATGTCAAACCAAAAGTGAACTGGGCAATATTAGGCAAGAAGGAATTATTAAAGGCTATTGAGATAGAGGAAAATGACCAAAAATGAATCTGAACTCAACTCACTGAAATAAACAAATAATAATAACTAAAAAAAGAAGTGGAGTTTTAAGAACTGGGATGAGGGAGAGATCATAGGCCATCTAGGTTTGCTCATTGGCATTACCCAATGGAAAAGTAAACCTTCTGATATCTTCATTACAGGAGGTAGTTTTACAACTTGGGTTAAAGCCCTCAGCTCCCACAGAAAATGAAAGATAGGGTCACTCTCTTCCTTGACGATTATACTTCGAAGAGATGATGCTAGATATTTGAGGAAGACATTCCTGGATGATAAAACTGGCAAGATGCTTTTTAAATGATCTACGTCTCAGAGGGGCAGAAAAGGGATTTATAAGTAAGAGTTTCCAAAGTAAATGCTCTAAGAAAAAGGAAGTCAGGAGTCTAGGGACAGAAGGAATCCTCTCCAAAGTTTAATCAAGCTGAGAGAAACATTAAGGCAGTGCTGATCAATATGTATACAATAGTCTCCTTTATCCCCAGTTTTGCTTAATGGGATTTCAGTTACCCAAGGTCAACCATAATCCAAAAATATTAAGTGGAAAATTCCAGAAAAAATACAGAGCTTTTAAATTATTCCCAGTAGCATGATGAAATCTCACACTGTCCTGCTCCGGCCCACCCAGGATGTGAATCATACCTTTGTCCAGTGTATCCACGCTGTATGCCATACCTGCTCACTAGTCACTTCGGAGTCCTCTTATTTATCACATCATATAAACATAATACATGTGGAGTTCAGGACTATCTGCAAACTCAGGCATCCACTGGAGTCTTGGAACATATCCTAGTAGATAAGGGAGGGCTTCTGTATGTCTCTGCCTAGCTTCCTCCCTCTTCGTTGCCTATTGTGTCTTTCTAATATTTCTCTGTCTCCCTATTTATCATCTCATTATTGGTAAAGGATTTTAAAAGTGTAAAATATGAATCCTATGAAAATATAAACACTCCTAATAGCTCACTATTAAAGTAAGCTTTGCCTATGAATAATGGCCCTATTATTCATGAAAGCCTTCTCTCTGGACATTTTTTTCTGTCTTACATCTTTTAAAACTATTTCTTCCAGTGATGCCTCATGTCCTCCAAGGATCATAGTCTAACATGGGTTGTCTAAAATTATGTGTTGTTGTTGCTGTTACTGTTTTCCTTCATTTGTCTTTAGAGTTTCTCTACTGATACATTTCATTGTCTTTTTTCCCAGTGTTCCCACACATAAATATTAGGTAAATCATGTGTGATATTGTAAGCAGCAGCAAATCCATATGAGTCTGCAGCAATGTAAATTCTTACCTTTCCAGAAGAAAGAATTTGACCAATAGGCATAAGGCAGAGTGAGAGACGGAGGCAAGTTTCAGAACAAGAGAGAGCATTTATTAAAAAGTTTTAGAACAGGAATGATAGGAAGTAAAGTACACTTGGAAGAAGGCCAAGTGGGTGACTTGAAAGATTTAAGTCAGCAGTTTGACCTTAGACTTGGGTCTTATACGTTGGCATGCCTCTGGGGTTGTGCTACTTCTCCCTTGATTCTTCCCTTGGGGTGGGCTGTCTGCATGTGCAGTGGCCTGTCAGCACTTGGGAGGTGAGCATGCACTGTGTGTGTATTACTGAAGTTGAGCACATGCTCACTTGAGGTGTTTTCCCTTACCAGTTGAGTGTCCTAGAGGAAAGTCATATACCAGTTAAACTCCACAATTTTGCCTCTTAATGCACATGCTTGAGCTCACTTGCCCGACTCCTGAGAACTTACCTGGAAGCAGCTGATCACCAGTTTCAGGTGTTTTCTATCTATTGGGAGGCTGCCCTTCCCTGGCACTGGCTGCAACCAATTATTATTTTAGGCAGACTTTTAACAACTGCCTGACCATCACCTGATGGTTGCCTGAGCATTCATGGCGGGTGGGGGCCCTCTCCTTCCCTGCTCATATGTGTCTAACAACTTACTGTAACAATATGTGCTTGGATTAATTTTTAGATATTCATCTTGCTTTCTTAACTAGAGAGCCGTGGAAAAAATGAAACAGAGGCTTGGTGAAATGAGAGTCTTAGGAGTGCCTAAAAGCATTGCATTTCCCTAGCTGAGCCTCTCTCGTTTTCTCTTCTGTCTCTCTCTCCCACTCTCTCTCTCTCTCTCTTTCTCTCCCTCTCCCACTTTCTGTGTCTCTCTGTCTCTCTCCCTCCTTCATTTATAACTATCTCTTTCATTTATAGCTCTTCCCTTCATTTATAACTCTAAACTCTAGTCTGCTGTATCTGAGTTCTTTCGCCAGCCCTGGTAAACTCACAGAGAGGTCCTACATGACAAAAAGCAAAGTTGAAGGGAAATAACTTGAGAAGGCTGCATTTGAAACACAACTCTGTTCACTCTTCAAATAATTCCTCTGGGTAAATGCTATTACCCTGAAAATATGATCTTGAAAGACGAATATTTGAAAAATGAGCACAGTATAAGAATATAAACAGTAAAGGGAACTTCACATATAGCAGAAAATTAGAAGGAATATAAAAAATGCCAATAGTAGGAAAGCCTAGGTTGTTATCTATCAAGTGACAATGCTATCCATCCTACTACATTAAACAGAAGTCTAAATTCTGAAACATTCACAAAGAGGATGAAAGCAGGGAAGCTGACTTACAAATTAGAACTCTAGTTTAATAAATGCCATGCTGCCCAGACAAAGGGGAAAGAAATGAACAAAGGTAAATGTCCATCCACAAGTGTTTTTAAAATCTTTTGCTTTTTTGAACATTTCACTTATGAAATGAGAATGAAATATATAAATTTATATTTATATAAATGTAAATATAAACACACATGCTTTGTATAGTATATTGAAACTTTCTGTACACAGAAAAGAGATAGACTAGATCTTTCCAGGATTTCTGTCTTCTGGGTATATTTAAATATTATATTTTTGTGAAAAATCAATGAGAGTCCTGTTTGTGGTAGACTCAGTGACGGAGGGGACATAGGGTCCTCAAGACTGACCATAGAAGTTAACCTCAGAACAGCCTCATGGTCTGATGACATTAGCTCCTTTGTCATGCACAAGAGCCAGAATTCAATCATCACTACTACACTTATATAGAAGTCTTCCAATGGAATGAAGGCAAATAAGACACTTGACCAATGGAAGACATGCCAACAATGGCAGGAGAAAGCCTGGGAAATGGGCAGTTTACAGGGGCCTCATTCTAAGGGCCCTTTATTTATCAAAATTGTAATGACCCTCTGCATTTTTACTACTATTAACACTCAACTAGAAATTTTCTTGTCTCTTTTCACTTATACTGTATTTCTAAAAAGCAAGCTGGGGAAATAATGACTGTATATGAGACAAGTACACTGATTAAGTATCCAGGAAAACCAGCCAATGATACCATTGAATTATTTATTATGAACACATATTTTAAACAGGCAACAAATTGTGCTTGAGAATATAAATCACCTGGAGTACTAAAGAGCCTAGTTGTGCATTTACTTAATAAAGGTGTGGAAGACATGCAAGTGATTTTCCATTAGATATACCTTTCTTTTGCACTCTTAAATGAATATTTTGAATAACCTCAACAACCTTTATTCAGTGATAGATAATCCAGTTCATGCATATTCTGAAGTCACAAAATATTGAAGCTTCAAACGAAACTCTGTCAAGTACCTTGAGTAAAGAAGAACATTCAGTAAATTGATGAATTAAGGGAAAGAGGGACATTCAGCAAACTAACAAAGTAGGGGTCTACTTATTCTTCTGTGAAAAGAAATTTATTTTTCACATGCTTAAAGTTAATGGTTAATTGTAAAAACAGAACTTGAGGAAAGTCTTGAAGTGATAAAATATATGAAGTTAAAACAAAAATGTGAAAACAAAAGCACATTTTAATGGACACTAATGCCTTAATTAGGCTAGACCATTACACTGTGAACAAATTATTGTCCTTGATGGACAGACATATGAATAATGAATTTCGTGATTTTTTTTTTTTTTTTACTGCTTCAGATCTGAGATAGTTAATGATCTTTATTTATGATGTATATTTATGATGCATGCATTTGTCACCAATCTTTGTCTTGTTAAGGAGGCTGGTGGGTGCTCACCTGTTCTTTCTATAGTGTACTTACGTGACTGTCCTTAACCACTAAGTTATGTTAACCACTAAGCTATAGGAGATTGGTGAAAACCTTTATGAGAGAGGTTCTCATCCATATCCACCATGCTGCTCATTGGTGGCCATACGGAGTCACTATAAACAACAGCACAGCTCGCTGGAGATGCCTGCCCCTTGTAGCATTAAAACAGCTACCCCAAACCCATTGAACTCTTCTATAAAACCCCATTAATATGATTCCAAGATTCCATAAAAATTAGCAGAGATATCCTATTGAGAACAAGGAACTTGAACTGATTTCATAGCCTTCAAAACCAAGCACAAGGTTTGTGAAATATGAATTTTTTAAATTTATCTGTCATCTCTCCCCTCTCTTCCCTGCACCATGTCCTTGTTCTTTCTAATTTACTCTCCTATAACCCTTCCCAATTTCATGTCTCCAGAACCACCTTTTGCCTCATCTCTGCTGTGAAACATATACCACAACAATTTGGGGAAAAAATGACTGGTTTAGGATTTAAAAGAGTATCTCTACTTGGTCTTTCTAAAAATCTCCTCTTCATCTTCAGCAGAAAATCCATTAGCTCCATGAATCAACACATCCTATCCAGAACTTCTCTCCTCCTTCCAACAATCTCATTCAGTGATCCCAGTATATGGCATCACTAACTTTAGTATCCAAGCACAGAAATTCCTTTAATTTTTTCTCAAATCTCACATCTAATTTTCACCAATAGATGTTGAATTTGCATTAGACATTATTTCTCAAGCTGTCAACTCTTTATTAATCACAGAAGTTACCAATGTATTTTTTCCCCACTGAATTACTACAAGAACCACAAACCTATTGACTTCAGCCTTGTTTCTTATTATCCATATTTCTGTTATCAGTATGATTTTACTAAAATGCAAATCAATTGTTTCTTCCCTGTTTAAAATCTCACGATGGCTTCCTAAATCTCAGGGTATGAAGCTCAAAAAGCCTTAGGATTCATACCAGGTTCTTCATGATCTGTCAGCTTTCTGGCATTATATGCTAATTTCCCCCAAGTATATTCTTTGATTCCATGTCCATTTAAAGTGTCATGCTTCCAAGTTGGGTGCAGTGCCACGTGCCTGTAGTCCCAGATACTCAGGAGTCCAAGGCAGGAGAAATACTTGAGGCCAGGAGTTCAAGGCTACAGTGTGCTATGATCGTTCCTATGAATAGCCACTGCATTCCAGCCTGGGCAACAGAGCAGGACCCATTTCTAAATTTACAAAGAAGGAACTTAATTTTTTTTAAAGTGTCATGCTTTCAAATGACTCTGCACCTATGCACATGAGCACACTGTTTCCTCTTAGAATCCATCACTCACATTTATTTCCCTAGACCTCAGAACAGGCTCAAACATCATCTCCTATCATACTCTCCTTATAAAACAATAAATTTTACTTAGCTGTTTATTTTTTTACTCTATATTACACTATTTTCTAATTCATTTTGTTTTTAATTTTCCACAGAGCTGTAAGATTACAATGCCAGGGCCTATATTTCAGTTTTTCTTTATTCTTGGGGACTAGCTTAGTGTGTGAGGTTTCTCTCTCACACTGTCTCTCTCTCCCGCTCCCCCATCTGTCTCTGTCTCTCTCTCATCTCTTTCATATGTTTATGAGAGAGAATATATACATGTCTTAGTCCATTCGGGCTACTATAATAAAAATATGATATACTGGAAAGATTATAAAACAACAAAATTTTTTTTATAGTTCTGAAATCTGGGAAGTCCAAGATAAAAGTGCCAGCAAATTTTCTGTCTACTGGGTATCCACACCTGGTTCACAGACAGCCATCTCTTTGCTGTGTCTTCACATGGCAGAATGGGGAGAGCACCTTATATAAGGGCATGGATCTCATTCATAAGAGATCCATCCTCATGATCTGATCACCTTCAAAACTCCCCACCTCCAAATACCATCACATTGGGAAATTTGTTTTCAAGAAGTAAATTTATAAATTTTGGGGGCAACAAACATGTGGTGTGTGTGTGTGTGTGTGCATGGGAGAGAGAGAGAGAAGAGAGAGTGTGTGTGTCTCCACCATTCAGTATAGATTTGTTCAGCAAGTGAATCACTAAAATAAATTTAGAAATAAATAGGAGATTTCAGTTCCAGCAAAGAAGGAGAAACTAGAGCTACATTTGCCTCCCTACACAAAACAACTTGAAAAATAGAATGCATGAAACAACAGTTTTCAAGACGTTGGACACCAGGCAGCAGAAGACAATGACCCCTGAAAATAAGAATGGACACAATGAACTCTGTGATTAACAGTTTACTGCTGGGAGAGCATATCTAAGTCATGGGATGGCAGGGTCCTCACCCAGTAGAGCCTGGCAGTCTCCTAGAGTTGAGCAGACAGAGCTCAGAGTCAGGGGGAGCAAAGGCAACTAGAGTTCTCAGGGCAGAATACAGAAGAGAGACCTGCACAGAGGAGCACAAACATTCAGATTTGTCGTATGTGTTTAATAAACTGTCATTATCAGCGTCATTAGAAAATGGATGTCTTGGCCCGGCACGGTGGTTCACGCCTGTAATCCCAGCACTTTAGGAGACCGAAGCGGGTGGATCACGAGGTCAAGAGATTGAGATCATCCTGGCTAACGCGGTGAAACCCCGTCTCTACTAAAAATAAAAAAAAAAATTAGCCGGGCGTGGTGGTGGGTGCCTGTAGTCCCAGCTACTCGGGAGGCTGAGGCAGGAGAATGGCTTGAACCCGGGAGGCCGAGCTTGCAGTCAGCCGAGATCGCGCCACTGCACTCCAGCCTGGGCGACAGAGAGAGATTGCGTCTCAAAAAAAAAAAAAAAAAAAAAATATGACTAAGCAGAAAAATATAACCAAGAAAAATGTCAGTCAATACAAGAGTTTGAGGTTACAGTGTGCTGATTGGGTCACTCAACTCCAACCTGAGCAACAGAGCAAGACCCAAAAAAAAAAAAAAAAAAAAAAAAGGCTGTCTTTATTCCTGATAATATTATTTGCTCTGAAATCTAGCTTTATGATATTTACATAGCCACACTAGCTTTAATTAGTGTTAGAGTGCTCTTCTTTTCCATCCTTTTAACCAATTTCTGTCTTTCTTTATATTTCAAGTGGATTTTATTAAGACCACAAACACCTGTGTCTTACTTTTTGAGCCAAATTGATAGTCTTTTAATTGGGCTATGTAAACCATTTAATTTTAAGGGATTATTGATAAGGCTGTGTTTTAAATCTACCATCTTAATTGTCTTCTATTTATTCACTTATTCTTGTCCCTTTTTTCTGCCTGTTTTTTTGGCTTTGTGTATATAGATAGTCTCTATCTATAGTCTAGGTTTACAGCTTGGAAAATGTAATTGTGAACGAAAATGACTGTCTGTATTATGATTATTCCATTGTTAAAAACAATAATCAAGCACTTGGATACTAAAGAATCATCCAGAAATAAAATACTTGATTTCCCAGGTTAAAAAAAAAAAAAAACCTCTGAGGGCACTCTGTGTGCAGCCTGGAAAGGAAGGGATTAAGACTGCAGGCATGAAAACATAGATGTTACCGATACAGATACACATATAGACGTAGATATAGATATGGATATAATTTTGACATTTGGATCCCAAGGCTGAAGTGTATGCAAGACTATGCCCCCAAAATCTTTCCAGTTTATTTCCTAACATATCATTACTTTCTTAGAAACATTGTTTTGATTTTAGTACATGATAAGTCATACTGAACTTTTACCTTTTCCTATTTATATTTTTCTGTAAACAGAGATTGTACCCTGTCCTCCCTATGTCTTCTGGGAGGCAATCTTACAAAGTTGTAATTCGGAAAAACAATTACTGATGTGTTTTGTAGATTTTGCCTGACTCTGAAATAAATAATCAGAACAACTGAATAGAACCCATTGAAACCCAGTGGAATATGGCAGTATCATACTATTATTAAAGCCAAAGTCATTTGGGTTGCCAGAGATCATAGTAAATATAGTGTTAATGAACCATTTCACATTAGTTATCTACTTCTATTAGGGGCTGAACATCCACGGGGAGCTGGAATCTGTGTGCACAAAAGTAGATGCTACTAAGCCACTAGTACAGGCTGCTCAGTAGCTGAGAGGATCAGGGATTACAGAGCCTTTCATGGGTGGGCTAGGCTGTGTTCAGTCCACCATGATGATTTCTGCAGTCCACTTAGTTTGGAAAAGCTTCCTGATATTATATCTATCTCGATGATGATGGTAATATGATGCTAACTCTCAAAATGGAGTTTATGGGAAGGGAGAGAGATAGAGAAAGAACAAAAAATAATAAATCAGAGATGATGCCACATTAAATGAAAGGACAGCCCATGAACTGAGTATACAGGTATCCCCAAGGATGGGAATTAGGCATATCTACATTATGTTATCAAATACATTTTCCATGTTAAAATTAATAATAACCATATCATTATTTATGTTTCCAGATTTAATGGATAATTGACATTCTGTTAGGGAATTCAGATTGTTCCCTCAATGATTATTTCTGCATCTGAAGGTCACACACAATAGAATAATTATTACAAGAATGTTTCTCTCATTGCATTGTTTTCTAGAAACACGTGATAACACTACATGTGCCACAACCACTTAAGAAAATGCCAACATAAGCACCATGTTTGTTTGTTTTTTAATTTTGAAAAACATCAACTAAGATCCCTGGCCACTATGATTCATGAAACATGCAAGAAGTTGTTTTGAGAAAGATTGAAAAATAGAAAATACATGCTCCCAGCAGGCAAAACATTGCTGACATTTTAAATAATAATAAAACCGAAGACCTCAATCCATTTTGCATGTCAAAGAATAGGCATTTAATTTGTTTAGGTTATTTGGTTCAGTTTTGTGTTTCCTACAGAATAAGTTCAAGGATATTAAAAGTAAAATAAAAATGTAGATGATTGTAGAGAGCCAAGTAACTGATAGTTGGTTTTCCAACCAGAATAAAATGTAAAAGAGATTTATGCAACATGTGGCTTATCCTTTGTTTCATTGATACAGCTTTATTTCACTTTCGGAAAGCAGAAAAGAAAAACAAATAATAGCCAACTTGTACTGATGTGATCTATATCCCTCTGGTTTTACATAGAATTAAGAACTCTATCCCTGTTTCTTACCCTAATAGGTAAGCTTTAACTAATTGTACTATTTCTAAATTTTCCCTAAGAAAAATTCCATCAAACTGAACTACATTTACTTGTATGGAGGTTATCTAATATGTTATAAAATCTCTCTCCCATAGAACGAGGTAGAGATAAGACTGTGATTAAAGTAAAATACAGTTCCACACTTTAAGTTTTAGAGTTCACACAATATTTTATTCTTGAAGTTCAGTTACATCAACTTGATGTAATTGAAGTACATGAACTTCAGTTAGCATAAAAATTATTCAATTTAAGGGAATTTAAACAAACCTTACAATACATTTTAAAAGAGTATGCTTGCATTAATATTTAGTTTGTAATTAGTCATTCAGTAAGCAAAATATTCCCTTTCATAATTAGACATTTTGTATTGTTAGGTGGGCAAATCTTCTATAGACTTTTATATTTTAATTAATGCTTTAATCCTTTCTTATTTAAGGAAAGACAAGTGGGGGAAGAGAGAGAGAGGGAGAGAGATTGAAGCTTAAAATATTTTTGGAATAAACCCGAAGCATGAGTTTCTTTGAGAAGAAAAATCATTCGTTTTATAATCTGAGATAATTGAAAGAGAACTAAGTTTTAAAAGAGCTTATACCTCATAGACAAATATGCTCTAACACATGGATTGTCTTGAAATACCCTATAATGATCAGATATTTAGATATCACTTAGGGGTTTCTTAAGTAAAATAAACCTTTTCAAAAATTGTGTTAGTCTAGAATAATTGTTTAACCAATAAGTATAAAATCAATACATAATGTGTCATCATAAGCTATATAGCTTAAATGTTCTGGCTATTATAAAGCATAGATGTTTAAATGAATTAATAAAGTAATGAGTGCATGTCCACACATAAGAAGTGTAAGCCTGAGTTTTTGACAGGGTCCATACTGATTTTCCAACATGTGATAGCAGTGACTTAGACTGAGTTGCGGGCACGTTTCCTGAGCTTGTCACCGGAGGGCTCTGAAGATCCCACAGGTTGAGGGTTTAGTGTTACAACACTGCCCCCACATCAGATGCCAATCCACAAGTCCCAGGTTGTGACCTATACCTCTAACTGACCAGCTGTAAGTCAAGTTTCCCATGACCCTTTCTTTGGGTTTGATTAATTTGCTTGAATTCGGGGAAACATTTTACTTATTGTTACTCATTTCTTAAAAAGACTGTTATAAAAGATACAGACAGACAGATTAAAGAAATGTATAGGGCAAGGTATGGAAGAAAGGGTGTGGGTCTTATTTGGCCTCTCCGGGCATGCCACCCTCTAGATACCTCCACGTGTTCAGCTATCCAGAAGCTCTCTGGACCTGTCCCTTTTGGGGTTTTATGAAGGATTCATTAAGTAGATATGAACCAAAAATAAAATTCTAAGCCTCGCTATTGACTGAATAAACCCCCCCACCTTGGCCAAGGGGATGCCTAAAAACTATTTCAGGGATGACAATCCTGAAAAACTATTTCAGGGATGACAATAAGGGAGGTGAAACATGCCTCATCACACCCTCCTCCCCTTGGAGTTTAGGCACAACTGACCAGCACTAACATTAAAATAGAGATCAGCAATTTTAAGACTGACAATGGACTCTTTGTAGCAATAAGATACCTAATTCTAGCCTGACCATGGTTTAGCATCATGTGACAGATAGCAGGCCCTGAAAGAAATCAAAGTATTTTACCCCAAAATATATTTCTTTGACATATTTTGAAATGACCATGGAAAGCCCTCTCTTATGGGGGAAGTTTGCATTTTGCAGAGAATCCCCTTCCCTTTCCAGGTCTTTGACCTGATCCAGGAGAGATTTAGCTAAGTCTGACACTTTTTAAGATCCTGTAAGAGACTTTTACCATCTATTCTCTCTGAAGCCTGCTACCTGGGAGCTTCATTTATGTAAAAATAATCTTGGCTTTCCCAACCCCCCTTATCTTAACACATAATTTTTGTAATGCTGATTTCAACTTCTCAGGTTCAGGCAAAGCTTAACTCTTTCAACCAATTACCAATCAAAAGATCTTTGACTCTCCACACTTCAAGCTATCTCACCTTTCAAGGCTGAACCACTATATCCCTTTTGTGTCTTAACCTGTGACTTCTGTCTTCCTAGGATGTATACAACCAAGCTGTAACCCAACCATCTTGGGCACATATTCTCAGGAACTCTTCAGGCTGTAAGATGGGCCATAATCACTCATATTTGGCTCACAATAAACTTTTTAAAATATTTTACAGAATTTGACTTCTTTTTTGGCAACATAAGCATAATAGATTAAATCATTGGCCATTGGTGAGCAGCTCAACCTTCAGCCCCTCTCCTTTCCAAGGAGGTCAGGATTATGACTGAAAGTTCCAGCCCTCTAATTATATGGTTGGTTTTGCAGGCAACCAGACTCCAACCCAAGCTATTCAGAAGCCCCAGCCTTCAGTCATCTCATTAACATACAAAAAGACACTTATCACTTTGGAGATTACAAGGGTTTTAGTAGTTACATGCCAGAAAATGGGAACAAAATACATACATATATATATATATATATATATATATAGTCACACACACATACATATATATATATACACATACACATAGCCAACCAAGGAATTCTTCCTGACCACTGCATAAAGAAAGACCATGGCATTGTTGTAAGGGAGGAAACCACCCCTCATATTGTCTTGTGCTTAATTTCTGCCTCCAAAGAAAGAAGAAGTAAAAACTAAAAGGCAGAAATGAAATCCACAAACAGACAGTCTGGCACCACACCCTGGACCTGGTAGTTAAAGATCGACCCCTGACCTAATCAGTTATATTATCTATACATACAGACATTGTAGAGAAAAGCACTGTGGAGATCCCTGTCCTATTCTGTTCCATTCTAATTACCAGTCCATGCAGCCCCCCATCACATACCCACTGCTTGCTCAATCGATCACGACCCTCTCAAGCAGACCTCCTTAGAGTTGTGAGCCCTTAAAAGGGGCAGGAGTTGCTCACTCGAGGAGCTCGACTCTTGAAACAGGAGTCTTGCTGATGCTCCCGGCCAAATAAACCGCTTCCTTTTTAACTTGGTGTCTGAGGGGTTTTGTCTGCAGCTTGTCCTGCTACAGTTACATAAAAAGAGTTTAATAAGCACTAGGCCAGCCACACTGCATGGAAGATGGAGTTTGTACTCAAATAATCTAATTGAAAGCCCATAGGTTAGGGGTTTTTCAAAGGCAGTTTGAGGGAAGGAGTGGAGGCAGTCAGGTAACAGGTGCTTGTTGCTAACTGGTTGGGGTGGAGATGAAATCATGGTGGGGAGTGGTCAGAGCTGTCCTAAGGACTGAATTGCTTCTGATTGTGGCCACTAGAGCTGGACTGGCAGTCAAGGTGGAGCCAAGGGTGTCAAACTTGCAGAAAACCTGGAAAGATATCTCAAAAGGCCAACCTACAAGAGTGATGTTATTTGCAGGAGTAATTGGGGAAGTTGTATATCGTAGAACCTCAGGAATAATGGCTGACCATCATTTATGTCTGTGCTTTAGGAGGACTCAGGTTCACCTCCTTCCCCCAGCCTACTGACCTCCTATTAGCTTTACAAAAGTGGTTGAGTTTTGGGCAAGACCTATTATCATTTAAACTGTAGCCTAAATGTCTTACAAAGTTAGCTTGGCCCAATAGCCCAGGAGTAATTAAAGGAAAGGCAAGATGGGGGTTGGGTTAGCTTAGCTTACTGTTAAAGTTTTCTCACTGATATAACTTTTGCAAAGGTGGTTTCATATATATATATATATATATATAAATTTATTAATTACAGAATCACAGGGCTCATTGCTTGTTCTATAAATAACATTTAGATCTTAATCATGAATTTGGACTGTCCATTACATTGATTTAAAATGAGGAACTATCTGTTATTTGTCTTGAGAAATCTGGCAAAGATTTAATTTGATTTTCATTGTGTATATTTAGGTATACAACCTAACGATTTGATATACATACACATTGTGAAAAAAATCACCACAAACAAGATCATTAATATGTCCATGTTTGAAATGCTTGTTCTCTGGTGCCATAAAGAAATAGCACTTGCACATAAATTTAATTTCCTCAGCAAGGCCATTTTTATACTTTCTGCAGAAAGGGTACACTCACCAGCAGTTTTGCAATGAGAGTACACCGAACAAAAGAGACAGGGTCATTTATAACCTGAAGCGTCCATCCTACTGCTGTGTCCATTTTCCGTTGGCTGGAACGGGACACCACATTCTGTATTCATCTCAACTGACTGGCAACTTAGAACCTTTTAAAAGAGGCAAAGGCAGAGGAGAACAAAGGAAGGGGGAAGTCACTTGTGGAATGCTGAGAACGGTAAAAACACCTTCAAATAAGGAAGAGGAACAGGCTATGACCTAATGCTTGCTTGGAGCAGTATAAGCATGCCAGGGCAAATATTTAGGTTAAATTATAGGAGCTAAGAACATAAAGTACATTGATTTCTTTATTATGGCTAGCAGATATTTAAGAATGTTAGCATGGGTCTTTGGATAAATTTTGTTTCTAAGAGACGTTACTATTTATTCCTAATTAGATGGGGAGGAAAGTCTTTGAAGAGGAACTTTACTTTTTACATCCATCATTTCACACAGTTATCTTTTTTTTTTTCATGTTTGTGATGAGAAAACTTACAATCAAGTTTCACATGTACAGTATATTTGCTACCTATAGTTAATATGCTACACATTAGATCAGCAGAACATATTCATCTTGTTTTAACTTTGTAACCCTTGACCAAAATCTCCCCATATTCCTTTCTGCCATCCTCCATCATTCTACTTTCTGCTTCTATGAGTTTGACTGTTTTATATACTACGTATAAGTGAGAGAGGAGAAAGGAAGAAACCAGTTAGGCAGGCAGTTAGGGTGTGTCCTTGTTTGAATTATTTCAAGCAAAAGAGCAGCCTGCAGGGACAGATAAGGGAACTTGCACAGGAGGTGTTGCCTAAGACATGCCCACAGCTGCACAGATAACAAGGGCCACACAGGTGACTTGCCCAGACATGCTCACAATGGAAAATTCTGTCAGACACATGCGCAGTAAGGGGAACAAAACAATATGGAGTAACTCAAGCTACAGGCCTTCATGTACACTAGGAGGATGGGGTGGAGTTACCAGAAATTCACATCTTATGCAAAGAAGATGCCCAGCCCCCATTGGTTTCTTGTGAAAGCCTTTGCATTCAACTATAGAGAAGCCTTTGCATTCGTCTTGTGAAAGCCTTCTGGGTCCCCTCTCCGCAGCAAAGAGGTTTGTTCTTTCACTTATGAAACTTTTGCTCCAACCTCACCCTTGGTGTTTACTCTCCTTAACTTTCTTGGTGGTGAGACAAAGGGTTAGAGGTGATACCTCAGGCAATGAGAGACTGCTACATTGTGGTGCATTGGTGAGACTGTAACATAAGTTAGATAATACAGCATTTATCTTTCTGTGTATGGCTTATTTCATTTAGCATAATGATCTTCAGGTCCTTTCGTGTTGTTGCAAATGGCAACATTTCATTATCTCTTTTGTTGTTGCGAATGGCAGCAACAAAAAATATAATAAAAATAAAATAAAATGATATTTCCTTATATGTACATACCACATTTTATTTTCTTTTGGATTTTTCTTTTCTTTTTAAGCACACTGTCTTGCCCCGTCACCTATGATGCAGGAATCATGGCTCACTGCAGCCTCAGCCTCTGGGTTCAGGTCATCTTTGCACCTCAGCCTCCCAGAGTGCTAGAATTTATACCATACTTTGTTTATCAATTCATCTATCCAGTGAACACTTAGGTGTTTCCATACTGCCAATGTGAATATTGCAATGAATATGAGTGTAATTATCTCTTCAAGATCCTGATGCCAGTTCCTTTGGATAAACATTCAGAAGTGAGATTGCTGAGTCATATGAAAGTTCTATTTTCAATTTTTGAAGAATCTTCATATTTTTTCCATAATGGCTGAACCAGTTTACATTACTCCTACCACTGTGCAAGGCATCACTTTTATACACATCTTCACCAACACTTACCTCTTTTGTCTGTTAGAAAATCCATTTCACGGGTCTAAGGTGATGTCTCATTGTGGTTTTGATTTGCATTTCCCTGATGATTAGTGATTTTGAACACTTTTTTATATACCTGTTTGCCCTTTTTTTTTTTTTTTTATTATACTTTAAGTTCAAGGGTACATGTGCATAACGTGCAGGTTTGTTACATATGTATACTTGTGCCATGTTGGTGTGCTGCACCCATCAACTCGTCAGCACCCATCAATTCATCATTTATATCAGGTATAACTCCCCAATGCAATCCCTCCCCCCTCCCCCCTCCCCATGATAAGCCCAGTGTGTGATGTTCCCCTTCCCGAGTCCAAGTGATCTCATTGTTCAGTTCCCACCTATGAGTGAGAACATGCGGTGTTTGGTTTTCTCTTCTTGTGATAGTTTGCTAAGAATGATGGTTTCCAGCTGCATCCATGTCCCTACAAAGGACGCAAACTCATCCTTTTTTATGGCTGCATAGTATTCCATGGTGTATATGTGCCACATTTTCTTAATCCAGTCTGTCACAGATGGACATTTGGGTTGATTCCAAGTCTTTGCTATTGTGAATAGTGCCGCAATAAACATACGTGTGCATGTGTCTTTGTAGTAGAATAATTTATAATCCTTTGGGTATATACCCAGTAGTGGGATGGCTGGGTCATATGGTACATCTAGTTCTAGATCCTTGAGGAATCGCCATACTGTTTTCCATAATGGTTGAACTAGTTTACAATCCCACCAACAGTGTAAAAGTGTTCCTATTTCTCCACATCCTCTCCAACACTTGTTGTTTCCTGATTTTTTAATGATGGCCATTCTAACTGGTGTGAGATGGTATCTCATTGTGGTTTTGATTTGCATTTCTCTGATGGCGAGTGATGATGAGCATTTTTTCATGTGTCTGTTGGCTGTATGAATGTCTTCTTTTGAGAAATGTCTGTTCATATCCTTTGCCCACTTTTTGATGGGGTTGTTTGTTTTTTTCTTGTATATTTGTTTGAGTTCTTTGTAGATTCTGGATATCAGCCCTTTGCCCTTTTTATGTCTTCTTTTGAGAAGTGTCTATTGAGGTTGTTAGGCCATTTTTAAATTGAGTTATTTATTTTTTTGTTTGTTTGTTTGCTATTGAGTCATATGAATTCCTTAGATTATTTGAATATTAACTCTTTAGCTCATATGTGGTTTGCAAATATTTCCTCCCATTATTTAAAGTTGATTTTCCTTCATGTTGATTATTTGTTATGCAAAATCGTTTTAGTTTCATGTGGTCTCATTTATTTCTTTTTGTTCTTGGTACCTATGCTTTTGGTGTTATATCCAAAAAGTATCTTCTTCATGTATAATTGTATTATTTGAGTCTTTTCTCTTTTATCTTAGTCTAGCTAGAAGTTTGTTCACTTGGTTTATCTCATGATATTGAGCTGTGCTCTCTTGTGAGAAGGATGATGCAAGTTAACTGAAACTATTCTTGTTAGAGTAGGCAGATAGCTAGATATGAGTAAGAAGGGAAGCCCCTAAAAGGAGGAGGTCTGGAAAATGTCACACCCCAGAGAGTACTGGAAACATTAATGCTAAATATGAGAGAGAGGATGGGAAATATCTATGCAGAAAAGATCACCCCCAAAATGCTCCTTAAGATGCCCAGTAATTGCTCTCTCTGCAGTTAACCTATCAGAATGCAGCTAGCTGCATGCTGATAAGGAGAGAAAGAGGGCAAAGAAGAAAGTCCTAAGACATACTCAGGTGCAATAAGTACAGAATTAATGGCTGTATGACCTTCCTGAGGTGGCAGTAATGAGCAGCGCCACCATTAGGCAGGACTTGTATCCAACACCAGGCCTGCACATGTGCATCAGCTGATAGTAAGGGAGAATCCCACAAACCTGGGGCAGTAACTAGATGGGGGAAAGGTGGAGACTAAAGGCAGAAGCAAGGAAACTAGACAAAGACAAAACGGAGACTTAGGACAGAAGCAGGAGCTTAAAGAAAGAGTCTGACATAATAAAAACCGCAGTGTTGAGCTCCAGGCTGCCAGCCCATTCTCTTTCAAGCAAACCACTCTGCCTCTTTAAATGAACTCTGCTACCACTTAAGCCTTGCTGCTACTGTTGCTTCTTTGGTTGGTTCAGCCCCCTCCTCTCTGGGAGTGTCTGTCCTTCAATAAATTCTCTGCTCTTTATTTTCCTTCAGTAAACCTTTGCTTACTTTACTAATTGTCTCTTGGCCAAATTCTTTCTCCCAAGTAAGACAAGAGCCAAGAACTCCTACACCCCTCAGTGATATTCTTATTTCTCCTCTAAGTGTCTATTGTGGCCACATGTAGTGGCTCACGCCTGTAATCCAGGCATTTTGGGAGGCCGAGGTGGGTGGATTGTTTGAGCTCAGGAGTTCAAAAACCAGCCTGGGAACATGATGAAAGCCTGTCTCTACAAAAAATACAAAAATTAGCCAGGCGAGGCGTTGCATGCCTGTAGTCCCAGCTACTTGCAGGGGGCTAAGGTGGGAGGATCACTTAAACCCAGGAGGTCAAGGTTATAGTGAGCCGAGATCATGCCACTGTACTCCAGCCTAGGTGACAAAGTGAGACCCTGTCTTTAAAAAAAAAAAAAAAAAAAAAGTGTCTCTTGTTCAAGTTTTTGCTAAAATAGGGTGCTATCTTCTGGACTCCTGAGTTCCTACAGGGATATTCCTGCCCATCAGTGTTTGTCAATATCTATGTTTCTTTGAGTATATAATGGTCTTATTCCACAATTTTGCTAATGTCACTATTCAGTAAAAGCAATATAATTTCTTGAGTATTTAACAATCTGTTGTAAATTTCCATAGGTCTTCTCTGTGGCATTTTTCCAGCTCTAATCTCCTTGCTCCTCTCTGAACTCCTGGTTCTACTTTTCCCTTTATTGGAGACGTTGGAAACATTTCATTTTCCTGTCAAAAGTATAGTAATTTATGAAAGACAGATTCAATACACACCTTAAGTTATAGAAATTAAATGAAATAATGTATGTCTAGTCCTAAAAATAAGACCAAGTATACAGGAACTTGACAATACAGCTGTAATTATTATTACCAATACAGCAAAATATTCTCTGAAAATTATGCTTTTTAAAGAGGACAAATTAGTTAATGGTGTAAATGAATCTGTTCCAGTGTGTTCGTCAATCAGTTGCGTACTCTCTTTAGATAACGCAATGCCTAATCTAAGCATGATACCTTATAACCACCTTTTGTAAAAGATATTTTGGCATTATAAGAACTGTTATTTATATTAAAAGTTATCTCTTACTGCTGGCTATTTTTCTGTTTTATATGTTAAAAATAATACAATCTCATAATAGAGAGAAGCAGTAAATTTTGACATAAGCATGCCCTGAAAAATGCAAAATCTACATCTATTTCTTTTAAAGAATAAATAACAACGTACAAAATACAACTGATGTGACCCAATATTAGAAAATTTTCATTTTTTTCTTTGAGAACATGATTTTATAAGCAAAACTCTACTAAAGGGAGTTCTAATTCTTGTAATAAAGGTGTAGATTTTACTAGCATAACACTTCCATAGATAATAAATGTACACAATGATAAATATGTTTTAAAAATCTATTTGAAGGCATGAGCAGGCAAGAAAAAGCTAGCAAAATCTGGAAAGAAGTTGAACCTTAAGGAAATTATAATGGAGATTATTCAGATTGACACAACATTTCACCTTGGGTATCCTCTATGGCTCAGGGCATAGCGTGATTAGAACACAAAACAAGAGTCCTACTGGGTTGAGACATTACAGAACAGAATCTGGGGCCAACAGATACACTAAAAATTAAATAAAGTCCCAGAAAACAAAGAGTTTGAGGAGGAAGCATGCAAATTTATTTATACACTCAGCCTGTCTCCATGACTGACATCGAAATGTTCTTACAAGGAAGAAATTCCAAGGGGTCAGGTGCTATAAGGCAATATAGGATGAGGGAATTAAGCAGAAGTTTTAGCAGTTTCCTACTACAGGAGCAATAGAGTTTGCAGTTCAAAACTAGACAAGTCACCTGCCTACCGTAAGATAATTTAACATTCTTTAGAGGAAGACAATTGAGAGATCCAGAATCACTAGTGTATAGAATACACGATATTTGATATGCAATAAAACAATTACTAAACATGCAGGGAACAGAAAAATGTGACTCAAAGCCTAACGGGGAAAAAAAATGTCAATACAAACTGACCTTAAGATATCCCAGATGTTGGCATTTGCAGAAAAACATTTTCGAGCACGTATAATAAAAACATCCAAGGACATATACAAGAGAAACATAGAAAATATGTTTATTATGAAAAAATGTGATACCTCAATGTATAAATGGGAACTGGAAAAGTGGAAATAGAACTGTACAGTTTATCTGACAAATAAAATAAGTTCTTGAGCTCTACTATGCAACACAGTACCTATAGCTAGCACTGCTATATTGTATACTTAAAACTTGCTAAAAGAGTAGATTTTATGTGAAGTGTTTTTAATCAATACTGTTAATTATGATGATTGTAGAAGCAGAAAGAAACTCTTTAAATTGATGGAAATATCTATGGCCTTGATAGTGGTGGTGATATCATGAGTGCATATTTACCACTACATTCATCTAATGTGAAGATTAGATATGCACAGCTTTTTACAAGTCAGTCATACCTCAACAAAGTGATGTTACCAAAAAAACAGAAGCCTTGATATGTGTGGGTTAGTCCTATTTCTCTTCTTCGACAGGACCTGGAAGTAATGACACCACAGTAGCAATGAACATAACTAGAATCCAGATCTTGATTTCTAAATATCATTCTCCAATAAAAGGAATCAGAGATCCTTGGAGAAATGGCTAATTCTAGAGCTGGAGGAGGGAAAATACACAATAAGCCTGCAATATCTCATGAGACCAAAAAGCAAATGGATGCTTTAGGTAAAAGAAAGGATGGAGGTATGTCAGAATGACAAAGCTCCATCATATAAACAATCAAATAAATCATAATAGTTGATTACAACACAAGGAATAAAATAAATACATATGCATCAAAATTTATATAAATAAATGATTGAATAAATACATAGATGGTGGAGAAAGAATATCTTTCTTTTATAAGACTCCCAAATAATTTGAAGGAAAAATAAAATATGCATTAAAATGCCTCAGTAATAACTACTTCAGGCAAGATCCACCAAGAAATGCTAAAATTAGTGGGCATATTTTAAGATATAGAATATTTGCATAGCTTGCACAGATCTCTAATAAAATATTAGTTTCTTTGGTGGCTTTAACCTATTTACAAATTATTTGATATTTTTCTCTCCAGAAAGTGAAGCTTAATTCCTTTTCCCTTGAGTATTGGTCAGATTTAATGACTCATTTCTATTAAATATCATACAGGAAGGGAAAATATTACTGTAAAGAAACTAAGGAGAAATTGGACAGAAGCCAAATGGAAAGAATTTCAAATGACCAAAGTTGGAACACTACAATAACAAAATAAATAACATAAATTCATGTCATATGTATGTGTGTTATAATGAACTGATTTGATGGAATGAGAAGGGTTCATTGAGACGTCTCTTCCGTGATCTTTTTTTTTTTTTTTTTTAATCGAGATGGAGTCTCGCTCTGTCACCCAGGCTGGAGTGCAATGGTACGATCTTGGTTCACTGCAACCTCCACCTCCTGAGTTCACATGATTCTCCTGTCTCAGCCTCCCGAGTAGCTGGGACTACAGGGGTCCACCACCACACCTGGTTAATTTTTGTATTTTCTGTAGAGATGGGGTTTCACCATATTGGTCAGGCTGGTCTCCAACTCCTGACCTTGTGATCCACCCTCCTTGGCCTCCCAAAGTGCTGGGATTACAGGTATGAGCCACCGTGCCTGGACCTATGTGATCTTTTTATAAAATATACATCTCCGCAATCTAATCATGAGATGTCTTAGATATCTACTTTGAAAGACACTCCACAAAACTCTTAATACTCTTAAAAATTGTCAAGATCCTAAAGAACAAGGAAAAACTTAGAGATCATCCCAGATTGAAAAAGTTCTTGTGGTCATGATAACTCAATGCAATGTGGAATCCTAGATTGAATTTTAGAGTAGAAAAAGGCCATTAGTGGCAACACTTTTGAAATCCAAATAATTTATAGTTTTAGCTTGGTGTCAATGTTAAATTCTTGGTTTTAATACATGCACTATGGTAATATAAGATGTTAACATTAGGGGAAGCTGGGTAAAAGATGTAGAGGATTTTACTATCTATAACTCTCTGTAATTTAACTTATCTAAAATAAATTAAAATAAAAGTTAAATAAAGAAAGTTACCTCCCCAAAAGAACTTTTAGAACTGAGTGATCTTCTATGAGCCCTTCTCTCTAAACCCTTACTCTGACGGAGTTTGCTAGCATTTTGTTCAAGATTTTTACATGTATATTCTTCAGGGTTATTGGCCTGTAATTTTATTCTAGTGTCACTGTCTGACTTTGGTATCAGGTTTATATTGGCCTCAAAAAATGACTTTGGAAGTGTTCCTTCCTCTTCAGTTTTTTGGAAGAGTTGGAGAAGAACTGATGTTAATTCTTTTTTAGATATTTGGTAGAATTCACTAGTGAAGCCATACCCTGGTTTATTAGTCAGAGTTCTCTAGAGGGACAGAACTAATAGGATATGTGCATGTGTGTGTGTGTGTGTGTGTGTGTGTATGAGTTTATTGAGGAGTATTAAACTCACACCATTACAAGGTCCCACAATAGGCTGTCTGCAAGCTGAGGAGCAAGGAAGCCAGTCTGAGTCCCAAAGGTGAATAACTTGAAGTCCAATGTTTGAAGGCAGGAAACATCCAGCACAGGAGATGTAGGCTGAGAGGCTAAGCCAGTCTAGTCTTTTCACATTCTTCTGCCTGCTTTTATCCTAACTCTGCTGGCAGCTGATTAGATTTTGCCCACCTAGATTAAGGGTGGGTCTACCTTTCCCAGCCCACTGACTCAAATGTTAATCTCCTTTGGCAATGCTCTCACAGACACACCCAGGATTAATACCTTGCATCCTTCAATCCAATCAAATTGACAGTCTGTATTAACTATCACACCTGTTAAGTTAATAATGACAAATTACGCACTGGGACTTGTGGTTGTATAGCCACATTATATATTTATTCTCAAAGTAGAGTCCATTTCACATGCTGTCTAATGTAATTCGTGTTTCTTAACTGCAGCGCTATTGACATTTTGGAATTGCTCATTGTTTGTTGTGGGAGGCTGTGCTGCGCACTGTAGGGTGTTCAGCAGCATCCTTGGTTCCTCCCAAGCGGATGCCAGTGGCATCTCTCCTCCACACCTGTGACAGATCAAAATACCTCCAGACATTGTTTGTCTTGCTAGCAGAGAGAATGTTCAATTGTGGACTTTAAAAAGTTACATAAATGCATGAATAGATAATTTGAAAACTTTACAAACATAAAAGTAGTGAGCTCTCCATTATTACAATTATTTCCCCCCCTAAATGATTTCACAACGTGGACCTCATAACAGGGATGCAGCAATCAAGTAGGGGATGGTCTATATGCTGTAGAAAGCTACATGATTATTGTAAGTCGGATGTTTTAGAATTCTGCTGTGTTTGAGCACTCGATTTTTCGACTCTTTACACTCTCTTTTCAGATCATTTCACTCAGACTGCACTCCTGTTACATTACGTATGTTTTAGGTATATTGAATTTTAAAATTTGCAGATTTCCCCGACCTGTGGTGGAAACCCCTCTTTCCTAGAGGCTAATTGAAAAAAAAAATTATTCCTGCACAGTGGCTGATTATGGGGTTTGGGTGGGGAATATACCATGGAAGCAATGCCATAATCAATGAAACTTAAATGATTAAATGCTCGTGAACTGTTGCACCAAAGTGCCTTGCAAATGTTATAAATTGTGTTGTGTACATTCTCTTCTTTGTGGATGCATTAAAAGAGTAAACCAAGATCAATAATAGCAGTATCTTTAGGGCTTTCTAGTGCCTAGAGTACCTTTGTTCTGGGGACACAGTCATACCAGTTTAAATTCTTTTTCTGGTGAAAGTATTCTGTTATTGAAAGACATCCCCAGAGCAGCAGCATCTGTCACTACAGAAGAGCATCTTGGTTTTAAAAATAGCACCTGCTGAATCTTTCTTAATCTGCCATGAAATAATTGTGTGCCATTTGGGCATTTGCCTGTTCACTTAATCTCTTAGTGCACATATTGCTCGACAGAAACATAATTTCCTGTTTTCATTTTCTCTTAATTTAAAAGTATTATCAGCTCTTGAGAGTGAACAGAAATAACAATTAGTAGAAAATAATGGTTGCAGAATGCTAAAAGATCTGCAGTGGAGACTGCAGTTGTGTGTCAAAAATTGCCACAATACTTTGCAGTACCCCTTATTGAAACATGGGGTTTAAATCTCCCACTGTTTTTGCTGTGCTGTGGCATTTTGGCTTGCCTATGGCAAAAGTGACCTTGTTCTAGTTCTCAACCCAGGATTCATGATCTTTTGCAGCTTTGGCTATTGCTGCTTTTGCATTTCTGCACTGTGTGAGGAAGCTGAAGCTTGCAGGCCCATATCTTTGCCACATCTGACAACCTGCCAAATGCCAGACTTGGGAGTGAGTTCATCCTAGGTTATCCAACTGCCAGCCAATCTGTCAGCTACTGCCAGCTGACTGTAGACTCATAATGAGCCCAGCTGAGTTCAACCAGACGAACTGCCCAATGGACCCCCATAATTGTGAGCTAAAAAAGTTTGTTGTTTTAAGCTACCAACTTTGAGTATGGTTTGCTACATAGCAAAATGTAACTGGTAAGGAAGTTGCTTCATGGAAGAAAGGTGATACAGTAGTAAACTTAGATCTTGCACCTATTTTCTAACTCATCTTCTAGAATGTACATTTAAAAGAAGCAATCTCATTTTTCTCACTCCTAGTTGTATCCCCTAATACCTGGAACAGTGCATGGGAAAGAGTTAATGAAGTCAATGTAGTGACAAATAGTATTAGCATGACACTGTTATAATTTTACAAGATTCCATCCTCCCTCCGTATCCAAGTCAAATCAGAAACTCTCAGTGGTAGGTGCAATTTGAATCTTCCTCTCATCCTGAGGTACACAATGCTGCACAAGGAATTGTGTCAAGCAGAATTTTCTCAGGCTCTCTCGCTCCTCCCTCTCCCTTTCCTCTCTCTTCTTCCTCTCTCCGTGCCCTCCACCCCTGCTGTCTCCTTCTCCCTTTCCCTCTCTCTGTCTATAAAGGAGAATTTAACACCCAGTGTGCCTTACCTCAATTAGCCAATGGCAACTGGTTACAAGTGGTTTTATTTTAGAGTTGGGTTGCTGTCATCGATTATATCTAGAGGTATTTGTCTTTGAATAGAGAAAAGGGTTTTCCCACAGATGAAAGTATGATGGTAATATAAGACACACAGCTCTCAATCGTGGTTTAAAATAACTGTGTTTATGAACAAGAATAAGATCAGACCCACTTCAGGGGTTAAACTGTTCTTGAGTGGGCTGTGGTTTGAAGAAAGAGAGAAGATAGACATAACAATTCCTTGATTAGGTTTGGCAGAAAGGAAACAATTGTCCTAACACATGCATGAAAGGCAACAGCAATCTTATAAACTATATAAACACAGACAACCCTGACAAGTCTCAAGCTGACATCAGATAGCGAACGTCATTGTGTACTCAGGGGAATAAAAACAAAGCAAATCCAAACAAAAACAACCCACAGTCTATATCAATAGAGAAAGAGTGTAACTTAGATCTTAACGAAATACTGAATTTCTTGAATGTTATTAATTGCATGCCACAGTTAACTAATTTACTTTGTAGATACAATGTTTATATGTAAGAAAGGGAATAATTCATGTTTGATTTAATTAATACATTGACATGACAGCATTACTTGAAGAGATTGGTTGATTAACTTCTACCATTTTCCTAGAAAAACATTTGAACTTCAAAGTGTTTCCGATATTTGCTGATGCTGATAGTAAGTGCTACCTTTATATCACACTTATCTGAATTTTAATTAGCATGCATTAGAAAGGAAGGAATTTTAAATCAAAACTTATTGTTTTACTAATATAGCAAATACACGTGTAGGCAGATTTAGAAAAAGATCACCACTTGTTTTTTAGCCTGTTCATTTAGCGCTTGTTTTATGACTGATACTATTTAATCACAGTAAGGAGGGTAGGAAGAGGGGGAACAATTAAGGAAGTAGAAAAAAAAGAAGCCACTGAATTTCTCCTCCCATTTCTCAACTGATTTCAGTACTGGCACCCCTAGCTGGTATTTAAATATATATTTTAATGTATATCAATGCACATTAAATAACAATAAACTTCCTCAGTTTCAGTAACCACATTCAAAGGCCTAGTACCTACATGTGACTAGTACCTGCCAACTTAGACAATGCAGAAACAGAACATTTCCATTACCTCAGAAAATTCTTTTGGACAGCACTGTTGTAGAATATGGTTTCTCCCATCTCAGATCCCATTCGAATGAGAAACTATACCACCATAATCAACTATAGATGCATTTTGTTTCATATAAAGATTTGAACCCATATTATTAATACAAGTGAGCATTTCCCAAGTATTATTTGATAATATGATTTGTAGTTTCCTAATATTTTGTAAATCTTCAATGACATGTTAGCATTTTATTCTGAATACAGTTAACAAATTAATTCACCAATGAAAACAACAATATTTTCTGAATTGAATGTGTTTTTAGTGATTGATGCTGCTGTATCTTTAAAAGATTGGTCATCTAAGCACAAAATTCTTCTTTTTCCCCCAGATTAATTAACTTTCAGTAAAATTATATTGAAGTTCCAGTTATTAAATTGTACCGTGTTAGGTCAATATTGTTTGGGGGATTTTTTTTAACAATTATATTAATTATATTAAGATATAATTTAGATATCATTACCCTTTTTAAATGTACAATTTAATGTCTTTAGTATATTCATAGAGTTTTCAATTGTTATTCCAAAAATGTTTATGACATTTTATCATCCTCCAAATAAAACTATTAGCAGTCTGTCTCTATTTCTCTCTATTTCAGAGCCTGAAAACCATTAATCTACACTCTGTATCTATCGGTTTGTCCATTCTGGACATTAATATTATAAATGGAATCACATAATATCTTGTCTTTTGTCACTGGCTTTTTTCATTGAGCATAATGTTCATCCATGTTGCAGCATCCATCAGTATGTTATTTCATTTTGTAGCTTAATAACACTCCATAGTATAAAGATAGCACAGTTTTTACTTTTTAAATAATTAATTGACTTTATTTTTTGAGTAATTTTAGGTTTATAGAAAAATTTAGCATAAAGTGCAGAGTTCCCACATGCACCACTCCCCTCCCTCCAGTTTCTCTCATTATTAATATCTTACATTAGTGTGATATATTTGTTACATTTGATGAGTCAATATTGACCTTGTTGACAATACCAATATTGACATTATTATTAACTAAAGTCCATAGCTTACATTCATTTTTTTCTTTGTGTTGTATAGTCTATGTGGTTTGAAAAAATGTGTCTATCTGGTGTTATAGTATCATACAAAATAGTTCCTCTATCTTAAAAATCCCCTATGCTCTAGCTATATATTTCTCCCTCCTCCATCCACGTCCATGGCAACCACTTATCTTCTTACTGTCTCTATAGTTTTGCCTTTTCTGGAAGTACATATAGTTGGACTGATACAGAATGCACCTTTTCAGATTGGCCCTGGTCACTTACCAATATACATGTCTGATTACTTTGTGATTTTTTGTGGCTTGATGGCTCATTGCTTTTTATTGTTGAATAGTATTTCATCATACAGATGTACCAAGGTGTTTAGAAATTCACCTGCTAAAGGACATCTTGGTTCCTTCTAGATTTTGATACTTATCAGTAAAGCTGCTATGCACATTCATATGCAAATTTTTATGTCCACATAAATTTTCAGCACATTTGGGTAAATGCTAAGAGGAAGATAGATAGTTCATATGGATTGAGTAGGGTTATTTTATAAAATACTGTCAAATTAAAGTTTACAGTGATCATACTATTATGTATTCCCATCAACAATGAATGAGAGCTCCTGTTGTTCCATATCCTCACCAGTATTTGGTGGTGTCCATGCCTTGGGTTTTAGTGATCTAGCAGGTTTGTAGTAGTACCTCATTTTCATTTGCAATTGATTCTCTAATGATATATAATGTTGAACATCTTTTCATATGCTCAATTGACATCTGTCTATCTTCTTTGGTAAACTGAGTTCAGATGTTTTGCCCATTTTTCAATTTTGTTGTTTGCTTTCTTATTGTTGTTTTATTTGCTTATAGTTAACTTTTAAGAGTTCTTTCTTTATTTTGAATATTATTCCTTTATCAGATATGCATTTTGCAAATATTTTCTTCTAATCTGTGGTTTATCTTTTCACTCTCTTAGAAATGCCTTTCACAGAGCAGAAGTTTTATTTTTAATGAAGTCCAACTTACTAATTTTTTTCTATGGATCATGCTTTTGTTATTATATCTAAAAAGTTGTCACCAAATTCAAGGTCATCCATATTTTCTTCTTTGTTGTATTCTGGGAGTTGAATAGCTTCTCATTTTATATTTGGGTTTATGATTTATTTTGAGTAGACTTTTGTGAAAGGTAGAAAGTCTGTACCTAGATTCACTTTTTTGAATGTGGATGTCCAATTGTTCCAGCATTACTCATTGAAAAGTCTAGTCTTTTTCCCTTGAAATGCCTTTACTCCTTTGTCAAGTATCTATTGACTGTATGGGTTTATTTCCGGGATCTCTACTCTGTTCCACTGATGTGTTTGTTGACCCCTTTACCAATGCCACACTGTCTTGATTACTGCAGCTTTATTGTAAGTTGTAAAGTTAGGTAGTGTCTGTCTTCTAAGCATATGCCACATTTTTAATCCATCATCAGCTCTTAGATACTGGATTGTTTACATAGTTTAGCTATTATGACTAATGCTGCTATGAACATTTGTGGTGACATTTTTATTTTATATAGACATGAAATATATAGATGCACATATTGTATACATATATATATGGTATACACACATATATATCAAATAAAGTTGCATATACACATATACAAAATTCCTGAGTCACAGGGTAAGTCTGTTTAACATTTTGAGGAATTACCAAATTGTTTTTCAAAATAGCTGCACTATCTTACATTCCAGCAATGTATAGGGGTTCCAATTTCTCCCACTCCTCACCAAAACTTTTATTATCTTTTTAATTGTAGCCTTCTTAGTGGGCTTGAAGTGGTATCTCATTGTGATTTTGATTTGAATTGGATTTGTCTATTCATTTTCTTAATGCTGTCTTTTGAAGAATATTTAAATTTTGATGAAGTTTAATTTATATTTTCTTTTGTTGCTTGTGATTTTGGTGTCAGATCTAAAAATCATTGCCAATGCAAGATCACAAAGATTTACCCTCATAAGTGCCTTAATGTATTTTTTTAATTTCCGTAGGTTACCAGGGAACAGGTGGTGTTTGGTTACATGAGTCAGTTCTTTAGTGGTGGTTTGTGAGATTTTGATGCACCCATCACCTGAGCAGTATACATGCACCCTATTTGTAGTCTTTTATCCCTGCCCCCTTTCCACCCTTACCCGAGTGCCTGAAGTCCATTGTGCCATTCTTATGCCTTTGAATCTTCATAGCTTAGCTCTCATTTATGAGTGAGAACATAAGATGTTTGGTTTTCCATTCCTGAGTCACTTCACTTAGAATAATAGTCTCCAATTTTATAGAGGTAGCTTCAAATGCCATTAACTCATTCCTTTTTATGGCTGAGTAGTATTCCATCCTAAATATGTATATATGTATATATATGTATATACATGAAGAACATATGTACGTGTATATATGCGTATATACATATATATGTGTCTATGTCTATGTCTATGTATATCACAGTTTCTTTATCCACTCATTGGTTGATGGGCATTTGGGTTGGTTCCATGTTTTTGCAATTGCAAATTGTGCTTCTATAAACATATGTGTCAGAGTGTCTTTTTCATGTAATGACTTCTTTTCCTCTGGGTAGATATCCAGTAGTGGGATTGCTGGATTGAATGGTAGTTCTACTTTTAGTTCTTTAAGGAATCTCCTTAATGTATTTTACATTTTCAAGCACTTACATTTAGTCCTATGATTCGATCTGAAGTAATTTTTATGTGTGGTTTAAGGAGAAGGAAATTTAACTTCATTCTTTTGAATGTGATATCCAGACATACAGGAACCATTTGTTGAAAATATTTTCTTTGCCACTGAATTGTCTTGGCATCCTTGTTAAAAACCAGTTGCCTACAAATTTAAGGATTTATTGATAGCTAATCAGATTTATATGTCCATCTTTACATCAGTACCACACTGTTTCAAATACTGTAGCTTTAAAATCAATTTTGAAATTGACAAATAGTCTTCTAATTTTGTTCTTCATTTTCAAGGTTGTTTTGGCAGTTTTGAATCCTTCGCATTTTTGTATGAATTCTAGGAACAACTTACCAATTTCTGTAAATATTTAACTAGAATATTGATAGGTAGTGCTATGAATCTACAGATCAATTGAAGGAGTAATGTGGAGTCAACAATATAAAGTCTCAATTCATGTATATTAAAACATCTTTCTGTTTGTGGTAATTTAAAATTTTTTCAACCATGTTTTGTACGTTTTAGTGTACAAATCTAGCACTTCTTTTACTAAATTTATTCATAAATTTTTATTCTCTTTGATGCTATTGTCAGTATACTTCTTTTTAAATCTCACTTCCAGGTTTTGAATTGCTAATGTATAGAGAGATACAATCGACTTTTGTAACTTGCCTTTCATACTGAAAACTTGGTAATTACTTATCATTATACTTTTGTGTGTATGTATGTGTGCATGTTTGTGTATATGTAAGCATGTATGCAGTTTACTTGGAATTTTTTATATACAATATAATATTATCTGAGAGTATAGTTTAACTTCTTTCTTTGTATACTGGATGTATTCATTTACTTTTCTAGCCTAATTGACCTACAATCTCCAGTAAAATGTTGAATCCAAACAGTGGGTCCAGAAAGCCTTGTTTTGACTGAGATCTTAGAGGAAGAGTATTCAGTTATTCCATTGGAGTTATTCCATTGGATATGATGTTAGCACTGGAATTTTCATACACATCCTTCATCTTGTTGAGAAGTTTCCCTCTTTTACAGACATTTAGAGCTACAAATTACCCTCCATGCACTTCTTATCTGCATCCTCTAAGTTTGATATGTGATTTTGTTTTTATTCATCTGAAACTATTTTCTAATTAATTGTGTTTTTCTTTAACTTATTGATTAGGAGAATATTTTTAAAAAATTCTTTATATTTGTAATTTACCAAATTTCACTTTCCTTTTGACTCCTAATTTTATTTCATTATGGTCATATACTATATTTTTTATGATTTTTGACTATTTTACATTTATAGATACCTCTTCGTGGCCTCACATGTAGTCTTTCCTGGCATTTGCTCCATGTACATTGAGAAGATTCTGTGTTTTGCTGTCGTTAGGTGAATTTTTCTGTAGTTGTCTGTTATGTCTAGTTGACTTACCCAGGGGCTCAAGTTTTCTATTTCCTTTTTAGCCTTCTCCCTAGTTGTTCTTTACATCATTTAAAATATCTAGATTTCTGACTTTTTACTTCAACATGTAAAGAACTTGGAAATGATTGCTGTCATCCTACAATAAGAAAAAAACTGAACACACAGAAAATCAGCAACCAATTAGATCCATCAGAGAACTGAAGTCATAGGACAAAATAATTTCCTGAAAATGGAAGAAATAGGCAAACACAGACAAATATAGTTTATAAGGATCTAAAGGCGCTGGAGACAGAAACTGTTAGAAAAAAAAAAAAAACATTAATTGACAAATTTTTAAAGAATGACTGTCAATCAACTTGAGAGTTAAAAAATCCTGGGACCTAATCTCAGGGGCCTTCTTCTCAAAGTGAAGATCAGAAAATAATACTCTTATGCTTTTAGCAGGGAGATGCTAAAAGTAACCATTTTGGAATATTCCCAGAGAGTTTTCTTCTCACCTTCTTTCAAACGAAACTACTTTATCAGAACCTAATTGATATGCAGGGAGGGTAATATTTGACTCCACACTCTAGCCTTTCACTCTCACTTAGGGTGAGACATTTGTGATGGTCACAAGCCAGGGACAGAGGGACACAAGCTCACTGAAAGGCTGAGAAATAATTATAAGAGCGTAGAACAACTTTTCTTTCCTGATAAGGTTCGGCTGTGTCGCCACTCAAATCTTATCTTAAATTGTACCTCCCACAATTCCCATGTGTTGTGGGAGGAACTGGTGGGAGGTGATTGATTTATGGGGCATACCTTTCCTGCACTGTTCTTGTGATAGTGAATGAGTCTCGAGAGATCTGATGGTTTTAAAAAGGGGAGTTTCCTTGCACAAGCTCTCTTCTCTTGTCTGCCGCCACATGAGACATGATTTCGCCTTGCGCCATGACTGTGAGGCCTCCCCAGCCACGTGGAACTGTAAGCCCAATAAACCTCCTTCTTTTGTAAATTGCCCAGTCTCAGGTATGTCTTCATCAGCAGCATGAAAATGGACTAATACAGTAAATTGGTACCAACAGAGTGGAGCACTGCTGAAAAGATACCCAAAAATGTAGAAGTGACTTCAGAATTGCATAACAGGTTGAGATTGAAACAGTTTGGAGAGCTCAGAAGAAGACAGGAAAATGTGGGAAAGTTTGGAACTTCCTAGAGACTTGTGAAATGGCTTTGCCCAAGATGCTGATAGCAATATGAACAATAAGGCCCAGGCTGAGGTGGTCTCAGATGGAGATGAGGAACTTGTTGGGAACTGGAGTAAACGTGACTATTGCTATGTTTTAGCAAGGAGACTGGTGACATTTTGCCCCTGCCTTAGATATTTGTGGAACTTTGAACTTAAGAGAGATGATTTAAGGTATCTGGTGGAAGACATTTCTAAGCAGCAAAGCATTCAAGAGGTGACTTGGGTGCTGTTAAAGGCACTCAGTTTTAAAAGGGAAGCAGAGCATAAAAGTTTGGAAAAATTTGCAGCCTGAAAATGCAATAGAAAGAAAATCCCATTTCACATAAAGTAGTGAAATTCAAACCAGCTGCAGAAATTTATATAAGTAATGTGGAGCCAACTATTAATCCTCAATACCATGGGGAAAACGTCTCCAGGGAACGTCAGAGGTCTTCCTGGCAGTCCCATCACAGGCTCACAGGCCTAGGAAGAAAGAGTGGTTTTTTTGCCTGGGCCTGGGGTACCCATGCTGTGTGCAGCCTAGGGACTTGGTGCCCCACATCACGGCCACTCCAGCTGTGGTTGAAAGGAGCCAACATAGAGTGTGAACCCTGGCTTCAAAGGGTACAATCCCCAAGCCTTGGCAGCTTCCACGTGGTGTTGAGCCTGTGAGTGCATAGAAGTCAAGAATTGGGGTTTGGGAACCTCCCCCTAGATTGCAGAAGATGTATGGAAATGCCAGGATGCCCAGGCTGGTTTGCCACATGGGCAGAGCTTTCATGGAGAACCTCTGCTAGGGCAGTGCAGAAAGAAATGTGGATTTGGAACTGCCACACAGTCTTTACTGGGGCACCACCTAGTGGAACTGTGAGAAGAGGGCCACTGTCCTCTAGACCCCAGAATGGTAGATCCACTGACAGCTTGCATTGTGTGCCTGGAAAAGTCACAGACACTCAACACCAGGCTGTGAAAGCAGCCGGGAGGGAGGTTGTACCCTGCAGAGCCATGGAGCAGAATTGCCCAAGACCATGGGAACCCACGTTTTGCATCAATGTGACCTGGATCCAAGACATGGAGTCAAAGGAGATCATGTTGGAGCTTTAAGATTTGGCTTCCCTGCTGGATATGGTACTTGCATGGGGCTTGTAGCCACTTTGTTTTGGCCAATTTCCCATTTGGAATGGGTGTATTTACCCGATGTCTGTACCCCCATTGTACCTAGGAAGTAACTAAGTTGCTTTTGATTTTACAGGCTCGTTGGTGGAAGGGTCTTGACTTGTCTCAGATAAGATGTTGGACTATGGACTTTCAAGTTAATACTGAAATGAGTTATGACTTTGGGGACTGTTGGAAAGGCGTGATTGGTTTTGAAATTTGAGGACATGAGATTTGGGAGGGGCCGGGGTGGAGTGATATGGTTTGGTTATGTCCCCACCCAAATCTTACTTTGATTTATATCTCCCACAATTCCCACATGTCATGGGAGGAACCTGGTGAAAGGTGATTGAATTATGGGGATGGGTCTTTCCTGCATTGTTCTTGTGATAGTAAATGAGTCTCACAAGATCTGATGGTTTTAAAAAGGGGAGTTTCCCTGCACAAGATCTCTTCTCTTGTCTCTGCCACATGAGACATGCCTTTCACATTCTGCCATGATTGTGAGGCCTTCCCAGCCAGGTGCAACTGTAAGCCCAGTAATTCTCTTTCTTTTGTAAATTTCCCAGGCTTGGGTATGTTTTTATCAGCAGCACGAAAACTGACTAGTACATTCTCCAACACCTTACTACCACATCAACAATTCTTTTGCAGAGGATTATAACAAAATGAACTGAAAATGTAAGACTTTAATAAACATTTCTTAGGGAAACTCAGAAATAACAGAGGAGACAAAAATAAGGATGCCAGAGGAAATTGAAGCCTCAGCCACCAACTGCTATAGCAAACAATGAACACAATGTAAATACTAGCCAGATAAACATAAATCCTCATACTATGGGCCTATTTACCTCCATTTCTATTACCTAATACATCATTTCTAGCTCTCAACAAAAAGTTGCAAGACATACTAAAAGACATTGAAAATAATCTCAAGAGATAAAACAAGTTAAAGAAAAGAAAAGAATAGCAGAGATGTAGAACTTATCAGATTAAGAATTTAAATAACTGTAATTAATATGCTTATTGCGGCAAAGAAAAAAGTGGGCAACATAGAAGAATATATGGGCAATAAAAGCAGAGAGAAAAAACTCTAGAAGAAAAGCAGAAATGAATGCTAGAAGTCAAAAACACTAAAACAAATAAAGAACACCATTGATGGACTTACTAAGGGAAGAATCAATGAACATAAAGGTATAGCAATAAAAACTTTTGAAATTGAAATATATGATTCTAAGTTGAATATTAGTTTCCAAAACTATTGTTGAATTTTCCTTCCCCATCGTATTATGCCAATTTTTATTTCATTAATTTTGAGGGTCTTTTAATAGGTGCATATACGTTTATGAGTGTTTAAGTTTTCCTGATAGATTTACCCCTTTATCATTAAAAAGTTTCCTTTTTTATTTAGCAATATTTTATTTAATATCTATTTATACCAATTGTACTAAAGCCTGTCTAGTTTTCTTTGGTTAGCATAGTACATTATTTTTCATTAACGTACATTCAACTTATTTGTATATTTGAGTTAATGTGTGTCCCCATACACAGCAAGTTTGAATCTGCTTCTAGAATGAAGTGTTATATTCATTTATATTTAATGTAATTAATACTAATGTAGGCTCTATAATGGCCATTTTATTACTTGTTTTTTACTTTTTTTATACCTTTTGTTGTTTTTTCCTCTATTGCTGCCTTTTATGTTGTTGAAAAGAGGTTGTCTAGTATACCATTTTAATCCACTTTTTATTTATTTTACTATATTTCAAACTGTTTTTGTTTTTGCCCTATTAAATTAACATCTTAATTTCAAATAACGTCATTTGTATTATTAATGCCAACTTAATTTCAATAGTATACGATAAAATCTTGTCTTAATATAGGTTCATACCCACTTCCCCACTTTGCTGTATTATTTATGTATGTCATCTCTTTATTCATTATAATCCATTAACACACATATATAACTATTTTATTAAGTTTAAATTTTTAAAATCAAACAATGATGAAAAATGAAACAAACTAAATTATATATAATGTTTTATATTTGTCTATGTAGTTACTGGTATCTTTACTGGTACCATTTATTTCTTTGTGTTGATTAGAGTTACTCTCCACTATAATTATATTTCAGCCTAAAGGACTCTTTTCAAATAGTTTTTATATAATGGTTTTACTGGTGATAAATTCTTTTCATTTTTTTATTTTCTGGAAATGTCATTTTTGAAGGCTTGTTTCACTGGATATATAATTATTGGTTGACAATAGTTTTTGTGAGCACATTGTTTCTTCTATCTTCCATAGTTTCTGATAAGAAGTCAGCTGTTAATCTTACTGAAGGCATTTTGTGTTTGATGAATCATGTTTCTGTTGTTGCTTTCAGTACTTCTTCTTTGTCTTTGAATAGCAGGAGTTTAAGATGTATCTAGGTTGAATCTCTGTTTATCCGACTAAACTTATCAAATATTCACATTAATGTTTTACATCACATTTGAGAATTTGGGGTCATTAATTTTATGTACTTTCCCCCATTTCTCTCTAACTTATTCTTCTGGATCTCCTGTTACGCATGTTTGTATGCTTGATGACATCCCACAGGATTCTGAGGTTGTCTTCATTTTCCTTCATTCCTTTTGCTTCCTGTTTCTCAGACAAGAATTCAGTCTGTTCCTCAGACTGAATAGTCTGAAGTGACCTATTTTCAAATTTTCTGTTTATTTATTTTTTCAGGTCATATCTTCTCTTGAAATCTTCTAGTGATTTTTTTATTGCTAATATTGTACCTTTAATCTCCAGCATTTCACTTTGGCTATTTTATTTTAATATAATTTCAATCTGTATATTTATTTTCTCTGATAGGTCACACGTTCATATTTTCTTTTAATTTTGTCAACTTTTTTCTTTTAGTTCTTTGAAAAAATGCATATGCTGGTTAAAATTTTCTTCTAGTAACTTCAGTGTTGGAGAATCATCAGGAATAGTTTATTTTTGCTTATTTTTTTTCTATTTATTCAGTGTACTTTTTGGTATGTTTTATATTTTTTTGTTAAGTGTGACAACTGTGAAAATCAGATTTCTTCCTCAGTGTCTATTGTTCTTATATCTATGTATTAAGTTAATAACGGTCCTGGACTGATTCTGTAAAGTCTGTATGCTTTGTCATGTATGGCCATTGAAGTCTTTGCTTGGTAAGTTTAGTGGTCAGCTAATTATTAAATTATTGTATTGAAGTTTTGTACCACAGTTTGCTGGGAAGCTTTCTGTGTATTGGGGCATATCTTCAACACTATGCAGTAATTTACATAGCTTCATTAGTCTTCACTTCTTTCTTGTATAGAGCCTCAAGATTATCCATAGGTGAGAGATAAAAACCTTCTCGAGTTTTTCCTAGGCATGAGCACAGCGCTCTATATATCTCTGGCCTTCCGGATTTTTTTTTTTTTTTTCACTAGCAGAGCTTTTTAAAACTCCCTGTAGTCATTTTATTTTCCAGATTTTTAGCTTAAGTTTATTGTCTAGCTTCTTGTTTGACCCAACTCACTCATAAATTCAAGTAGCTAAAATGTTAAATAGTTGCTACTGGTAATTTTAAACAAATACACTGGGGATAAGACTTTCCTCTGTGAGTTAGCTCTGATTTAGGATAAATAAAACAAACTTTCTGAATGGTATTTTTCCAGTGAGCTCCCAGAAAGGTCAGTGACAATTCTCTGGGGATGACAATTTTTTTTTAGTAAAAGGAACTCATCAAACTCATTCTGACCCATCCTATGAGTGTCAGATTACTGGTTTTTACAGATTATATGGTTCTGAGGCTACTGGTTTTCCAGGTAACCTCAAACCTGGAGTGAGGGGCATGGAAGTAAGACAAATTAAGACATTGCAAAACTTATTGTTCTTACTGAGATTTAGTCGGTGTTTTCTTGAATAAGGGCTTCTGAAAGTTTTGTGAGCCTTAAGTTAATATCCAGAGTTCTGGAAAAGCGGATTTTTATAAATTTTGCCAGTGCTCTCATTGCTATTATGGTGGAGTAGGTTTTTGGCAGTCTTTGCTCCACTAATCGGGGTGTGTTTCTCCTATTAATAGATTCTAATTGACAAAAAATCCAGAATTAAATAGTACATTTAGTGTGTATTAAGTGAAAATTAAGTGGCTGTGGCCCATAGCAGAGTCTTTTATATATTCATGTGCAATGAGACTCTCTATGTAAGGAATAGTATAAGGAAATCTGCTCCAAATTATTTGATTACTAGTACCTTTTATTAGATGAGTTTTATTTGTTGGTTTGTTGTTTTGGCTTTGTTTCATTTCGTTTTAAATGGGACATACTTCTCAAAATGTACTTTGAGAAATGATGGGATAGGTAAATTTGGGCTAGTCACACTAGATATTTATAGCCAGATTAGCAAAAAGTCACCATATAATCAAAGGGAAATTTCAGCCACCCTGTCAACAGGCCGTGTATCTTCTATATGGCAAGTAGAAGTTTCCTGCCTTTGCACAAGAGGATGATTTTATGTAATGGAGAGTCTGATTTTCTTCTCAGCTCATCTCCTAGGGGTATGGTAGGTTGTTAAACATTAAATCTCACAATAATTGGAAAGCTTTATATAATCACACCAACTAATTGGCATGATGATTAAATCACTAAACTCACTAATATTGTAATAAATTACAAACGCCTTTAAAGAGGTTTTAAATCTCATAAAAAAGATGGAGGTAATAAGCATTCAAAGAGTTATTTATGTTGCCAAAGGATAATTAGAGCATGTTAATAATCTATCCTCTGATCAATGCTAATATTTGTAGAACACCTACTATGTGACAAACATTAGGCTAGCAGGACCAGCTAAATAATTTAAGGGGTAAAAATTTAAAATGTGAACTCTTGCTCAAAATTATCAAAAATTTCAAGACAGCAGCATCAGAGCTTCAAACTCAAGTGGAGTCCTTCTAAGCATGGTCCCAGATATAAGGCAGTGATTGGGCAAAATGCCTGATATGTACCTGGCATAAGACAGGCATTTGGAAAGGTGTTTTCACAAGTTATTGCACCATTTACTTCACACAGTGACCCTATTATCAAGGTACAATTATTATCAATCTCAAAATACAAATGAGTTGACTGAGGCTTATGAAGAATAAATTACATGAAATATGAACAGCCTAATTCTAAGGTTTTTAGCAACAAACCGCTAGATGATATTCTCCTTGGCCAGAGTCAGGAGGTCAAACTTGTATTTCTGGCTCTGCCAAGGACTCAAGTTGGGGACTTTGGACAAACCACTGACCCTTATTTGTGTATTCTTTTCTTGTTTCACATTGAATAGATGATGCTCAGATCCTATCCACTTCTAACAGGCTCTGCTTCTATGAAAGCTAAGGAAGTAAGATAGGGAGCCAAACAATATCCCAAATTTTCTTAAAGCGTGTTTTATTTTTTTTCCTGTGGTTACCCCAGTTGAAATAGAACCATTTCATACAACCAAGCACAGATGCATTGTTTTTATATCTGAGTCTTTACTCTGTACAATAGGTGTAGATTTGATCTTGCAGGAGTTTATCCTGTGTACTAATTCCTCAGAATATTATTATATATTACTTATTAAAAGGTTTCCAGCATTAATCTTTTCCAGGTTCTATTTAAGTTAATTAAAGTGTATATATCAAGATTTCTCATTATATTTAAAATGTGCATGCTCATTATGGCTCTTCAAGAAGGAAACTAGTATATGCACTGATTCATAAAGTTATTTAACACAAGAAAGCTATTTTTAAAGTGTTTCACTGGGAGATTTTTATTCAGAGCCCTCAGTTCTGTTGGTAACCGTCAGCTTGCTTTACCAAAAAGTACCAGCTACCAACACATACATTCCAGTAACCTTCCTCAGTAGACCACAAGTATTATCTGCTAAGGAAAGGTATCCATCCAAGAAAAGCTGTGTTTTTATTAATGGTAGGGCCTGCCTGTTCTTTCAACTTCTATCCTCTCTTATGGGTTTAGTAGGTTGTTAACACTAAACTTCTTAGAAATAGGCAAGCTTTCTCTAGTCATCCCAACTAAATAAGAGGAGCCATTGAGTCACTCTATATTGTCTCACTTTCAGCTACAGAAAACAACAAAAAAAATCTTGGCTGGCAGTACAAATTTACTGACCCAAGTAATGGAAGAGACTAATTCTGGTTCACTTCATGTGGTTAAATTGAGGGGTCATATGTTATTGCCAAGTGTCAGCGTCTCCACCTTCAAACTCCAAGTTGACTCAGTCTCAGATCTATGTGACGGCAAAATGTCTGTATGTTCTTTAGGCCTACATAATCCCCATTTCATATCCAGTGGCAAAGACGTCTATTTTCTCAGTAATTCAAACAAGAGTCTCAATAATAGCTCTGACTGGATCTGAACCAACTGTTATGGACAGGAAAATAGAAGGATGAGCCTAAATTATGTGCCTATGATTACACACACTCCAGGGACTAGGGTGTGTCTGAAGTCATCTAGACTGAAAAAGCATGAAAAGGTAGGTCAGATGCCTCTACAGATAACAATTAGGGTAGTCTTACTCAGAAAAAAATGACCAGAAACCAAGAGGCAGATACAACAACTATCCATCTCCCTTACGCCCTTCCTCCCTCTGACGAGCTAGGCCTCATCATCTTCATCTGTTGAATTCGACCAAACCTTCCAGGTCTGTCTAAAATGCCATTTCTTCATCTATGAAGCTTATCTTGACCCCTTCACTCTTCTCTTCCCTAAATTAGATGTCTTCCTCAAGTTAGGCCCAATTAAATATTTAACTTTATTCTGTGGCTTTGTACAATATGCTTGTTTTATAGCTCTTTTTTTCATTTCTTTCAGATTCTCCAAAAGGATGTAAAACTAAAGCAGAAACCGTGTTTCAGTCATCTTTGAAGGCTTTGCAGATCTATATCAGCAACTCACAATTAGCAGATACATTGTAAATACCAGGTCAATTAGATTCCCTCAGTGACACTATGATTAAAAGATAGCAATTGTGCTTCCATTATACATATATATATATATTCATATATTTATATTTTATTTGCCTGAGAATCTTATATAGATTTATATAACTAATCCAAGGTGTAGTGTAATAAACAGTTATTTACCTACCCTAAAGCCAGTCTGGGTGTTAACTCATTCACATGTGACTTAGGGAACACATATTGCTGACATTAACTTAAGCCATTTGTTTTTTGTTTGTTTGTTTGTTTGTTTCCTTTTCTTTCTCTTTTTTCTTTCTACTTGTGACTGGTTTTAGGCTACCCATGTGACTGATGAAAAGAGTGTGAGGGTAGATCTTCTGGTGGAGTCTCTGGTAAAATGCCTTTCCTCTTAAAAAGAAACACATGAGAAAAGACAGTTCCACACCTTGGTGAGATGTTGTCATATGAGTATGACACTTGGAGCTGTAGTACATAATTTCTGATCATGAGGGAGGCTAGCTGGATGTATAAGACAAACACAATGAGGCTGAAAAGGCGTAGATGGAAAGAGCACATGCTGGGATGCTGTTGCTAAGCTTCTGCTTAATGATCCTTGAACTGGTAAACTTCACATGATAAAGGTGTTCATTGTTTAAGCCAGTTGACATTGGGTTTTCTGACGTTAGTAGTGCAAAGCATCCTTATGAATGACCACAGAGTTAGTTTAAAAATGTGGATTTTTTTACATTTAAACTTTTATTTGTGATTGATGAATCATAATTGTATTTGTGGGGTACAATGTGATGTTTTCATACATGTACACATTGTGGTACGAATCATATCAAGCTAACATAACATATCCATCTCCTCATATATTTATTATTTTCTTGTAGTGAGAATACTTACAATCTATCTTTTTAGCAATGTTGAAATACACATTATTATTAACTATGGCTAATAATAATAATCATCATACTATGCAATAGATTTTGAGAACTTACTCCTCCTGTCTAACTGAAACTTTGTATTCTTTGGTCAAAATTTTTCCATTCCCCGTTCCACCTCCTCACTTCCTGTCAAACCCAAGCCTCCAGTAACCAGCATTCTATTCTCTGCTTTTATATTTTTAGGTTCTACACATAAGTGAGATCATGCAATATTTGTCTTTGTGTGCCTGCTTTATTTTCATTTAATATAATGTCCTTTAGGTTCATGCAAGTTCTTGCAAATGACAACATTTTCTACTTTCTAAAGGCGAGTGGTATTCTATTATGTACATAAGCAATTTTTTTATCAATTTATCTGTTCATAGACACTTCAGTTTATTCCATTTGTTGCCTATTGTTAATAATGCTCCAATGAACACAGAAGTGCACATATTGCTTCAACATACTGATTTAAATTTTTTTGGATATATACCCAGAAGTGAGATTGCTAGATCATATGATAATTCTAACTCTATTTTTAGTTTTGAGAAACCTCTGTACTGTTTTCCATAATGGCTGTACTAATTTTCATTCCTGCCAACAGTGTACAAGGGTTATCTTTTCTCCACTTCCTTGAAACACTTGTTACCTTTTTTTTTGGATAATAACCATTCTAATGTGGGTTTCTTGACTCTCAGCCCAGAGATTTTCCCAAGAGATGTTTACATTTAGTGAGAAAGAAGAACTTTGCCTAAAACATTGAAACAGTGGGACTTGTGAATTTGGCCTGAACCAATGGAGAACCCTGGTCATCTGGACAGCATCTTATGGACTTTAATGCTTAGGAAAGGAAATGTTGAAGTCTTTAGATATTATTTGAGCAATAGAGCAGCATTCAAGACATAGTTTCCATCCCTAAGTATTTTCATTCTTACCATAAGCTTGAGAACTTAGCTGTCCAGGCTCTAATGCATGTCATGGCAGATTTTTCTGTTTCTTATATGAGCAGTGCTGAGTAAGAGGTAGCTAGTAGGCATTTAGTCAGTCATTTGATATATACAAATTGATTGACTGATTGTGTGACTCCATGGAAAGTAAATCCCAAGAAACATAGAAGGAGAAGGAAAAATGCAAGAGCAAACAAAAAAAAATTGGTCTACTCCATTTCTTTGATGAAAATGTTGTCCTAATTTTTACTTTGCAATGCTATCAGGCCTAGTCTCAGAAATTGGCAGTGTCTTGCACTTAGAGTGCTGGGTTCCCACATAGATGAATGGGGAACAGCTCTTCAATTACAAGACTGGAGGTGTTCCATGTAACTCTCTAAATTATCATATTAACATGGTGAATATTGTGTGTGTGTGTGTGTGTGTGTGTGTGTGTGTGTACCATGAACAGATTTTTAAATCCAGAAGCAGAGGAGGTAATTGGAAGAGTCATGTAGCTGAATGACAATACTTCCTTATGCAGGTTTTAGTTCCCTGGAGATGAGGTGTGTTTCATAAACATAGCATAGAATTCAACTGACACATTTGCCTAGGAATTTGTGGTGCCATTAAAACAAAACAAAAAAAAAATCATCACTGTCTTCTCTTTTGGCATAATTTATTTTTTCCTGTTTTAGAATGATAAACCACAGTAGAATCCACCCTGACCTCTAATAGAGATGGGTAGATGAGACTCAGTGTTTTATTTCCTGGGAGAATGATATAGCTATGAAATAAGTATTTTCTTATTTTTCTTGAGAGTTGATTAAGATCTTTTCAAATGATATTACTTAATGAACTCTATCTTTTCATTGCTTTTGATATGTTTGCAATTAATTTACTCATCAAATATTTATTTATTTAACAACTGCAGTAGTCAAATACTCCTATTGCGTAGTTGTATTAGTCACTTTTCACACTGCTATAAAGAAATACCTGAGACTAACTAATTTGTAAAGGAAAGAGGTTTAATTGACTCATGGTTCTGCGTGGCTGGAGAGGCCTGAGGAAACTTACAATCGTGGTGGAAAGGGAAGCAAATACGTCCTTCTTGACAAGGTAGCAGGAGAAAGAAGTGCAGAGCAAAGTGGGAGGAACCCCTTATAAAACTATCAGATCTCCTCAGAACTCACTCACTATCATAAGGACAGAATAGGAGAACCGCCTTGGTGATCCAGTCAACTCCCACGAGGTCCCTCCACAACGTGTGGGGATTATAATTCAAGACGAGATTTGGGTGGGGACACAGAGCCAGACCGTATCAGTGGTGTATTCGTTTCTTGCCATTGCTATAACAAATTGCCATAAACTTAATGGCTTAAAATAAGACAAATTAATTTTATTATACTTCCAGATTAGAAGTCTGACATGAGTTTTACCAGTGTAAAGTCAAGGTTTCGGTAAGGTCCGTTCCTTTTGGGGGCTTCGGGAAGAAAGTATTTCTTGCCTTTTTACTTCAAGAGGCTGCTGGCATTTCTTGGTTTATGGCTCCATTTCTCCAATCTCTTGCTTCTGTCATTAGTCTCCTACTACTTACTCTGATCTCCTGACACCTGTTTATAAAGATGCTTATAATTATACCAGATCAAACTGGATAATCCAGAATGGTCTTCCCATGTCAAGATTTTTAATTTAATAGTATCTGCAAAATCATTTTTTTCATATAAGGTAAGTAGCATAGTTTCTGAGAATTAGAAAGTAGACACCTTTTACTTAAATATAAAACCCCAAACTGTAAAAACCTTAGAAGAAAACCTAGGCAGTACCATTCAGGACATAGACATGGGCCAAGGCTTCATGACAAAGACACCAAAATCAATTGCAACAAAAGCCAAAATTGACTAATGGGATCTAATTAAACAAAATAACTTCTGCACAGCAAAAGAAATTATCATCAGAGTGAACAGGCAACCTACAGAATGGGAGAAAATTTTTGCAATCTACCCATCTGACTAAGGTCTAATTTCCAGAATTTATAAGGAACTTAAACATATTTACAAGAAAAAAAGACCCCATCAAAAAGTGGGCAAAGGATATGAACACACACTTCTCAAAAGAAGATATTTATGTGTTCAACAAATGTATTTTTAAAAGCTCAACATCACTGATCATTAGAGAAATGCGAATCAAAACCATAATGAGATACCATCTCATGCCAGTCAGAATGGCGATTATTAAAAAGTCAAGAAACAGCAGATGCTAGTGAGGCTGTGGAGAAATAGGAACAATTTTACATCGTTGGTGGAAATGTAAATTAGTCCAACCATTGTGGAAGACAGTGTGGCGATTCCTCAGGGATCCAGAACCAGAAATACCGTTTGACCAAGCAATCCCATTACTGGGTATATACCCAAAGGAATATAAATAATTCTATAATAAACATACATGCATATGTATGTTTATTACAGCACTATTCACAATAGCAAAGACACGGAAACAACCCAAATGCCCATCAATGATAGGCTGGATATGTGTCCTGTAATATACACCTTGGAATACTATGCAACCACAAAAAGGTATGAGATCATGTCCTTTGTGGGGACATGGATGAAGCTGGAAGCCATTATCTTCAGTGAGCTAACACAGGAACAGAAAACCAAACACGGCATATTTTCACTCATAAGTGATAGTTGAACGTTGCGAATACATGAACACAGGGGAGAGAACAACACACACCAGGGCCTATCGGCAGGGGATGGGGATGGCGAGGGGAGGGAGAGCATCAGGACAAATAGCTAATGCATGTGGAGATTAGAACCTAGGTGACCAGTTGATAGGTGCAGCAAACCACCATGGCACACGTATACCTATGTAGCAAACCTGCACGTTCTGCACATGCATCCCAGAACTTAAAGTAAAAAAAAAAGAAAGTAGACATCTATTTTTATGGAGAGTGGTGTTATTCAACCAACCCTAACAGAAAGAAAGAGATAGTTTCTTTAGCATTATATAGTCTAGTTAGGAAAAGTAATATGTTTAATTAAAATGCCTTGTAAAAATAAATGCCAGCGGCGATATACCAAGAAAATTTGAGGTCAGGAGAGAGAATGTTCAAATCCAGCTGAGGGCACAAGGAAGGTTTCCTGAAGGAGATGGTTGAAGTTGAAGTAGAATTTAAAGGATAGGATGGTTGGGGGCTGTGGTAATGAAAGCTGGCATGTTTTGAGTACTCCCTAAGAGGCAGGACACTTTTGATAAGTGCTTTCTGATTTAATTTTCACAAATGTATTATAAGGTAGGGACTACTTTTCCTATTACAACAAATGGCTAAAAGGAGATCAAAATGAAGTAAATTACCTGCCCCAAATCACATAACTTATGAGAAGAAAGCTCTGTTACAGGACCTACCAAGCTGAAGTAATAGAAGAACCGTAAGAGCAGGGGTGGTAATATGGAGAGGCCATAGGAACAACAGGGGCTCAATCTGACTTTCAAAGAAATGGGTGCACTGTAGGGTGGGGTGGGCACAGACATGAGAAATGATGCAGAACACAGCTCTTAGCTATAAGAGCTAAGAAGCATGGGTTTCACTCTGCAGCAGTGGAGAATAATGAGCAGAGTTTGACTCAAGGTGTCCTCTTAGATTGGGTTCCCCAGAAACAGGTCCAAAGACAAGGACCTGAATGCAATTATTCTCTTTGGAAATAAATAAACTAGAAAAATGAGAAAAACAGACAGGGAAAAGAAGGAAAATATTTATTAAAAAAAGAAGAAATATATTAAGAAGCAAAAAGAATGGATATTATTGATCAGGCTTATTTGGCAAGCAAAGAGTGCATGTGCCTTCTTGACCCTCTGCACAGAAGGTTATTAACCACTGTGGCAAATAATCTAATCTACTCTCTTGTCTAGCATTTGTATCTTGGCAAGCACTATGCTGAGATATAAAAAGACACACAGGGGTTTGGGAGGAGAGAGAGAGAGAAGAAAGAGAAAGAAATTAGAAAAAAAGATGTCTCAGAAACATAACCTCTCTATCATATCCCCAGAAATGAATCAAAACTCTATGTTATAAGGCTTTTTTTTCCTCCCAAGCCACCTAATTACAGGAAATATAAAAGACTTGTGGTTGAACTTCACACTGTATGAAGAGTCAGCTAGAGAGGTAGATGCACAGTGGTATATGGTATATAGAAAGGGGTTTTACTTCCTGCACCCCTGTATGCACCACAGTGAGCACCATCATAGAAATCTCAAGACCCTGTCCTGGCAGGGAGGTTGGCTTGTATGACAATGGGAAATGCAGAGGCAGGAAACATGAATAAAGCATTTGGCCTCAAACTCTTAACAATATCTGCCTTTCATCTTTCCCATTATTTTAAAAAAGCAACTTCTAAGAGTGGGTGGAAGAATTCATGTTACTAAGCCACAGAATCTCTAGCAAATGGGTCAAAGCATCTTCATTTTACAAGGAAGTATAATAGCAATCCTTTTACTAAACTTTAGGAGAGTAATCAGAAAGAAACTGAACCAAATATTGGCAATACTCACATAGCCTAAGTACAGCAATAGGAAGCTGACAACATAACTTTTATCTATGTGACCATTAAAATGATGTTGTGAATCAATATAGACATGAAAAGATACACTCTTATTAATTGAGAAAAATAAGTTAGAAAACAGCCTCATGGTATCTCAACTTTGTTTTTAAATTTTCTGTACAAATAAATAGATAAATGCTGTTAGAAAAGACAACAAAATGTGAACAGTGGTGTATTTGCTGGGATAGTGTACATATGATTCCTACTTTTTTCTTTTTGATTTTCTATATTTTCTATTCCTTTTTCTTTAACAGTTAACAGGGACTTCATTTGTCATAAAAAATGATACCAATAAATACATTTTGAAAGAGTGCTTGCGGCCGGGCGCGGTGGCTCACGCCTATAATCCCAGCACTTTGGGAGGCCGAGGCGGGCGGATCACAAGGTCAGGAGATCGAGACCACGGTGAAACCCCGTCTCTACTAAAAATACAAAAAATTAGCCGGGCGCAGTGGCGGGCGCCTGTAGTCCCAGCTACTCAGGAGGCTGAGGCAGGAGAATGGCGTGAACCCGTGAGGCGGAGCTTGGAGTGAGCCGAGATCCGGCCACTGCACTCCAGCCTGGGCGACAGAGCGAGACTCCGTCTCAAAAAAAAAAAAAAAAAAAAAAAAAAGAAAGAGTGCTTTATATTTCTATATTCTCACCAGACCTCACAGCAAATGCTGCAAATATTTTAATAGAGCTGTCGCAGGGATGTCCCTGGGGGTTTAAGAAAACAAACAAAAGTTCCAGAGCAGAGAAGCATGAACATGAAAGCATGTGAGAAGCAAAGAAGTTATTGCTGCTTTCCCAGCTCTGATGTGTGGTTTCTCAGTGAGATAATTATAACAATGAAGTTTTTAAAAATGGTACAATTATATTTAATTAGTTCCAGTTGCTGTTGGCTATTTTAATCCTCACCTCTGAATACTATTAGAAGTCAGATTGAATCTTGTGTTATAACCTGCATGAAATAGATTTTTTTGTTCACTCGCACCTTTTGTTTTCATTTCATTTGTTTACTTTCCTTTATTTTTGGCAAACACCACCATGGTAATAGATTAGATTACTGTTAAACCTATTATATGACATATTATTTTAGCAGTGCCTGTAAGACACTAATAAAGAGAAAATGAAACAGTATTGGCATGATTAAGTGAAAACTATTAATAAAAGAAAGAGTTCATCATAGTCATTGGGTCTGAATGTATTATAAAGAAGCACAGCGCGTTAGGGGATGGCAAAATTGTGTTACAAAGTCATTCAAATTCTATATGGATTTTGTTAGTGAGTAATTAGTTTTTAAAACCATGGATACTGACAAAAATAAAGGAGTAGATGATGGGAAGCAGATGGATCATTTAATTTATTTCTCAATTACAGTTGACATGTTGGGCACAGAAATCTGCAAGTCATCTATTTCTTTATGGTCCATTTTGCAGCTGTGTTTATTGTCATAATAAATAAATACATTATCTCATTAATGGAGCAATGAATTTTTTTTCCAAAAAACACACTCACACCCAATGTCCATGCTGCAAAGAGAATACAAAAAGGGGAGAATGTTCACCCAACTGATGCAGCAGAATAGGGTCCGTGTGGGGTAGATACTTTGGGAAATGAGAGTCGGTCACAACAAAACATAACCTGTTAGTTTTTAGATATGATCTATTGGTGATTGAGACAGTTTCCCTCCCAGAGAGCCACACTAGCAAATACAGTCACACTTGGAAATCCATGTACATTTCCTAGTTAATGTATATTGCATTTCAGATGCAGATGGGTGATAAAAGTTTATTACACTCCATTTTAGGTTCTCTCTTTCACTAGAAATGCCAGAAAGACTTGGGGAAATATCAGAGCTAACCTCTGATGTTGTATTCAAAGTTGTAAAAGCAACATACATTGGATTAGGAGCAGAGTGGTCCTTTATTCTCAAGTGAACAGATGGACTTTTATATATTAACAGCTTCCCCACAAAAGTAGTGTGGTTGGTGGTGAAATTGGGGGTAGCGTATTGCTGAATATTAGGTCTAACCAAGAAGCATATAAGTATTGATCACCTGTTATTTCTTCACAACTCATCTGGTTTATGAGTTCCCAATGTTCTCAAGGATTTATAGAACTTGACATGCTACTTGGAAACATACTCCCTAGCTTGGTTTGACCCTATAATCCATATATTAACCCCATTTACTAAATCACTGGGCCATGTTTATGCAATAGCTATATTCATGAAAATTTTATGCAAACTGAATTTTAGGAATGTTGGAAGTAGGCTACAGATTCACCCAGATCTACATTTTAAAATCTCAGTTGTGCACATTTTAGTTTGATGAGTTTTTATTATTAACCTAATCTCTCTGAGTCTTAGATTCTTTATCTGAAGCATCGGGATGATGAGAATATCTATTTCATTGAATTGTGAAATTAGATGAAGTAATTTCTGTGAAAGCTGAGGAAAATGCCTGGTACAGACTTGTGCTAAAATTATTTTATATTACCAGAAATATGGCTACATTATTACATATTCACATAACATATTGCTATAATCTTTAATATATAGTAAAAAGCATCAAATACTCTTGTAAAGAGAAAATATATATTATATATATTGGGTATCAGCTTCCTCAGTGGTATAAGCTTAGGGAGTTGGGGTGGGGATTTTCTTAAAGCAGACTTTTTTACACTAGGTTAAGACATGGAAAAATGACTTAAGTTGCAATAATTCATGCTACTTAAATAAGTGATGACTTCAAATCCTTTGTATCTCCATTTTAGGCTGGGGTGGGGTGCTATACAAACATTCACGTTTCAGAAAGGTGGCCAGTGGTTGGAGTAGTGTAAAACCTTTCGTTTGATGATAGATTCTGAGGCCATTCAAGAGGTAAAAGTAAATCTAGAAAATGTGGTTTGGATATAGCATATTAGAATGTCTGGAACTTTGTGTTCATAATTTCTAAAGCTCACAGTCTATTCTGAACAGAGGGATCCTTACTGACACATCCAACAACACACAGATGCACATACACACACAGAAATCCAGAATTTGGGGGTATGATTTCAAGGATCTGGTGATGCACAGCTGCAGTGGTCTTGCCTGACAATACTCCCTGATTAGCTTCTGGTGGTGAGTCTAGAACAAAGAAGGATGCTGACTAGAGAAGAAAATGAGAAATTAGCAAAGAAGAGAAGACTGGGCCTGGACACTGAGTTGTAGAGTGCTAAAAAGTCCTTCGGGAGGAAAAGTGTCTAATAAAGACTGAGACGTTGATTACTGTATGATTTCCACATGTGATATTTTGTTCATGATCTCTAAGTCTTCACTGATGTAAAATGAGTGAATTAAGTATGCAGTTGGGGCATTGACAGGTAAAGCATTAAAGGACAAAGCGTTGTTCTGGATCAGAATCCAAGAAAGAAGAAAAAATTACCAGCCCCACAAAGCAGGGGAAATCAAGTAGCTAAAGCCCATATGGAAATTCACAGAAATCTTATGGTAGAGCTGTGGACTCCCAAAGGCCATGAAATTATGTGTGTCCTACATTCAAGGCAATCTTGCCTAGAACTTAAGGGTCAGTAGCTCTGACAACCATCTGGTCTACAGATACAATTTTTGAGACATTTATCATTGAGAGCTTATTGCCTACACATGCCTTGTGGTTAAAAGCACGAACTCTCCACACAGTGATGGGGAAGAAGCCTTGTTCGGTTCTAAAGGTCCCCAGGGAAAAGTAGCCATAGGTGCTATGCCTCTGTGGAGACAACTTTACAAAAGGTGTTTCTTTCACTAAATGAGGAACAAAGAAAATGCAGTTTACTCCATGTCTCTTCAGAAGCACAGCCTGTCAAAGCTCTGGGCTCTCCATCCTTGTGAAGCTCAATTTTCCTGAGTTTACAGCTCAACTTACTGGTGAGCAAACTCAATCTCTCTCTCCATCTCTGCTCGGTGGGGGCGTTGCATGAATAATGGTGACAGCTATAGACAGGCAGTCCTGGAGAACAATTGTGAGAAAGCAGGGGTGGTTGGCAGTGGTTTTCAGGAGTGTGAAGGGATGTGTGGGTTTCTTTAAGATGCTAATTCCATGAGTCTCAGTAGGCTGCACTTGGAAGGGTAAATGGGGAAACAGTCAAAAGAGTTTTAATTTCAGGCTTTGGTCACAATTGCAGTAGAAAATTGATGACAGGTGGTTGCAGCTTCCCTGCCGTGATTTTAAACTCATTAAAAAAATTATATAACTTGACCATCAGGTGGCAAAAGAGTGAGGCTGAAATAGAAAACTTCTCATTTTTAGTTCAGTGTTGACTTCTTCTACACATATTATCTATATCTCAAGTCAGAACTGGGATTGAGCATGAATTTGTGCATGTTTAAAAGACACAGTCTTGGAGAGAGTATTATAATAGAAGAATCTGGCATAGCAGTCCACGGCATTTCTGCATTATAGAACTTAACACAAAGGATCACTGAATCCCAGCAAGGTACAGGATACAATCATCATTTTTACCTAGAAATAGATCTTGAATCCTGTAGGCATTAAGTTTGGGGACCAAAGCAGAAAATTTCCTGTTCATTATCATAGTTATATACCTATTCATTTGTTCTATCCAAGGCAATTAGTTCAAGCAATCTTTTAAGTGCTATCAGTTATGGATTTTATTAGACTGTATGTAAAAGAAACGCTATTATAATGGCTTGTTCAAAAGGAGGACTAGGTAATCCTGGCTGCTCCATTTTTAATCATGCAAGGCTAGGTAATCCTGGCTGCTCAAAGAACCAGGTTCCTTCTATCTCTCTGTACCTTAGCACATGGATTTCTCTCTTATCTTGCAGAAAGACTTCTTTGCTTGCCCTATGTCAGCATTATAGGCAGAAAAAAAGAGGGAAGCAACAAGAAGTGGTAATGCTTGCATTAAAAAAGCAACACATTTCCCAAAATTTCCAACACATATTTGCTTATATTCATTGGCAAGTACTGCCATTTAAACTTTCTAGTCTTTACAAAATATATAGAAAATGAATATTTTAGTTGGAACTACGATTGACTGAAATATAATCAAAAGGGAAGAAGAACAGAAGAGATATTGGGAAGTCAGGCAGTCATACCTGCCACATCTATGATGATCTCATGCAGGTAAGCTTGTGCCATGGAGGAATCCAGGCCATGAAGCAAATAACACTAATTTATTCATACACTCATTTGCTCATTGAGCAAATGCTTATTGAGGTATTATAGTCGTGGTTTTGAAGGTACGAAAAATAGATACAATCCCCTCCTTCAAATGTCTTATCATCTAGTGAGAGGAGACAGACAGATGCTTGCCCTGCAATATGATACAGCCTGAGAGGAGAGTCATGGTGCCACTAAGGAAGCACAAAGAAAGGGCAACGGGACCCTCCAGGAAGGAAGCAAGAGAAGATTTCTTAGATGAGTTGCTTTCTAAAGACACTGATACAAATCGAATTTTCATTGGGCTAAATGAAGTAAGCCAGACACAAAAAGAAAAATATTATATGATCTCACTTATATGTAAACTCTATTTTTTAAAAAGTCAAATGATATAAAGATAGAAAATAAAACGGTGGTGATCAGGGTCAGGATAGGGTGGGAGTGAGATGGGGTGATACAGCTTCAGGGATACAAAGTAGCAAATATGTAGGATAAACAGGTGGAAAAATCAAATGTACAACATGAGAACAAGAGTTAACAGTGTATTGTGTTCAGGACTTTTGCTAAATGAGTAGATTATAGTTCCTTTTGTCACAGGGGAGAAAATAGGTAATTGTGTGAGATGTAGATATGTAGATATGTTTGTGCCACTAACGTGACTATTTTATATATATATACATATCTCATAGCATTATGTTGTATACCTTAAATATACAGTAGTCTCCCCTTATCTGTGGTTGCATTTTCCAAGGTTTCAATTACTCATAATCAACAGTGCTCTGAGAATATTAAACAGAACAGGACAGAAATAAACAATTCATACATTTTAAATTGTGTGCTGTTCTGAATAGCATGATGAAATTTCATGCCTTCTGGTTCTTTCCTGCCCAGGATGTGAATCATACCTTTGTGTAGCCTATTCATCCTGCCTCTGTTCCCCACCCATTAGTCACTTAGCAGCTGTCTCAATTATCTGATCAACTGTCATGGGATTGCAGTACTTGTGTTAGAGTAAACGTTATTTTACTTAATTTTAGCTTATCTGCAGAAGACTATCATAGGTGTGGCAGACACGGCTGACTGACTTCCCATTATCTCCTCTACTGTCCTTCCTTTTTAATAAAATTCTCATTTTATTTCAGTCAGTGATATTCCCGAAAGCGCAAAAGTAGTGTTGCTGGCAATTCGGATATGGCAAAGAGAAGCCCTAAAGCGCTCTGTCACAGGATCCTTGGGGTGTCACTTTGCCAGCCGGAAACCTCTGTGGCTGGTGGCACCTTCTGCCTAAGTGTTGCTTGTGCCCACTGGCCCCTGCTGCCCACTAGGCTTGGCAGTCTGCACTCAGTCCATGTAACTGGCCTGGATCCCATGACTACCAAGGACTAGTCAGGTGCAGAGCAGCGAGGAGTGTGCAGGTGAGCACGTGCAGGGTTCGGCCACTGTGCACAGCCAGGCACACTGGCTGCTGTGGCAGGACAGGCAGCTTTAGGCACTGGCACAGGCGCTGGCTCCATGTGATGCTGCAGCTGGAAAAGACATACTGCAAGCGGCTTTCTGCAGGCACAGGCGTCCGGGATGGGGAAATGCAGTGGCACCCAAAAGCTTCGAGATGCCAAAAACCACAGAGCCCCCAAAAGGGTGTTACATCCCTGGCTTGGGGAGCCCCTAGGTCTGGGTTCCCTGAAAAGCCACAACTCTTCTCTCCTTCTTGTCTCACACAGCGTGAGGTGGACAGGGGAGTGTTTCAGCCCTGTTTATGTTACAGCTCTTTCAGTCCCACCATTCAGCAGGTCCCAAGTTCTTGTCCCACATCCAGGAAGAAGGAGGTACACACACCTGGAGGGCAAGCTAGGCACAGAGGAGCTTCACTGAGCTGCGAAACAGCTCTCAGGAGACCTGAAGTGGTAGCTCATTTCCACAGATAGAACATCCTGAGGAGTCTCCAGCTTTGAGAGGAGAGGAGACCTGTAGTCAGTAGCCCCTTTCAGCAGACAGGTGGTCCCATGGAGGAGACAGGAAGTGGGTAGCTCCCTCCCCCTGCTGGTAATCCTGATGTGTGTCTGAATCGGGCAGATCCGGGGGTTTTTATGGGCTCAGAAAGGGGGACGTGCATGCTGGTCTGTGGGTGGCCATGAGCAGGCGCAGAAAAAGCACCGTAAGTTCTCACTCTCTGAGGCAGACTCCACCCGGAACTGGAAGCTCAGCCTCCAGGCTTCAGGCTTGAAGGTGGGGCTTCGCCAGACCCGCCCTTTCAGCTAAAGAACCTTTCTGCTTCCGGCCGTCAACATGCGGTTCACGGGACCCAGGCTGTTCTTTCCAAGGGGGCTTGCAGGCCCTCGCTGAGCTACCCTCAGCCCCTTGGCCTCCCTCCCATGCTCATCAGTGCCCAAAGTCCAGAGGGAGCTGCGGCGGCAGGGGCCTGGCATGCCAGCACCACCCCAAGTGTGCACACACCCAGCTGGGTGGTGACAGCACCCGGGCTCAGCCACAACATTGCTCCAGAATCGGAGTAGGCACTGGGAGCAGGGAGAGGCCGGGGAGTGGGAGCAGGCATTTCCAAGCCTGCTGTGGGGGGTAGTTTCCTGGGGCCCTGAGAGCACAGGGATGCCTGGATCTGGAGCCGCAACTGGACAGATGCAGCTGTGTCTGGGAGCGCAGGGCTCTCTTCCCGCCAACACAATAGGGCGTGAGTCTCCTGCCTGTTCCTGGCTCCTTCTGGGTGGAGTACGCAACCCTAGCTGTGCCTCTCCTGCCGTGACTGGCATCTTCGCAGGGGCCGCTCCAAATGGCTGCCGCTGCCATCAGTTCCTTTAAGTGAAAAGGTGAAAGTTCTTGACTTAATAAGGTAAGGATAAAAATTGTATGCTTCAGGAGTTTGAGACCAGCCTGACCAACATAGAAAAACCCCATCTCTACTAAGAAGACAAAACTAACTGGGTGTGGTGGCACATGCTTGTAATTCCAGCTACTCAGGGGGCTGAGGCAGGAGAATCTCTTGAACCCGGGAGGCGGAGGTTGCAGTGAGCTGAGATCGCGCCATTGCACTCCAGCCTGGGGAGCAAGAGTGAAACTCCGTCGCAAAAAATAAAATAAAAAATTGTATGCTGAGGTATCCAGATGAGCCTTTTGGAGAGCACATTGTGTTCTGTTGCTCTGGAAAAGCAAGGATTTGGAATTGTGTTAATTCTTTTACATCAACAGGGCTCTGGCATTAGTTGTGACTTTTCAGGCAGCTCTCTGCAGAGATAGCCCAGTCAATTCCCAGAGAAAGGACTGGATCCTTCAGCTTTGCCTTAATTGACACAATATTATCTTCAAACACCTTTTCCCAGTGTCCCTGGATATTTAAGAAACAATGTTTGTTTTATGTCAGTTTAATTGAAGTGAAGCAAGAGGAAACATACTGAAACCTATGATAAATTATTAGGTCACAATTATTTTCAAATAGTGCTTAATTTTATTCTTTTTTCATTGGCATGCCTATCATTTTAAGGTTCGTATTTATTAATTTTATTCTGATTTCTAGGTGGTTGACTGCCCAGTACCTTCAAGGGAGCTAAAAGTCCCTCTCCATGCATTGATTAAACCAATATTAATGATTACTGTTACCTGAACACTGCTATATCCTTAGACTACATTAATTCATAAACTACACAAAGCCCCTGCCTGCCTTAAACTGATACTCTAATGAAGGGACACTCATCAAATAGGCAATCAAGGTAATAATGCAATATAGAATTCTTATAAAGAAGTAATCCAGGCTACTATAAAAGAAAAGAGCATGAGGACTTAATTTATATTAGACTTCTAGGATATCTTGACTGGAGATGCAGATTTTACTCTGAATAATGGGAATAAATACAGTGGTTGGGGAGAAAAACATTTGGAAAAGGAGAAATGAGTTTGGTACACTTAAGAAACAGAAAGAAGATGAATGTGACTAGCATATGCGCTAGGAGAGAGAAAGTGTCATGTCAGTTAAGAGAAGGGTGGTCGTCAGGGGTTTTACCTAGGAAGTAGAACTGGAAACTTGACAAGTTTCTGGCAATTATTTTTCCTATGATGTGGTGAACAAGCTTGCCCTTCTCTTACCCATGGCTTCCCTTGAGGCAACACAAGGCCGAGCAATGGTCTGCAGTTCCAAGGAATGGCATCAGTTATCTTCATTCTTCCTGAAGAAGTTTTCAAAGTCCCTTGGAAAAACAAAATATGAAATAGATTAAATTATAAAGTATCTTGGAGAAGGCCAGCTGTTTGCTTATAAATCTTCCTTTGCATTCCACGTGAAATAATATTTCCAGCTATTTCTCTTTGAATGCTCTTGTTCGCTTTAGTTTTTGTGCTTGGCTGAAAGGCCTGTGGGGTTTGTGGAAGTTGACTTTTTTTTTTTTTTTGAGGCGGAGTCTCACTCTGTAGCCCGGTATGGAGTACTGTGGCCGGATCTCAGCTCACTGCAAGCTCCGCCTCCCGGGTTTACGCCATTCTCCTGCCTCAGCCTCCCGAGTAGCTGGGAGTACAGGCGCCCGCCACCTCGCCCGGCTAGTTTTTTGTATTTTTTTAGTAGAGACGGGGTTTCACCGTGTTAGCCAGGATGGTCTCGATCTCCTGACCTCGTGATCCGCCTGTCTCGGCCTCCCAAAGTGCTGGGATTACAGGCTTGAGCCACCGCGCCCGGCCCACAATATCCAATTTTTAAAGCTCTGTGTAAAAATGCTACTAAATTGATTTAAACCTACTTTTACTGATCACCTGCACTGGTAAATAAGCAAAGAGTTTTGCATATGCAAATTTTTTAGAGTTGCCTCCAGAGAAGACCAAACACACATCTTAGTATATGCATCTTGAGAGTGCTCTTCCTGGAACTTTTGCAAGGATCGTATTATTTAGGGTGCAACAGTCTCTTCAACCTTCCTGGAAATGAAAGGTTTCGCATCCAAAACATCTACTAGAATGGTCTTTAAGATTTCATTTACAAGCAGAATTTGCAGATTTGCCATTAGGAATATTTTGGCTTTGAGAACACAAGATGTCATATGCCATGCCCTTGAAATAGCCTGCATGATTTCTAAACTAGATCAAGAATAAAGAAGAGCCAAGATTCACCCCTTATTGACAAAACATACATACATATACATATGAATGTATACATATTTGGGTATATACATATACATGTATGTGTACATCATTTTAAAATTATATATATTATATAATTATGTAAGATATTATAATTATATATATAATTTAAAAGACCATAGGCCAAACATAGTTATAATTATATTCCCAGGGATAACTGGCACTCAGAAATGATTACTCCCACTTGATATTCACATGATTCACATCATACATGACAACCCCTTCCACTTACAAGGACATTTCAAATGCAGACACTGTTTGCTCTTAGATTTTCAAATCATCTTCTTCAAGAGAAAGGGACATAATAAGAGCTATCATTTACTGAGCATGTACTGATGTCAGACACTGAGCTAAGCATTATACAACCATTATTTCAATTAATATTTAGAGCAACTCCATAACAAAGATGTATAATACTATTATCTCTATTTTTCATGTATATAAATTGAAGCATATATAGGTTACCTAGTTTGCTCAAGAATAAATATGTGCAATAAAATCAGTATTAGAAACCAGTCTAGGATGACCTACAGAGCATAAGCTTTTGAAATATCTTTGAAATAGATGGTGATGGATAAAGAAACAGCCCTGTATCTGGAGCCAGGAGGACTGAGTTTAAATTCTAACTACCCAGTTATCATTTGTCCCTCTGAATAAGCCATCCCATTTATTCACAGGTGAAGTCTTCTGAGGAATATTTTTTTATCTGGGAAAAGTGCAGGTACATTGCCTATTACTAAGCTAAGAAATCATTGTTTTCTGGAACTTTAGCATTGTACTGAAAATCAGACAAAAGTCATAATTTTTGCTCTTTTTTTTGCAATTGTGGAATCTTGCCTTTGATGATACTTGTCTCCATTAACTTCCAGTATATTAGATGGTTAGAACTATATATTAAAAAATAATCACATGAAATTTGGAGAAAGTTTATAGATGGCCTAAAACCTATTAGTAATGTTCTATTTCTGTAACTGGCAGGTAGGTATATGTGAATCCATTAAATTATTTGTTATATAATTTGCCTGTGGAAATAATAATAAATCAAAAGTTTACTGCAGACAAAAATAAATCCTCAAAATGCCTATGATTTCCAGATAAGATACCCGTATATTTTGTATTTCTTCTGTTCTCTTCTCCCAGAAACCTCCCAGAAGCAGATGCCTCACCTCTTTTGCCAATAATCCCTCTCTGAATTATTGTGCTGAGCATCTTATGTGACTCATGATACACTGTTTCATGTGCAATTGTGTATCTTTAGGTGGAATATATGCACCCTGAGAACAGGTGCTGCATCTTCCAATCTAGTGTTTATTTCCCTATGGCATGAATGTAACTGTAAAACTAATGACTGAAGGAGCCAGCTTTCTTTTTAAACTTAAAAAAATATTTTTAACTGATACATTGGAATTCTATACATTTATAAGATACAATTTGGTGTTTTGATACATATATATGTTATATAATAGCATGAACAAATCAGGAGAGTTAGCGTATCCATCACCTTCATGCATTTATCCTTTCTTTGTGGTGAGAACATTCAGAAGCCTCACTTTTAGCTATTTTGTAATATACAATATCTTACTGTTAACCATAGTGATTCTACTGTACAACAGAGCACGAGAACTTACTTCTATACAATTGTAACTGTATGCCTATTTGGCCAGTCTGTCCCCATTCTCCCCTTTTCCATACCCTCCCAGTCTCCAGTAACTACTATTCTGTTCTCCGATTCTGTTATATAAACTCTTTGTTTTTGACAGATTCTACACATGAGTGAGATCATGTGATATTTGTCTTTCTGTATCTGGTGATTTCACTTAACATGATGTCCTCCAGGTCCATGCATGTTGTTGCAAATGACAGGGTTTCATAATTTTTATGATTGACTAGTATTTTATTGTGTATACATACCACATTTTTAAATCAATTCATTCATTGTTAGACACTTAGGTTGATTCCATACCTTGGCTATTGTAAGTAATGCTGCAATAAACATGGGAATGCAGATATCTCTTTCACACACTGATTTTACTTCCTTTGGATATATACCAAAGGAAGGGTTCACTGTATCATATGATAATTCTATTTTTAAGTTTTGGAGAAACTCTCATACTTGTGTTCATAATGGCTGTACTAATGTACAATCAACAGTTTGTAAGTATTCTCTTCTTCTCCACATCCTTGCCAACAATTGTTTTCTTTGTCTTTTTGGTAATAGCCATTTTAACTGTAATGAGGTCATATCTCAAGGTGATTTTGATGGGCATTTCTTTGATAAGTAGTGATGTGGAGCATTTTTTCATATAACTATTGGCCATTTGTCTTCTTTTGAGAAATGTCTATTCAGGTCTTCTGCACATTTTTTAATGTGGTTGTTTTTTAGTTTTTTGGTTTTTTTTTTTTTTGGCTGAGTTGTTTAAGCTCCTTGTATGTTCTGAATGCTCATCCTTTGTCAGATGTTTACAACTAAATTCTCTTGTTCTGTCGGTTGTCTCTTCATTATATTAATGGTTTCCTTTTTTGTGCAAATATTTTTTACTTTGATGTAATCCCTTTTGTCTATTTTTGCTTTTGATGCCTGCGTTTTTGAGGTCTTATTTTAAAAATGCTTGTTCAGCCCAATGTCATGACACATTCCTTTGTTTTCTTGTAGTACTCTTGTGATTTCGGGTTTTACATTTGAGTCTACAGTTTATTTTGAGTTGATTTTTGTATATCGTGAGAGATAGGGATCTAGACTCATTCTTCTGCATAATGGATATCCAATTTTCCAAGCACAATTTATTGAAGAAACATCTTTTCCCCAATGTATGTTTTTGGCTCCTTCATCCAAAATCAGTTAATTGTAAAGGTATGAATTTTGTACTGGTGCTGTCTGTACTGCTCCATTTGTCTATCTGTCTGTTTTTATGTTAGTACCAGGCTGTTTCAGTAGTATATTTGAAATCTGGTAGTGTAATGCCTCCAGCTTTTTCCTTGTTGCTCAGCATTGTTTTGGCTATTAGGAGTCTATTGTGGTTCCATATAATTTTAGAATCTTTTTTCTATTTCTTTGAAGAATGTCATTGGTATTTTGATAAGAATTGTATTAAATCTGTAGATTGCTTTTGGTGGTATGGCCGCTTTAACAAAATTAAAATTTCTAATCCATGAACATGTATTCTAATGGGCTGTCTTTTCATTTATTTATGCTCTCTCTAACTTCTTTCATCAATGTTTTTTATCAGTGGTTTTCAGCTTACAGATATTTTACCTGTTTGCTGAAGTTTATTCCTAGGTGTCCTTTTTTGTAGCTGTTATTAAAATAATTGTTGTCTTAATGTTTTTCAGATAGTTTAATATTAATGTACAGAAATACTGATTTTTTGTATGTTGATTTTGTATCTTGCAAATTGGCTGAATTTCTTAGTTCTACCAGTTTTTAGTGGAATATTTAAGGTTTTCTCTATATAAGATAGAGACATCTATATACCCTATCATCTGCAAACAGGGACAATTTATGTTTTGCCTTTTCAATTTGGAGAGCTTTTATTTCTTTATCTTGCCTAATTTCTCTTGCTGGGGCTTCCAGTATTATGTGGACTAGACATGGTGAAAGTGAGCATCCTTGTCTTGTTCCTGATCTTAGAGGAAAAACACTCAGATTTTTCAGTAAGTATAATGTGAGCTGTGGTTTTTTCATATGTAGCATTTATTGTGTTGAAGTACATACATTCTACTCTTAATTTGTAGTGAATTTTTATCAGGAGGGGATATTGAATTTTGTCAAATGCTTTTTCTGCATGTATTGAAATGATCGTATGTTTTTAATCTTTCTTTCTGTTGATGTGGTGTAGCTTATTTATTTATGTGTGTATGTTGAACTGTCTTTGCATTCCTGGGATAACTCCCACTTGATCATAGTGAATGATCCTCAGATAACATATAGTGAGTCACTGCATTTCTCTGGGCTTATGTGTCCTCTTCTGAGAAACGGAAGTGTTGTGTTTAAATACTACTTTCTCTTCTAAATGATATTCTATGATTCTGTGAATTCTTATGTAAAAATACCTATGAGTAATCTCCAGAAAAGAACAGCTCTCAAACTCTAAGATGCCTCCCAAATCTTAGTGTAAGCAAAAACGTCTTAAAGATAGATATGCAGTTATCGGGATGAAACCATACATTTTTGAAAACAAAACTTCTGAATTTGAAGGAAATAAGTGGCAATCTTTCAAAAAATCACATCTGTTTTTAAAGGCTACGTTTTTTTCTTCCCATATTCTGACCATTTAAATGCCAAAACTCAAAGCCTCTTTTTGGATGTCCTATGTGTGACGCCTACAATACAAGCACGTGGGTTCCTGAGACACTTCTCTGCCAAGTAGCCATGCAGTTTCTGAACTGCATTTTGAAGCATCTTTCAATGAAGAGCATCTTATATGATTTCTCAAGCAAATAAAATTCTTAGGTTTGGTCATTGATTAATTTTCTCTGACTGATGTCCATTGATAAATTTTAGATATGAGAAAAGCCTGTTTTAAGGGTCTCTCCGTGTCTTTCCCGTTTTGAATTTTTCTCTTTTCTTCCCACTCCTCCTACTTCAACATAAGGACAGGATCCTCTGTATATACTGCTAGAGTTTGAATGTTTAAGGCTCAGAGATTGTATCACTTGTACTAATGTGGTTTATTACCTTTTATCTCTGTGTGCTCCCATTATTACTTACAAAGGCTGAAAATTTCAAATAGAGTACTTAATTTACAGCCTCCTTTGGGATTAGCTGGGACGTAACAGACCAATGGGACCTCAAAGAGGCAAGAGAATATGCATCCAGAGAAATCAAGTGTGGAAGGAGGTAAGATGGGAGAGAGAAGCAGGGGACTTACAGAGAGATGTAGGGAACATATTCTTCTTTCTGCCTTTGGGTGTGGACATCTGTGAGCGTGTTATCGGTGGTAGTGGCAGCCAGCTTATGATCTACAGAGCATAGACCTGAGTATTGAGGCCAGCAGGCTGGACACAGCTAAGGAAAATGATGGAAGCACTTGAATCATTGATGGCACCATTGTTATGTTTAATGAATAGACCCCGGGACACTCTATATCTTGCTTTGTGGCAAAAGAAACAAGCATATTCTAAGTTGTTTTAATTCTGCTAAATGCAGCTAACATCTTTCTGATTTAAGTCCAATGTATACTTGGTGAGAATATTCACCCTCTGCCTCTTGCACCATGTTTAGTTCACAACCACACTAGAAGGGAGGTGATACATTCTCCCTAATTTCTAACAATTGGGGGAAATTTTTGATATAGTGAATAAAATTTAACTGTGAAAAGCACATGGAATAACTATTTATATTTTGAAGCATAAGCCAAAATTTATTTACTTTGCAATTGTAAAAAAAAAAAAATCACAATTTTGGTTAAGGTAAACATAAAATTAAGGAAAATTTGAGCACTTGGTGGGTTCAAACAGGAAACACTTTGTCTCAGGGCTAAGGAATGTAAACATACTTTATTACAAATAATGTTTAAAAACCAAGGCTAGTAATACCCAAGGCATCCGAGTTATAAAGCCTGTCCTTCGTTCATTGGACGGGCTGAGGGGAATGTAATGCAGATAAATGCACACTTATTTCTTCCTGGCTTTCATCTGAAGCGTTCTAATATCTAGAGACCATAACTAAGCAATAATAGTCACATATCTTAATTATGGCCTTTGTATTGCTTTAGTTACCTGCTTGGCCTCAAATCATCACTTTCAAAAAGTATTGTAATTAGCTAAAAGATGGCAAATACCTTTCTTAGTTTCCTGTGATAAACAAGTGTCTTCCTCAAATCTCGTAAGCAGCTTCAGTACTATTTGAGAGAATTGGGGGAATTTAAAAATGGCATTTTAGTTATCACTAGTTAATATTTTGTTCAGTAGAGAAATATTAATTTGCTTAATTTGTTGGGGGTGTTATTTGTCCCACACTAGCTGGCCTCTGTGATCTACTGGGATCTACTCATCAGCTCTGGCTCACCATGTTGAATATATTGCTGTAGATTATTACTTTCCTACTAAAAATAGAGAGAGAAGATTAATTATTGAAATAAAATTTAAAAGTATATTTTATTTCTGAGAACATAACCTAGTTAAATGGAAATTAGAGTAACATTCATTACTGAATTGTTGTCCACAAATGCATTGTGTCCCCTGGGCTAGGCTGCTTTTCTTGGTAGCAGAACTCATTGCTAATTGCTTTCATCAACATGTCAGACTGAGGCTGAAAAACAAACAGTGTATTTCAAAATGTCTTCTCTCTTAATTAATTATGACAGACTAATTTGATTCAAGCTTAAGGCCAAGTCGGAACTTGGCAATATTTTTTTAAGATGTTAAGAGGAGCAAGTTTATAAAGGCATGGAATGAAAGGGCATGTCCTTGCACAGTTTTTTTTTGTTTGTTTTTTTTTTTTTAAATAAGGTGTCCAAAAATTTTACCATATTTGCTGAACTAGCTGTTATAAATATTAACTTTATTTAACTGACACGATTCTTCTGCTATCATTAGTGAACTATGAAAAATTTGGTCCAGATGCAGAAATCATTTGGCAATTATTCAAATTGTTGGAGTGTTTTTCCCAGGAAGAATGATAAAAAGTGTAGTGTCAATGTTGGATGGGCACATATTTTATACATTTATCAGTAATTGGGTAAAGAGTGAGCTTCTTTCTGATACTGAGTGTGCTAAGGGTTCTTTACAGAGAATATTGAGTGAAGTCATTCAGTTCAACAAGTATTTATTATATCTTTACTGTATTTATGGGAACCACCCCTTCTGTCCCACCCACACTCAATCAACCAGCTACAAAAGTGAGATTACAGATAGTTTCACACTCAAGAATAAACACATCTGCCATTTATTAAAAGCTCTTGGATGCAATGCTTGAACTCTTGAAAAATCAGGCCCAAGGAATTTATAAATTATGCCCAGGAAGGAATTGAATCAGGATTGATAGTGGCTATTTTGTTATTCCATAACTGTGCTCTTAATCTTTCCTATAACTCAACGCACACACACACGCACACACACACACACCCCCCACACACGCGCGCAGCACAAGGAATGTTGCTGTAGTGCTGACACTAACTGCATTGAAGGAAGAAAACAAAACTACATTCTATAGGAGAAACTAATGAGGGTCAAAGCCAGTGGGTCTGAAAGCTTCTGCCACCAAATCCTCAAAGGTTTTTGTGACTGTCACAAAGAAAAATTATGAGACAAAACTGTGGGCTCCAAATTCAAAGTGTGAAGACAAAGTCGTGATGAACTTCCTGTATCTCTTCCTGTGAAAATGTATTAGACACTAACTGAATTAATCCAGTACAGGTAGGAACAGAGCATAATCCTATTTTATTTTCTTTAAAATACATATTTACTTAAAAAATGTAAGAAATAATTTTAGATACACACTTTGTAGTATACATGGGTCTTATTTCCCATTTTATTTTTAGAACAAATATGGCTAAACCAGGAAACATATCATGCCATGCTCAACTGAAGGATTTTCAAAACTCAAACATCCAGAAAACTATAGTATCCTCTTTCTATTATTTAAGTATTATTCAATGATATGATAAAGCTGGTTGAAAGTGAGGTAAATTATACAAGATTTGAAAGGGACAATTGTAGAAGTAAAAGGACAGTAGATATAAACAGTACTGAGAATGATGCCTAGCACATAGTAGGTGACAACTAAATATTTGATAGATTATTAAATAAATGGCAATGGCTGTGTATTAAACTATTGCTTTTAGAGTATACGAACATTTACTATAGTATAACATTTTATTAGTCGTTGACCAAATGTCAATGTCTTGAAATTTTGTTTAAGTTATAACACCTGAAAATATCATTCATTCTGAAGAACATACAGGAGAAAAAATTCCAGCATTTGAATCATATACTAACATGCTAATTTTTATAAATAATATTAAAAATATTCCCAGTAGCTTATTTCATTTTATATAAGATTTTGAACAAATAATCATGAGGAAATTCTTCAAAAATATTAATTATTCCCTGTTTTATAGAGAGGATATTCATGAGGTCAGAGAAACGCTTTCCTTTTTTCAAAATGCTTGGTAGTTTTTAAAAAGTAAAAAATTATTTTAGAAAAAACTCTCTTCAATGTTTCAGAAATGAGTGATTTTTATAAGAGTCTAAATCTCTTCTGGTGAAAAATAATTTTAAATGGAATTTCACAAGACTGATTTAAAAAATTTAAAACAAAAAGGGGTTTCTTAAGAGAGGTTCAGATTCAATTTTATTTTAGTGGTGGTTGCTCAGTGACTTGCATAAAATAAATTAGCCTTGTTTAGAACAAAAGAAAGTACATAATAGAAAATGTAGTTAAGATTGATTTTAAAGTAAGACAGCATGGTTGCTTATCTGGCAAAATAACAGAAGAAAATATTCAGCTCATCTTTGTTAAATTATTAATCTAGTTCCCTTTTACAAAATGGTTAATATCTGTGGCTGAAAAGGGGAGGGTATGTAAAAGCCAAACTTATCTAGTCAGCAGCCTGGTTGACGAAGAAAATTATGTTTACTCACACACGTTATATTTTCATTAGGCTTATTGCAGTCCAAACAAAAGATGTATTTCTCATTATTGATTATTTTTATATGAAGTATATAACAAATTCTTAGTTAACTTTTTTCTTTTTAAACTATTCTCATATATTTTTCTGGATGAATCACAATAATCTAATGAATATATTCCATTTGCATCAATGTTAACAATAGATGAAGTGCTGATTTTATGCAAGGCACTGTGTGTGCTAGGAATTGGAGCTATATGGCGACTCGGTACTCCAGAGGCTACTGACGTATCTAATAAGAGTGGAATGAAAAATGCAGTCATTTATGAGGTTTAACAAAAGAAAAGCTCTCTCACCTCTGTTCCACACAACTGAGGCTCATCCACTGACAGAGTCTGCAGCCTTCTCAGAACTCTCTTAGCATTCTCTCATGCTTTCTTGTTGTATGAGGAAAATTATAGTGTCCCTTGTTCCTGAATATTTATTTTTCAAGTTGTTTTCAGAAGGTTGTTTTCGTCATATGGAATCTCCTTCAGTAATCAGGAGTTTTGATTTTTTTTTCTGGATTTTCCCTCAGGGATACTTAAGGCAGGTTGAACACAGAACCCATATTAGCATGTATCCACATGAGCACACTTCCCATGTTAGCACATGCCTGATACCAGTTAATGACCAATGTCAGCTCATCCCAAGTTAACTGGCATTCCGTTTTAGAGCACGTCCCATGATCATGCACATCCCACGTTAGCACATGTCCACAATCGTACAGACCCTGCGTTAGCCATCTCCCAAGGTAACACACACCATATATTAATACATATTACTTAATAAATATAAGAAATAATTTTAGATACACACTTGGTAGTACATATGGGTCTTATTTCCAATTTTATTTTCAGAAAAATTTAATTTTTTATTATTTAAGTATTATTCAGTGATATCATAAACCTGGTTGGAAGTGAGATAAAGTATATGAGATTTGAAAGAGACAATTGTAGAAGAGGACAGTAGATATAAACAGTACTGAGAATGGTGCCTAGCACATAGTAGGCACATCCCAAGTTAATGCACAGCTTAGGTTAGTGTGTATCCCATATTAGAGCATGTCCCATATCAATGCATGTTCTCGTTAATGCACATCCCATTTTAGCCAATCTTCTGTGTTCACACACACTCCATATTTGCCCATGTGCCCTGCCAGTGTGTATCCCATTTTGGCAAACACCCACTATAAGCACATGTACCGTGTGAGCATACAATACATGTTAACTCCCACCCCCTGCTAGGGCTCATCCCATGTAATGCATGCCCCATATTAGTGCATGCCCCAGGTTAGTACCTGTCCCACATACAGCATATCCCATGCCAGCACATGTTCTGTGTCACTGCACATCCATGTGAGTGCATGTCTATGTTAGCGCACATTCCTTATTAGTGCATAACTCATATTTCCTCACATTAATGGCGTCCAGATCTAGGGAATCTCGAGCTGTACAACTTCTATGTGATGACATCTACAATGCAGGCCCATGATATCTTTCCTCCTGCCTTCCTTGGTGCATGTTTCTGCACAACTGTCACCTTGCGATTTGACAAAGGCCTCTGTGCTCCAGTCCTCCAGTCTGCATTCTGGCAGGAAGGGAGATAATGGGACAGATGTGGAAACAGCAACATCTATGTGTATGCTTTTGGTCAGCACTGTGTCTTATGACCTATTTCTAAGTACAAAAGAGCTTAGTAATTGGATATTTTACCTTCTACAGACTCTACAATAGGGAGAGGTAAGGGGTAAATGGATGAAAAAATGGAGATAGTTTCACCAACATACAGTGTCAGCAGTAGTGGAAATGTATGTGTATCTCTACACTTTACCTGAATGTTAATAAGAGTTATCACTAAAAGCTCTTGGAAGTTCTGTAGAAATTGGGAATTTTCTCTCCCTTAATATTAATTAAAGGCAGTATTGTCTTCCTAACAAGTGGAGAGAATTTTTTTAAGAAATCTAAATCTTCTGAGAATTATATCTGGTCGTCAAAGAATCTGCAAACACTCACTGACTATGACATCTCCCAAGTAAAGAAATTCTAAAGACCTTGGTTATGTCCTTTTCTCACTTGCTTTCACATTTGCTTACTTCATTTCTCTGGATCTAAAGGTTGATTCAATCATTTTGGACATGTCATTACAACTAACTCTTCAAAATGTCCCGGGTTTTATATATTTCACTGATAGACTATCTGATGTCTGTTTTTGTCTCTAATTTTTTTATTTGGTGTCTCTAAGTGTCCTGCTCTGGGAAGAAAAATAGCTATTGACCTGAGGCTGACTCTAAGATTGGTATCACTCAAGAAAAGCAACTGTCATTTATTGAATTATTTTCTTGACATGGCTCTATCTCAACATTTAAGATATAAGACATCTGTAGCTACCACCCAAGCTCTCCACTTGGTGCAGTTTCAAGGATGAATCCAGTCCCTGACACGTCCCAATATGGTTTCTTTCCCCACCTCCAGCCTTTTTGTTCTGTGTGTGTGCTTGTGCATGTGGGCTCTGATTAAAAGTGGCTTCCTCCTGTTCTCTCCTATCTGAATGTGAATGTCAACAGGCATCTGAGGGTGCTAAGAAAGTAACAACAGCAGGGTTTCTTTTATTGGCTTTGTCCTCTAATGTTATAGACTTTCCTCATGTCAAAGACACAAAGGGAAAGCACTGATGACTCTTTAAAAACAGCATTAATAACATGGAAAAAATATTTCCATTTTTTCCATGTTAAGAGTCCAGGAATAAGCACAGAGTTCATTTAAAGAGCTGAAAGATGGAACTGTAGTGAAACTGGCTTTTTTTTTTTTTTTTTTAAAGGACATCATCAGAAGTTAAGGGCTAGGACCAGAATCGGTCAGTTATATAGGTTTGTGCAATTCATGCCTATGGGTAGCAAAAGAGATGAATCAAAATAATCAATATACAGGCAAAGTCAGTCAGCTGGTTCTGCAGATTCTTTAATCCTCAGTCATCCAGTCTTTCATTCTCACCATTATATTTTGCTCATTTTGCAAGGCTCCAGCTCAAAGAGGCCATGTGTGTAAGAAGGACATGTTTGAGGATCCCAGAGGAAGAATCTAGCACCTAAGAATCAGAAGTATTGATGCTTTGCAGAAAAGCAAGTGGCCTAAGAAGAGATAGCAGGACATAGTATAAAAAGCAAAGTGTTTGGCCTCCAGGTGACCAAGGTTCAAATCCTGACTCAACCACATTCTCCTGTGAAACTCTGGGCAATCATTGCACCTCCGTGAGACTCAGTTTCCTCATCTCCAAATTGGTGGAAATAACACTTACCCTACAGAGTTCTTGTGAGGATTGAATTTGATAAGATGAAGAACACAGAGTAGTGTTCAGCAAATTAGGGAAATTATTAAGAATAACTCAAACTATGTCAACAGGAAGCTCAGGATTCTGGAGTGTTACATAATGCTGCGATAGGGACAGGTGTAATTTTAATCGTGTTTATTATTTTCTATAAATAATTATCTGTGCTGAGTGTCATGTGCGTCCGTGTGAAAAGACCACCAAATAGGCTTTGTGTGAGCAATAAAGCTTTTGAATCACCTGGGTGCAGGCGGGCTGAGTCCGAAAAGAGAGTCAGCAAAGGGAGATAAGGTTGAGGCTGTTTTATAGGATTTGGGTGGGTAAAGGAAAATTACAGTCAAAGAGGGGTTGTTCTCTGGCAGGCAAGAGTGGGGGTTACAAGGTGCTCAGTGGGGGAGCTTTTTGAGCCAGGATGAGCCAGGAAAAGGAATTTCACAAGATATTGTCATCCCTTAAGGCAAGGACCGGCCATTTTCACTTCTTTTGTGGTGGAATGTCATCAGTTAAGGCAGGGCAGGGCATTTGCACTTCTTTTGTGATTCTTCAGTTACTTCGGGCCATCTGGGCGTATACGTGCAAGTCACAGGGGGTGCGATGGCTTGGCTTGGGCTCAGAGGCCTGACACTGAGAGTGGAAGCACTTGCTTTATAGCTGTATGTTAAGAGCTCATCTTTCTTCCTGTAATGAAAGGTAGCAGTACAGAGATTTTCTTTGATGTCCATCGTTTTAAATCTTTTTGATTAATTATTCCGTAGACAACATTTTAACTGCTGAATTTTGGATCTTATTTCCTTCATCTCCTTTTTGCCTATAAAGTTCATTGCAGAAATTTAATTATAATCACTTTATAATTACTGTATTACATCATTAATTGATGTCACATCAAGCCTTTATCAATATTATTTAAAATAAACCTCATCAAGTCTCAATGATAACCCGTGATGTCTCTATAGTGACTAATCTCTTCTTGGGCTGTTTTGCTTTCCCCAACCCCAATACATTTGAAAGTGCTTTTGGGTGATAGTTGGTCTTCAGTCCTACCCTGGTCATAATCCACAACACCCACAAATGTCTTGTAGAACCTCCTTTCTCAGTCACAGCTTTGTTTCCCTCCACAGACAATTACTTTCTTCCTCTCCCCTACAACTAACTTGAACTCTTCTTTCTTTCTTTTTTTGTGAAAGGACATCGAAAAGTAAATAACAGTTTCAGAAACAGTGCTGCTTTGTGACCTCCCTCAGCGCTGGCCTGTTATCATGCAATGTCAATCCAATGCCTATTATTCCATTATCATGGCTTTGCGACCTGTGTCTAGACAGCTTTGTGTATTCTGGACCAGACCCGCAAACCCATTAGAGGAAAACTATGTAAAAGAGAATAGGACTCTTTCCAAGAAGATTTCTATTTTAATTCTACCTAAGCTCTATGTGAGATTCTCAGTTAAGTTACGTCGCCGTTTTTGGGCTTTAAGCTTCTCATCTGTGATATGTGAAAATTGGATGGGATAGTGGTGAAAATTCATTACTGCTCTATATTTTAAATATGTATTTAGTTCAATTTATATTCTAATTGTTTACAAGCTAATGGAATCCCATCACTAGCTTTTATGTGAAAAAGAAAATTCTCTTTATCATTTGTTGAAAATTACCGTGTAAATTTTATTAATATATAAATATTAATATAAAATTAATTTTTAATGTTAATAAAGAAGTGTTCACTGTCCCTTGACACTTCTCAGTAAGGCATGTACCCAATTTGACTCAGTATAAAATATTCTGCTGAGGAGTTGATATTTGTGGTAGAGAGTGTACTAGGGTGAGTAATACAATTCAAAGGTTATTATTTACCTCATTTCACCTTATTCTTATAGACATATGTCTATATGGATTTTTAATGTAAATGAGACTCCATTAGAGTTGTTCAGTACACAACCAAAACAATTGTATCCCAGCCCTTTGGGAGGCCGAGGTGGGTGGATCACTTGAGGCCAGGAGTTCAAGACCAGCCTGGCCTACATGGTGAAACCCCATCTCTACTAAAAATGCAAACATTAGCCAGGTGTGGTGGCAGATGCCTGTAATCCCAGCTACTTGGGAGGCTGAGGCAGGAGAGTTGCTTGAACCTGGGAGGTGGAGGTTGCAGTGAGCTGAGATAGCACCACTGCACTCCAGTCTGTGTGACGGAGAGAGACTCTGTCTCAAAAAAAAAAAAAAATTTGTATACAGTAGTCCATTAAAAAAAAAATTTTATGTGGTGGTCCTATTGAAAAGCAAAGAAACAAACAAATGAAATATAATAGTCAACACCTAAGCATTAATTACTAGGTATAAGATAAGTATCAATGTGGTGAAGATAAAAAAGATATTTTCGGGTAGATGAATACAGTTGCTGATGTACTGATGGGACCTGTGGCAAGAGGTCAAATGTATCCCAGAGCAGAGATGGCAAGCAGGTTGCATCTGTCATGCCACTCCAATGTATAGTGACTGGATATTGTTTTCAGGGGGATGCTGAGGTTGCACCCTGACAACCTAAGAGCATTCTGAGTCTTTAATGATGGGTGAGAGGAAGTGTAGAGGGTATGTATTTGCCACCCCTGTCCTAGAGATAGTTCACTGTCCATGGACACTTCTCAGTAAGGCATGTATCCAATTTGACTCAGTATAAGATATTCTGCTGAGGAGTTAATATTTGTGGTAGAGAGTGTACAAGGGTGAGTAATGCAATTCAAAGGTTCTTATAATTGACCTCATTTCAGTTTCTAATACTTGTTTGTCTGTTCTCGCATTTGAGTAATTCTACAAAATTATAAAACACTCAGAACCAGTCTTGATCTTGGAACCTATTAGTTCTGCTTGAGGATCTCTAGGGATAGAGAGATCACAATCTTCTTATGCAGACATTTTAAATCAGAGAGTGTCTCTTCTTTATGAAGAAACTCCATCAACTTGTGCTAGTTCTACTCTTACACAACAAAATAACAACAACTACAGCAGCTAGACTGGTCTCATTCTTTCCCTGAAGGGCAGCTTTTTCAGGTATTAAAACCCAGTCTTCATGTTCCACCAAAGCTTCATCTCTAGGTGAGGCAGTCTTCATGCCCTGCACTGTCCCTTCTGTTGGTAGAGTGGAGACATGCCAGTCTCTCTACTCCAAGTTTACTACTGTATATCTCAGTCTACTAAATGGTTGACTCTAAAGTTTGAACTTTAGCTGTAATGTGAATTGCAACAAGAAAGAGGACAGAAAATGCTATTACTATTTGCTAAGATCCCATTAGCCGGGCATGGTGGCTCAGGCCTGTAATCCCAGCACTTTGGGAGACCTAGGTAGGCAGATCACGAGGTCAGGAGTTCGAGACCAGCCTGACCAACCAACATGGTGAAACCCCATCTCTACTAAAAATACAAAAGTTAGCTGGGCGTGGTGGCAGGCACTTGTAGTCCCAGCTACTCAGGGGGCTGAGGCAAGAGAATCGCTTGAACATGGGAAGCGGAGGTTGTACCCCTGCACTCCAGCCTGGACGACAGAGCAAGACTGTCTGAAAAATAACAAAAAAAAATTAAAAAGATCCCATCAACAGTTTTGAAGACCATATTACACTGAAAACTCATATTTGAGTTTACTGTTAATCCAACTTTCTAGGTTATTTATAACAAAATGTATGCCTTTCCATAAAGAACAATTTAAACATACCTAATATTATTTATTAAGTCTCAGTTCCTACAGTGGACTAAAGATTCATCCAGTAGGGAAAATGGCACAAAAGTGATTGAAACACCCAGGAAAGTAAACCCAAGAAAGGCCAACTTTGCCTCAGGAGGGTCTGAGGAACCATGATTACCAAGGAGGCCAGGATCAGACCTGTTCTGAGCCTCTAGTACACAGCACAAGCATAAGAATACCTGGGAAATAACTCCAAATACAGTAGAAAGTTCAGTGAAGACCTTCTAAAAATCTTAGTTTCAATAAGGATATATTTTTGTACCAATTTTGCTGAATATCTTCCTATTGGCCTGGCTGGCACCAACTAAAGCATTCTAATTTGGTAAAAAGAATTCCTCCCATTAGCACATTTGTTTGGATAAGATCACAAATTAAGTCATTTGGTGATAATTTTTAGCAAATCCTAACTGTTCTTTACATTGTAATATTTTTAGGCTTTGGGAGATCATTTGATCTAGTTCAGAGCAGAGGATCATTCATACGTTTTTGGAAGCTCTCACTGATCACAGAACTCTTAATGTTCCTCATTTTCAATTTACGTTTTTAAATGTTTTTTTAATTTTAAAGTTAACACTCAAATATAGGCCAGGCATACTGGCTCACACCTACAATCCCAACACTTTTGGAGGCCAAGATGGGCAGATTGCTTGAGCTCAGGAGTTCTAGACCAGCCTGGGCAACATGGCATATCCCATCTCTACAAAAAACATGAAAAATTAGCCAGGTGTAGTGGCACACACCTGTAGTCCTAGATAATCAGGAGGCAGATGATTGGAGAATTACTTGAGCTCTGGAGGTGAAAGCTGCAGTGAGCCATGATCAGGCCATTGCACTTTGACCTGGGAAACAGAGTAAGACCCTGTCTCAAAAAAATAAACAAATAAATAAATAAAATCAAATATAAAAATGAGCAAAACACAGACATTTCTGCTCTAATATTTTATGATCTCCAAATCTGCTCCCTGGGAGAAACTCCTATTTAATGATTTAGATATATTTACCTTGGCATTTCTAAATAATATATTTATGATTTTTCCTCAGAATATTATTGAAGTTACAGTTTTGCTGTCTTTGGCACCCGAGGCTTCTATTGAGATATCTGATAACATTCTGAACTCCATACATTTTTAGCCACTATAGAACCTTTTAGGGAATTCTCTTTATATTTGGAATTCTGAAATTCTACAGATATGCCCCTAGCTTTGGATCTATTTTCATTTATTGTGCTGAGCTAATAGCAAACTATTTCAGTCTGAAAATTAATGTCATTTAGTTTTCAGAAATTGCAAGGTATGGTAAAGGCACTTATTCTCATTAAGTTCATTGGAAAAAAATTTCTATTTATTCACAGCAATTCTGGATTCTTTGAGGCTTCAGAGATGCTGTTTTGCGTAGTCAGAATGGATTTTTTTTTTTCTCTCTTTTTTCAACGTTTATTTTAGATTCAGAGGGTACATGTGTAGGTTTGTTACCTGATTATATTGCATAATGCTGAGGCTCAGGGTAGAAATGATCCTGTCAGTCAGGTACTGAGCATAGTATTGTCAGGCCTCTGAGCCCAAGCCAAGCCATCGCATCCCCTGTGACTTGCACGTCTATGCCCAGATGGCTTGAAGTAACTGAAGAATCACAAAAGGAGTGAAAATGCCCTGCCCTGCCTTAACTGATGACATTCCACCACAAAAGAAGTGAAAATGGCCGGTCCTTGCCTTAAGCCATGATATTATCTTGTGAAATTCCTCTTCCTGGCTCATCCTGGCTCTAAAAGCTCCCCCACTGAGCACCTTGTGACCCCCACTCCTGCCCACCAGACAACAACCCCCCTTTGACTGTAATTTTCCATTACCTACCCAAATCCTATAAAACGTCCCCACACTTATCTCCCTTGGCTGACTCTCTTTTCAACTCAGCCCACCTGCACCCAGGTGAAATAAATAGCAATGTTGCCCACACAAAGCCTGTTTGGTGGTCTCTTCACACGGATGCGCATGACATTTTGGTGCTGCGACTCGGATCAGGGGACCTCCCTTGGGAGATCAATCCCCTGTCCTCCTGCTCTTTGCTCCATGAGAAAGATCCACCTATGACCTCTGGTCCTCAGACCAACCAGCCCAAGGAACATCTCATCAATTTTAAATTAGGTAGGTGGCCCCTTTTTTACTCTCTTCTTCAATCTTTCTCACTATCTCTTAACCTCTTTCTCCTTTCAGTCTTGGCGCCACCCTTCAATCTCTCCCTTCTCTTAATTTCAATTCCTTTCATTTTCTGGTCGAGACAAAGGAGATAGGTTTTATCCGTGGAAGCTAAAATGCGGGCGCTGGTCACGGACTGGGGAAGGCAGCCATCCCTTGGTGTTTAATCATTGCAGGGACGCCTCTCTGATTACTCACCCACGTTTCAGGGGTGTCTGACCATGCTGCAGGGACGCCTGCATTGGTCCTTCATCCTAAGCGGCAAGTCCCGCTTTTCTGGGGGAAGGGCAAGCACCCCAACCCCTACCCTCCCTGTCTCTACCCCTTCTCTGCTTTTCTGGGGGAGGGGCAAGCACCCCGATCCCTTCTCTCCCTGTTTCTACCCCTTCTCTGCTTTTCTGGGGGAGGGGCAAGAACCCCGACCTCTTTGCACCCCAATATCTTATTTTTGTGCCCCAATACCTTAGTTCCACGCCCCAACCCCTTTCCCGCTTTTCTGGAGGGCAAGAACCCCCGAATTCCTTCTCTCCATATCTCTACTCTCTTTTCTCTGGGCTAGCCTCCTTCACTATGGGCAACCTTCCACCCTCCATTTCTCCTCCTTCTCCCTTAGCCTGTGTTCTCAAGAACTTAAAACCTCTACAACTCACACCTGACCTAAAACCTAAATGCCTTATTTTCTTCTACAGTGCCACTTGACCCCAATACAAACTCGACAGTAGTTCCAAATAGCCAGAAAACGGCACTTCAGATTTTTCCATCCTGCAAGATCTAAATAATTCTTGTCGTAAAATGGGCAAATAGTCTGAGGTGCCTGATGTCCAGGCATTCTTTTACACATTGGTCCCTCCCTAGTCGCTGTTCCCAATGCAGCTCGTCCCAAATCTTCCTTCTTTCCCTCCTGCCTGTCCCCTCAGTCCCAACCCCAAGCGTCACTGAGTCTTTCTAATCTTCCTTTTGTACAGACCCATCCGACCTCTCCCTTCCTCGCCAGGCCAAGCTAGGTCCCAGTTTTCCCTCGGCCTCCCCTCCCCCACCCTGTAATCCTTTATTACCTTGCCTCCTCACACCCTGTCTGGCTTACAGTTTCGTTCCACAACTAGCCCTCCCCCACCTGCCCAGAAATTTCCTCTTAAAAAAGTGGATAGAGCTGAAGGCATAGTCAAGGTTAATGTTCCTTTTTCTTTATCTGACCTCTCCCAAATCAGTTAGCGTTTAGGCTCTTTTTCATCAAACATAAAAAACCCAGCCCAGTTCATGGCCTGTTTAGCAGCAACCCTGAGACTCTTTTCAGCCCTAGACCCTGAAAGGTCAGATTAATATGCATTTTATTTCCCAATCTGCTCTCTGATTTGTTTTTCTAAGACCAGCCGAGCAGGCACAAAAGAACCAGCAGGTAGGCAAGTATAGGAGCAAAATTGGAAATTTATTTTGGTCACCTAAGGTGTGGGGAAGAGGTCTGTTGGCCTCTGGCAAAGAAGGCCGGCAGAGTCCCCCGGTGGGGTTCTCCCACGGAGTTCCTGCAGTCCCGACATCCCGACAGGAGTGAGAGACTCAGGAAGGCCGCCTGGCTCACTGGCCGAGAGCGGCTTTTCTCGGAGTGGGAGGGCAATAGGCGGGGCACGGGTGTGTCCGGAGCGTTCCGCAGGTGCGACCAGGTAAATCTTGGTCTCTTTGGATTGACGTCACCTGGCGCATGCCCAGTTGATCTGCACCTTCCTAGGCGCCGGCTGCATTTTCACGTGCACGGGAAGAGTTGGTGGTGAAGAAGATCCCGGAAGTGCACCATCTTGCCTCCGTTCGTCCAAACACTCTCGACATTAAAGCTCCAAAAATTAAATTCCGGCCCTCAAACCCCACAACAGGACTTAATGAACCTTACCTTCAAGGTGTACAATAATAGAGTAGAGGCAGCCAAGTAGCAACTTATTTCTGAGATGCAATTCCTTGCCTCTACTGTGAGACAAACCCCAGCCACATCTCCAGCACACAGCTCCAAACGCCTGAACTGCAGCTGCCAGGGGTTCCTCCAGAGCCTCCTCCCCCAGGAGCTTACTACAAGTGCCGGAAAGCTGACCACTGGGCCAAGGAATGCCCGCAGCCCGGATTCCTCCTGAGCCGTGTCCCATCTGAGCAGGACCCCACTGGAAATCGGACTGTCCAACTTGCCAGGCAGCCGCTCCCAGAGACCCTGGAGCTCTGGCCCAACTCTCTGACTCCTTCCCAGATCTTCTCGGCTTAGCAGCTGAAGACGGACGCTGCCACATCGCCTCGGAAGCCTCCTGGACCATCACAGATGCTTTGGGTAATTCTTACAGTGGAGGGTAAGTCCATCCCTTTCTTAGTCAATATGGAGGCTACCTACTCCACATTTCCTTCTTTTCAAGGGCCTGTTTCCCTTGCCTCCATAACTGTTGTGGGTTTTGTGGGTTTTGTGGGTATTGACGGCCAGGCTGCTAAACCTCTTAAAACTCCCCAACTCTGGTGCCAACTTGGACAACATTCTTTTATGCATTCCTTTTTAGTTATTCCCACCTGCCCAGTTCCCTTATTAGGCCAAGACATTTTAATTAAATTATCTGCTTCCCTGACTATTCCTGGGCTACAGCCACACCTCATTGCTGCCTTTTCCCCCAGTTCAAAGCCTCCTTCACATGCTCCCCTCGTATCCCCCCACCTTAACCCACAAGTATAGGATACCTCTCCTTGGCGACTGATCAGTCACCCCTTACCATCTCATTAAACCCAATCACCCTTAACCCACTCAATGCCAATATCCCATCCCGCAGCACGCTTTAAAAGGATTAAAGCCTGTTATCACTCACCTGCTACAGCATCACCTTTTAAAGCCTGTAAACTCCCCTTACAGTTCCCGCATTTTACCTGTCCTAAAACCAGACAAGCCTTACAGGTTAATTCAAGATCTCTGCGCCTTATCAACCAAATTGCCTTGCCTATCCACCCCGTGGTGCCAAACCCATATACTCTCCTATCCTCAATACCTCCCTCCACAACCCATTATTCTGTTCTGGATCTCAAACATACTTTCTTTACTCTTCCTTTGCACCCTTCATCACAGCCTCTCTTCGCTTTCACTTGGACTGACCCTGACACCCATCAGGCTCAGCAAATTACCTAGGCTGTACTGCTGCAAGGCTTCACAGACAGCCCCCATTACTTCAGTCAAGCCCAAATTTCTTCCTCATCTGTTACCTATCTCAGCATAATTCTCATAAATACACATTCTCCCTGCTGATCGTGTCCAGCTAATCTCCCAAACCCCAATCTCTTCTCCAAAACAACTCCTTTCCTTGCTAGGCATGGTTAGTGCGATCAGACTTCTTACACAAGAGCCGGGACCGCATCCTGTAGCCTTTCTGTTCAAACAACTTGACCTTACTGTTTTAGCTTAGCCCTCATGTCTGCGCGCAGCGGCTGCCACCACTTTAATACTGTTAGAGGCCCTAAAAATCACAAACTATGCTCAACTCTCTACAGTTCTCATAACTTCCAAAATCTATTTTTCTTCCCCTAGCCTTTGCTCAAGACAACGCGTATGCTGAAAAGGTAGCTAAAAAAGCAGCCATCAAAAGGACAATGCTTATGCTGATATCAGGACAATGCTTATGCTGATAAGTTAGCTAAAAAAGCAGCTAGTATTACAACTTCTATCCCTTAGGGCAGTTTTCCTCCTTCACATCGACCACTCCCACCTACTCCCCAGCTGAAACTTCCACCTATCAATCTCTTCCCACACCAGGCAAATAGTTCTTAGACCAAGGAAATTATCTCCTTCCAGCCTCACAGGCCCATTCTATTCTGTCGTCATTTCATAACCTCTTCCATGTAGGTTACAAGCTGCTAGCCTGCCTCTTAGAATCTCTCATTTCCTTTCCATTCTAGAAATCTATCCTCAAGGAGATCACTTCAGTGTTCCATCTGCTATTCTACTGCCCCTCAGGGATTGTTCAGGCCCCCTCCCTTTCCTACACATCAAGCTCGAGGACTTGCCCCTGCCCAGGACTGGCAAATTGACTTTACTCACATGTCAGAAAATTAAAATACCTCTTAGTCTAGGTAGACACTTTCACTGGATAAGTAGAGGCCTTTCCCACAGGGTCTGAGAAGGCCACCACAGTCATTTTTTACCTTCTATCAGACATAATTCCTCGGTTTGGCCTTCCTACCTCTGTACAGTCTGATAACGGACCAGCCTTTAATAGTCAAATGGCCCGAGCAGTTTCTCAGGCTCTTGGTATTCAGTGAAACCTTTATATCTTTTACCGTCTTTAATCTTAAGGAAAGGTAGAATGGACTAAGGGTCTCTTAAAAACACACCTCACCAAGCTCAGTCAACAACTTAAAAAGGACTAGACAATACTTTTGCCACTTTCCTTTCTCAGAATTCAGGCCTGTCCTTGGAATGCTACAGGTTACAGCCCATTTGAGCTCCTGTGTGGACATTCCTTTTTATTAGGTCCCAGTCTCATTCCAGACACCAGAACAACTTCGACTGCACCCCAAAAAACTTTCATCCCTACTGTCTTCTGTCTAGTCATACTCCTATTCACCGTTCTCAACTACTCATAAATGCCTTGCTTGTGTTCACACTGCTGGTTTACAGTATTTCTCCAAGCCATCACAGCTGATATCTCCTAGTGCTATCCCAAACCGCCACTCTAAATTCCCTCTTAAAGTAAATAAATAATCTTTGCTGGCAAGGCTATGCTGAGCCTCCTTAAGTACTCTCTAATTAGATGTCCTAGGTCCTCCCAATTCTTAGTCCTTTAATACCTGTTTTCTCTCTTTTTCTTATTCAGACCTTGTGTCTTCCGTTTAGTTTTTTAATTCATACAAAACTGCATCCAGGCCATCACCAATCATTCAATACGACAAATGTTTCTTCTAACGACCCCACAATATCACCCCTTACCACAAGATCTTCCTTCAGCTTAATCTCTCCCACTCTAGGTTCCCACACTGCCCCTAATCCTGCTTGAAGCAGCCCAGAGAAACATCGCCCATTCTTTCTCCGTACCACCCCCCAAAAATTTTCGCTGCCCCAACACTCAACACTATTTTGTTTTATTTTTCTTATTAATATAAGAAGGCAGGAATGTCAGGCCTCTGACCCCAAGCCAAGCCATCTCATCCCCTGTGACTTGCACCTGTATGCCCAGATGGCCTGAAGTAACTGAAGAATCACAAAAGAAGTGCAAATACCTTGCCTGACTTAACTGATGACATTCCACCACAAAAGAAGTGAAAATGGCCAGTCCTTGCCTTAAGCCATGATATTATCTTGTGAAATTCCTCTTCCTGGCTCATCCTGGCTCAGAAAGCTCCCCCACTGAGCACCTTGTGACCCCCACTCTTGCCTGCCAGAGAACAACCCCCCTTTGACTATAATTTTCTTTACCTACCCAAATCCTATAAAACGGCCCCACACTTATCTCCCTTTGCTGACTCTCTTTTCGGACTCAGCCCACCTGCACCCAGGTGAAATACACAGCCATATTGCTCACACAAAGCCTGTTTGGTGGTCTCTTCACGCGGATGCGCATGATAAGTATCTAGAAGTTTTTCAACCCTGGCCTACCCCTTCCCTCCTCCCTCTAGGAGTTCCCCATGTCTATTGTGGTCAAGTCATAATGGCTTCTAAACTCATACCTCACCCCCTTCCACTACATACCATGCTCAGTTCAAACTTTATATATTTTTTCAAGCCCCCTTCCGTTTTCCCTTATGGTCATTCAAATCCTATTAGTCACCAGAGTTGGACTCAAGAGCTATAGGCTCTAGGAAGGCCTCTGACAATTCTAATTCTTATTTCTCTATTATTTTCGGAATCCTGTTGTCACTATTTTATAGTTGAAAATCAAATTATTCACATGGTAATAGGCATGAAGAGCTGTAAACTTATTAGCTTTTCCTAAGCTATGCTAATTAATCAAAAGATTTCAGGTGTCTTAAATAGCATACTATGTTGATAATAATTATAATAGACTACAACTTTAGCTTCATAGATAATTTAATCTTTTCCAATAGCTTTCACTTGAAATCTTCCTCCACCCTTACAACTCCAAGATAAAATACACAAATTACTTCAGCTTTCCAAAGGAAAAAAGTTACACCATTATAAATCACTAGGAAGTTTTCTTAGAGAAGAAAACGTGAATGTTATTTAAAAATTAAACTTAGAATTTTAAGCCTTTACTTTCTCATGGTGATTGAAATAAAGATATGCTCTGATGAAAAAAACCTAAATCAATTTTGGTGTTCTCACTGAGTTGCAAACTTTGTTATTGTCCCTGTAGCACAATATAGATGCCATAAACTATGTCTAAGTAGACAAAAGAAATTACTTCCATTGGAAGTTTTAAGTTGGATGAGACTTTTAAGTTCTCGTGTTCTATCTTATAAGTGCATTTTAATTTAAATGTATTCTTAATCATAGTTTAAGAAAATTCATCTTCTCATGAACTAAACAAAGTGCATTAATTTCTAAAGTAAAGGCATATTTTAAAAATTCATCCAAAATGTTCTTAGTTGAGGTATTTAAACATTCTACTTGTATTATTTTTTAAACATATTCAATTGCATTGCAATTATATAGAGGCTTTTTTAGTATTGGAACACATGAGGTGATTGCAAATTGCTCAGCTTCCATTTCCAGGCACATTACTAGAAGAATCCATGTAACAGAGTTTACCCAAAACAGGAGCCTTCAGGAATCCACTTGATGAAGAGCATGGAGACACAAACTTCTGAAGGTTAAGTCAGACAAAGATAAATTTAATTAAGTATAAAAAAGTGGGGGTTTGAGATGGAAAAGAAAAGAAATTTTAATTTACACACAGTACTTTGTAGGATGAATGATCTGCTGAGATAAAATGCCAACTTTATAATTTTCATATTCATGGCAAAGCCTTCATTTTGAAGGACTGGGGAATCTGCCAGGCGAGAGGGAGGGGGTTATTTCTGGTATATGAGTGACAAAATTGAAGTGTCAGATTTCTGAACATATATCATCTTAAGAACAAAATCTATTGATTCCTTCAAAAGAGTATGCTGAGCAGAGATGAGATCAGCATTCCACAGGGGACAAATCTTCCATTGGGATATTTCTTACAGGAAGGTCAGGCCCTTCTGTCTCTCATGTCTCTTGAGAAATATATTCAAGATACCCTAGAAAAGGCATTGAAAAAATAATCCTAGAAAGGGGCTGGTTACTCATGGCCACTGACCTAGAATGAGTCTTGAACCCAGATTAGGCCTAAAGAAAGTCAGAGATAAGTAATTATCTTATGTGACACTCACTATGTGATAGGCACTGTTTTAGATGACATATAGATGGGTAGATAATTAAAAGGTGGATAGATAGATAGATAGATAGATCCTTATTTAGTTTCACAACACTTCTGAAAGGAGTGAGGTAATCTTATTAAGAGCCTCCTGCAGATCCCCATGGGGACCTACATCTGAAAATCTTTGTTAACTAAATGACTGCATCAGTAAGCACTCAATCAGAGAAGCAGAACGAATAAGAAATATACACTTATGGCCGGGCGCGGTGGCTCAAGCCTGTAATCCCAGCACTTTGGGAGGCAGAGACGGGCGGATCACGAGGTCAGGAGATCGAGACCATCCTGGCTAACATGGCGAAACCCCGTCTCTACTAAAAATACAAAAAACTAGCCGGGCGAGGTGGCGGGCGCCTGTAGTCCCAGCTACTGGGGAGGCTGAGGCAGGAGAATGGCATAAACCCGAGAGTCGAAGCTTGCAGTGAGCTGAGATCCGGCCACCGCACTCCAGCCTGGGCGGCAGAGCGAGACTCCGTCTCAAAAAAAAAAAAAAAAAAAAAAATATACACTTATATATAGTGTGTACCTATCTCCAGTACTAAAAAACCTCTATACAATAGCAATGCAATTGAATATATATGTATATAAAGTTGCCTTTAACAGACATTGGACCACACTCAATTGTGGAAACTGGTAAAGCAATTTCTATAAGAATATGACCTTTGCATTGTGATGCTAGAATTTGAAGTCCATGAGTCAGAAAGTTGAGAAGAGATTATACATGTCGAGGGGGTGGGGGAGATTAAGAATAAGTTGGAACCCACAGGCACAATTTGGAGTCCCAGGAGAATAAAGTAAAAAAAACGTGTGTCACTTCTTGTTTCTTCTGATCTTAGGGGTATAGGTATCCTGCAGAAGCTGGGCCCCTTTGCTGTGGAGCAAAACATGCACATCTGGCCCAGAGGTCAGGAAATTTACAAGAGGATCCAGAAAAGGTAGAGCACTTGCAGATCTAGCAGCTGTCTCCCACCAATGAGGTAAATCAGCAGGTCCCTCACAATATGCGGAAGCTGCTCAGTGACTACCGCCCCCCTCCTATTCTCCAAATCTCACACAGTAATGTCTTTTGTAGCTCCCCCTAACTGGAAATGGATCTCTGGGAACTGTAGTTGACACCTTACACATTTCCAAGGTGACAGAATGCTACCACAATGACATTTCTGACCAGGAAGTGTTACTGCAAAAAATCTCATTCTTAACCCCTCAAAACATTTAATTCACTACAGGGAAATTGTCTACTTAATTATCTTTCTATTTCTAGACTAGAATGCATTTGAGGGCAAATATGTGTGTCTATCAGTGTTATATCTCTAATACTGTAGAACTGTAGACATAATGGGCAATTTAGTAGCTATTTTGATAATAAATGAATAGGTGAATAAGAGGACAAAATCACAACAAAATTATTTCAGATAATACAAAATATTTTCAGATGGCTTAGGCTCAGGACTCTTAAATGCCTCACTCAGTTGAATATTTACAGACAAAAAGAATAAATGTATAAATAAATAAAGGAAGCCAAAACTTGCCATTGAAGTTCACAGAAACTTACTGCAGGCTAAAGTAGTCACAGGAATAGCAGCCCTGGTAAATGACCCCTAAGTCTTGTTTTATCAGTGAGATATTGATAGCTCAGAGGCAGATATTGTGTCCATTCTCTTTTTTAATTATCTATTGTACCTTGCTTTCAAAAGAGATGATTACTGATTGATGATCTTGAAAGGAAACATATTCCCATTTGATGCTTTTGGTGTAATTTAGTGTTTCTCTCTCTCTCTGAGATAAATTTCCATTGTTTTGTAGTATGTTTGAATTCCTTATCTTGATAAGCAACAGTAAGACTTTCTCTTTGGGTTTTAGCATTTCAAGGAGAGGTTGACATACTTAAGTTCTAGGGTACATGTGCATAACGTGCAGGTTTGTTACATATGTATACTTGTGCAATGTTGGTGTGCTGCACCCATCAACTCGTCAGCA